>NC_090438.1:515384769-515687800 GCF_031143425.1 Pleurodeles waltl
TCTCACGGATGATCAAGTGGAGATGGTGGTGAAATCCTGCCCCTGGTGCCAAGTCACTGGTGTCCCACCTGCCCCTGCTCCCATCATCACTGAGGTGGGACCAAGGCAACCCTGGGTATGTGCCAGTCTTGATTTTGGAAGCCCGGCAAACTGCAGATACGCAATGGTCGTCATCTCCAAGTACCTAGAGGTAGAAATACTGTCAAAGCGAGGAGCCCACGAAGTAATCCCGAAGCTCGAAAAGATCATGGCTACTTATGGCCTACTCAAAGAACTATGTACTGACAATGGACCCCCATCCCAGAGCCACAAGATAGCGGAATATCTCAGGTCATGGAATATCACTCACAAACGCGTCACCCAGAGGTGGCCCCAACCAAACAGGGAAGCAGAACTTTAAACAAGATAGTCTGAATTGCCCATGCTAATTATCAGCCATATGACTGGGTTATTTACTCATTCTGGTGCGAGTATCGCCAAACCCCTCACTCCTCCACAGGGGAAGCCCCAGGCCACATCGTCATGGGTGGGGTGATTCAAGACTCCATCCCCCACCATCCAGAGTGGACCCTAGCTCCCCTCGATGATTCAAGGATCTTTGTAAAACGCCACCTAACAAACACACGAGCCAGCCCACGCCATCGAGCATGGCCATCGAACCTCTGGGTAGGAGATCAGGTGCTCCTCAAAGATCGTCACCCAGGAAGCAAATTTCAACTGCCATTCGAGAAAACTCCCTGGAACATTGTCGAAATGAAAGGCACCAAAGTGACTGTTCAATGAAGGGCAGAGTTTGTATCCAGAAACATGTCTCACTTCAAAAAGTTCCGCTCACCAATGAGCCTGGGGGTCTGACAGCCCTAGATGAGAGCCAACGTGAAGCCGAGGACAGTGATCCTCCAACAAGTTTTCCCCCTGACTCTACTGCAAGACTGAGAGCAGAAGAAGGGTTTGAATAATCCAGGCAAGCATGTGGAGCGAGTGCCTGGAGAAAATCCCATCCAGCCATAAGGGCAGGGCAGTCGCACCAGATGTCACCTCCGAGGTTATCCTGTACCATCTGTGAGATTGAAAGACTTTGTATTACCCTAATTACGTTCCCCCCTTGAACTAGCCCCACCTAGAGAACCCCTTTGCTGAGAGCCTCGCCTAGTTTGTCTGTTTTGTTTAAGTAAAGGAGAAATGTAATATTGTTAAAATAGACAGGGACGGCGCACTTGTGGCGCAACAAGTGCCCGACCCTGGGACTTCTAAACCTTTCCATACCTACAGGGGTATTTGGATTATGCTTCTCTTTCTTTACCTTTATTTTTTCAGCAGCCAATTCTAAACAAGTAAACACAACACTACAAATCCCATGAATCATAGGTATCATGTGACCGACCACAGAGACCTCTATCCTATATAATATGCTAACAACATTAACAACTCCTCTTTCTTTGCTGCTCCACAGCCAGTTAAGTAGTCTTGCATTCTTCTACCATGTAAATGTGCTTGCTAAAGTTTGTTAAATATTTTTGCAGCAAAAGCGGATTATCCCGCTCCCTAGCGTGCCCGTTTTGTCCGGGGGCTCAGCGTTTCGGCTCCTCCTGCAGACTGCTCTCTGCTCATTTCACGGTTGAGCGATCAGCATGGTTTTGGTTTTCGGTATTTCTATTGTGGTTCTCCCCCTTTGTACGGGAGTGTGTACAACCTCACCAAGCGGGGCTAGCTGCCATGTTTTAACTTTCTGTGGAGCGGGAGCTGGGGAGAGGGGACACATGTCTAGCATGCGCAGTTCTCTTTCTGTTTCCAATGACCGCATCCACGTGCACAGGTGCATTTTACTGCCAGTTTATCTCCTGACTGATCTGAAGTACGGAAGAACATGAAGAGATGTGTGTTCTTTGTCTCAAGCCTCTCGAGTCTGTTTTCCTCCTCATTCGATGCCTTGTGAACATTAGCTACATAATTTCTATTTCGTTGTTGCCTATATAATTGCCTCCCCAGACAGGGCTCCCTCCACACTTTAACAATTCATTAACTATTTATCAGAGTTGTCAACTCCCTCTGCCTGAAGCATTTATATTATACCTAGTGCTATTATAATTGTCATCATGGCCCATTATGGGGAGGAACCTTCTGAGGCTTTCTATTATGACGACACTGCAGGATCATTTGAGCATGACGTTGTCTATGCACTGGACTCTGGGGTGTGCCATATGGTTAACAAAGCCTTAGCTCAAGCCATCAGGCCTATTAAACTGCATCTTATGGGGTTTGTTGAGCACCAGGGTTGGATTCTCCCTCCTTTGCCCCTCACCAATGAGGAAATGCTCCTCTCACAAGTTTCTTCAGATCCTATCACGATGGATTAAACCCAGATCTGTGAGTGGGGGTGAATGTTTGAAAAGTTTCAACACTCCGTCCATCATTTTATTTTGTTTTGTGATGTTGCTTTGTGCGCCCTAAGTGGCAGGGGTATACCCAGACATGGGTCCCGTGCTCCCTGTGCCTCTGGATTCAAGCTAGCCTGGCTGATGAAGGGTGATACCCTGAAACCGGTCCCAGGATGCTTGTTTCCGGTCCAGGTAGGACCTGGTCTGGCAGTTCAGGCTGGACTGTTCCCATGAGGAACAGGGTCAAGACTGATTTGCATATGTCTGGGTCCAAACTGGGGTGGTATGGTGAGCAAAAGAACGATGGATTAAACCCAGATCTGTGACTGGGGGTAAGTGTTTGCATTGTTCAGCACTCCATCCATCATCATTTTGTGTTGCTAAAGTTGTCCTTCTCAGCAAAGCAGTCCAGATGAGTCCTTTGGTCAGCCAGGCAGTTCCTCTGACAGAGTGAAGGTGTAGACACAAAAGTGTCTGACCTGGTGGGGTCAGAGACCCAGTTTATATACCCAAAATGACTTTAAAGTGGGGGAAACTTCAAAGGGTAGTTTTGAAGTGCACAAGTTCCCCTTCCAGCCCAGTCCCGTCTGCCAGGATCCATGTGGGGGGTTATCAGTCCTTTGTGCGAAGGCAGGCCACTGGCCTTTGAAATATAAGCGTGAGCCCCTCCACCCTTCCTGCCCAGGAAGACCCATTCAGTATGCAGATGGACTCAGATGTGACTGAGCGTCCTGTGTTTATGGTTGTCTGGGTGGAATGCACAAGGGGAGCTGTCAACCAGCACAGACCAGACGTGGATTGGAGACAGGATTGTAAGGCACAGATGGCAGTAAGTGCAGAGAAATGCCAACTTTCTAAAAGTGGCATTTCTGAAATAGTAATATTAAATCCAACTTCAACAGTAAGCAGTGTTTTCTATTACCATTCTGGCAATACTAAATATGACAAAGCTACTCATTCCAGATCAGAATCTACCACTTAAATGTATATGAAGGCAGTTCTAATGCTAGCCTATGAGAGGAGCAGGCCTTGCAGTAGTGGAAAACACATTTGTGAGTTTTTCACTACCAGGACGTGTAAAACAAATAAGTACATGTCCTGCCGTTTACCTTCATAGCACCCTGCCCTATGGGTTACCTAAAGCCTACATTAGGGGTGACTTATTTGTATAAAAAAGGGAAGTTTAATGCTTGGCAAGTAGTTTCAAATACCAGGTCAAAGTGCCAGTGAAACTGCTCACACAGGCCTTGCAATGGCAGGCCTTATGCAAGGTTAAGGGGCTACTTATGTGGGTGGCTCAATCGGGGCTGCAGGCCCACTAGTAGCATTTAATTTACATGCCCTGGGCACATGTAGTGCACTTTACTATGGACTTACAGGTAAATTAAATATGCCATTTGGGTAGGAACCAATCTTACCATGTTTAGGGGAGAGAGCACTGTTAGAGCTGGTCAGCAGTGGTAATGTGTGCAGAGTCCTAAATCCAGCAAATACAGTGTATGAAAAATGGAGGGAGGAAGGGAACAAATTGGGGGATGACAATCCTAAAACTGTTGTTCTAACAATATCTATGTATGTTCTTAAACTGTCCTGATTTACAACCCTGGGCTGTGTTTTTTGCCAGCTTTTTCACTACCTGGGTCACTTTCATTTTAGTGTGCAAGTCTATTTTCGGTTCCAGTCTAACCACGTCCCTGCTCTACAACCTGTACATCCTCTGGACACCTGGTCTCCACTTTCTGCATGGGCTTTCTACTCACATTGACTCTCCATCCACACTAAGTGCCCTGTAATCAGGACCACTAGAGTTATGCGGCAGGAGAGGGTGAAATTATGCGACAGGGTTGAGTAGATTATGTGGCAACCTAAAACAAATAATGTGGCACATTTTGTAATACTATAATTTCATTATTTCGTCATTTGTAAACTTGGCAACATTCTCTGGGCATTGGGTGCACCTGATTAGTACCAGTTTAACACCCAAATATTGCAATAAGCAACATAAAAGTGACAATCCAGCTTTGCGAAGCACCTTCCACTGCACAGCAAACATGTGTTGCTACTTTTTAAGTAACTTTTGAACCGTTTGTGGTAGAAACATCATTTTTTTGTTAAAACCTACAGATTATGGGACAGATGATGGATTATGTGGCAAACGTGCCAAATCTATAAAAATCCGAAAATTGTCACAGGCACACAATTGCATAATTCCAGTGGCCCTGCCTATACTTTGTGTACATCGACTTTCCAATCTTAATCCACCACATCCACTCTCCAAATCCAATCTCTACCATGTACATTATTATCCACATCAGACATTTTCGTTATACTGCACATGCTATCAACCCTCTTCAAGCCTTCACCACCCTCTTCAGCCACTCTTTACCCCAAATATTTTTTCTGTCCTTCACTTGCTTTCTTCCCCTGAACATAGTTCAAAAGCTCTCTACTCTCAACACCTTTTAGATATGTTTGTCAACCTTCAGATGTGCTCTACTTTCCTTATGCATTCCACCCCCTCCAGAGGCTCTCCACCCAGTAGACTTAGGCTTCACATTCTCTCTTTACTTTGAGCATGCACTCTAAACTGTGTGCTTCAAATATCCATGCTCCATAGCCACTCTACATCCATTCTCCGCCCCCACCTCTGCACACCGCATCCTCGTGTGTACTATATCCACTTTGCCCTCCTCATTCTTTTTCCACTCTTTATCCCTGCCCTACTGAAATGGCTCTCCATCCTCCATATACACTCCCCACCTACCAGGTCTACACTTACTCTCCATGTGGGCACCTCCCATCACATTTGCCCTTAAGTGCACAGTTCATACCGTACTCTGCTCTCTATCCTTCACACCTGCACTACATATGCACTACACCATTCACCTTTGCTGCCCACTGTATGCATCCGCTCTCTAGCCTATATAACGTCCTCCATATCCACTTACAAAATATACATACACTCCTTGAGTCCCACTTACATTTTCAATAATTTGTCTGCTTTTCATCTACAAGATGCACTCTCTATCCTATTAATGCACACACTGCATATCCACTCTCCACCCTGTATTTTCACTGTGTATTGTCCACACCTACTCTCTGTGTTCTCCACACCCCATACAACAAATGCAGTCAGGCTCTGCCCTGTACATCTGCACTCAGTGGTCTGAATCCTCTCTCTACAATACACTCCCACTTTCATAACCCTCTCATGATGCTCTTTAGCTGCTTTTACCGATTCACCTCTGCTCTAGGTGTCCGCCCTTTACCCATGCTCTCCATTCTGAACATCCACTCTCTCAACTTTCTTTTCCCCCTCCATGTGTGATCTTCAACATCCAGATGTGCTCTCCACTCTTCACAGGCACTTTCAGCAACACATCCATTGTACACACTTTATATCCACTCTCTACAGCTGTTTCCCACCCTTCACATCCATTCAAACTTATCTACATCCACTCTCCAAGTTTCACCTTCACTCACCACCCTTTTCCCCTTTGCATTTGCTCTCCAAATGTGCTCATTGTCCAGTACATGCTCTCTGCCCTCCACATCTGCAAACCAACCTGCGTATCTGCTTTACATGCTCCTCGCTTAAAATGAATCCTCTACATCCACTCTTCTCCCATTATATGACCTTTCCATTTCTGCTAATCATTTAGCAGAATTATAATTATAGCTTCCAAAAGCACCCTCTATTTTACTGTTGGAGCTGCTGTCCAGCTGCCAGCCCATACGTCAGATCTAATCATTAGATCTGCTCTTCACAGAAGCTCTCCTTATTCAACCCCAACATCCACTGTGCCCTGCATTCTTTACAAGTGCCCTTCACTTCTCTTATCCAAACCTGTTTGGTGCAACACATTTCACAGTCCACATCCTTACTCTTCTCTCCAGTGCTGCACGGTTCCACCATTCACAAACAGGACTCATCTCTCCGTATTCAACCTTAACATGACACTTACACACCTACTGTCCCATGCTTTTTTGTTCCACACTACATATGTTAATACCTCCTTTCTACACTCAATATCTGCTATACACATAGGGCCATATGTACGAACACATTTTCCCATAGACACAGAATGGGCAAAACTGTTTGGTACATCTGGCCCATAGACTTTCCATACAAATATCCTTTTACACCATAAAGCTGCCTTGTTCAACATTCACCTGCTCTTAAAAAAACAAGAATTATACCACTTGCCAACTGAGACTTAAAACATTTCTCGCTGCATGCCTTACTACCTGCCACTCATGTAACACTCTCACTACGTATAGCCCCATAATCCATCACCTCGCCATTTACAGTACTCATTCGCCTAAAGCCAATTAAGCCATATACTTGCCAGTTTTGCAGTTCCAATACAGCTCCATGCACAACACAACTTAATAAAGCACTCTCATGAACACTTTCCAAGAGATAATTATAATACCACTTGGAGCACCCTCTACTCACTGACAACCACTGATAAGATGTATTCTAACCTTTTATTCACCATAACAATGCAACACCATTCACATCAAACAGCCATTGGCAGGACCATCATTTTCCCAGCTGCTTACATTCACTCACTACATTGCCTCCGCACTGTACCATTCACCCAGACAACACCATAAATGTGCAAGCCCATACACACGAAAGCCATTCACAATAGAACTCTCAGCTGTCGACCTACAGCATTGAGTATATTGCCCTCTCACCCAACTCGGATCTCACATCAAGTCCACTCACAATACTTAGCAACTGTGAAATTAACATGAAAGTTTTAATTTAGAGAAATAAAGATGATACTATACATCACTGGAAGCTGATGTGAATCCCTTGAAATTGGGAATGGTGTCCGTAAACGTGATTTATTTTCATATATATTTATATTATTTCCAATTGGATTTTAAATGTTCTGTTATCACTGACAGTAGTTACAGCAATAGTTACTAGAATTGCAAGTATTACCACAACATTATGTCAGACAGATGTATGATGTACACTAATTGAGGGCCTCTTTTTACTTAGTAGCACATACCAGTGCTAATAAAGTCTACAAGGACTACTATGGGAGGGAGACTTATCAATCACAGAGAGTGACGGTGAAGCAATCATCATGGAATCATACTGTAGTAACCTATTCAGAAGCACTCTTGGTGATATAGTGAATTAATAAAATTACATCCAGAAGTGGTCATAAAGTCAATGTGAAGTAATACAAACACATCCTGAAGCGGTCATGAAGTCCTTATGTAGTAATCTACTCCCATTCTCTTGTCATAGAGCCATCATGAAGTAATCTGCTCTCATGTCCTAGTTGTCATTGAGTCATCATAAAGTAATCTGCTCTCATCCTTGAGGTTTCATGGAGTCATCATGAAGTAATTTACTCTTATCCCTTTGCTGTCATGGAGTCATCCTGTAGTAGTTCACACATTTACCAAAGAAGTAATCAGAAGACCATCCTCAAGTAGTTACTGTGACGACTCTGGAGTCATCTCATTTAAATATTTCACCCAATGGGCATATTTCAGGATGGTTTGGAATGACTTCACTAGATAATAACAGGAATAGCCCAGATGAAGTCATCGGATGACTTTAGAATGACTCCAGGAAGATCTTCCTTTTTGACTTGGGATAACACCACCTCAGGTGATTCACCTCCTGGACAGTTGCTAGTGCTGCATGTGCCTCTCCTGCTTAGTAGGCAGACTGGTGAACTGCCAATCTTCCACAGTGGAGAACTAGGTGTGTTTCGCTGGACACCGGTTGTGCCTCCAAAGGGTACTTGTGGAGCACAAGGTAAGGGTGCTAGACAAGGCTGCAACTGGGTGTTCATCAGTGTGCTAGCACACATAGTGTGAGTCTTGTTGCAAGTGTTAAGGCTAGGCCCTAAGCGTTCAGGACAAAGCAGGACACACACACTTAGGGGGTCATTCTGACCCTGGCGGTCACCGACCGCCAGGGCCAACGACCGCGGAAGCACCGCCAACAGGCTGGCGGTGTTTCCATGGGCATGGTGTCCTGCCGGTTTCCCGCTGCCCCAGGGAATCCTCCACGGCGGCGCTGCTTGCAGCGCCGCCATGGGGATTCCAACCCCCTTACCGCCATCCTGTTCCTGGCGGTTTTCACCGCCGGGAACAGGATGGCGGTAACGGGTGTCGTGGGGCCCCTTGGGCCCCTGCAGTGCCCATGCCGATGGCATGGGCACTGCAGGGGCCCCCTAACAGGGCCCCACATTGATTTTCAGTGTCTGCCAAGCAGACACTGAAAATCGCGACGGGTGCCACTGCACCCGTCGCACGCCTTCAACTCCGCCGGCTCCATTCGGAGCCGGCTTCCTCGTTGAAGGCGCTTTCCCGCTGGGCCGGCGGGCGGCCTTCTGGCGGTCGCCCGCCAGCCCAGCGGGAAAGCCAGAATGGCCGCCGCGGTCATTTGACCGCGGTGCGGTCATTCGGCAGCTCCCGCCGGGCGTGCGGTTACCGCCGCCGGCGGGAGTCGGAATGACCCCCTTAGTTTCTCACTATGGGTGAAAAACCAGAGCGGTCCCCAGCACTTTTATTTATCTTTTCAACCAAGTTTGGCCTCCAGGCATGGTCGAAAAGGCCTCCAGGTGTATGTGGTTTTGATTTATCTTTTCGGCTGAGCCTGGTCTTCAGGTGCATGTGATGATAGGCTAAAGAGTGCAAAGTAGCAGTTGGGCTCACTATACTTGCCACTCATCACCATGTCTGACACGAAGGGGTTAGCTCTCTCTCACGTCCACATCTCCATCCACCACAGAACAAGAATAATGTGCTGTGCCCTTCTACCCATCTAGTCCGACCAGGACCAGGGTAGCCTCCAAATGGCAGTGCACCCACAAGTGGCATGTGTCACCATATATTTTATCATCTGAGGAAAGCTCCATACCACGTTAATTCCATAAAAGCTAACAGTGACAACTTCACATGTAGCAACATACACACCACCGGTGTCAACAATGCTCTGACTGGGCTCAAAAACTATCTGTATAATGCAGCAAACACGATCCTTTTTGTAGATAGCATGATAAAAAATGCAACTAGAAAATATAGGGGGTCAGGGTCACGGTCGGACAGCCGCCAAAGTGGGGGTCCAACCGCGACATTATGACCATGGCGGAGCTGCCACGGTCAAACTGCTGACACAGCCAGGCTACCGCCAGCCTGCATCCTGGCGGTCCCGGCAGTTGTAATCCACCAGAGCAGCCCTGCAAGCAGCGCTGCTCTGGGGATCACAAGTCCCCATCCGCCAGCCTGAGGGTCATAGTCTACAATACAGGTGTCATGCAGCACAGTAGCATAATTTATGATGATTCATACATAAGGCTATTAATAAATTTACTTATTAAATTTAGCATCAGGATGCACATAATGGTATAGATCGGGATAGATATTTCCAGAAGAGGAGGGTGGCTCCTTTTGAGGGGTGTTCCTTTTTGAATGTAGGGTGAGGTGTCTCTGTGTGAGTGCAATTTGCCCATGTGAGTGCAGGGTGAGGTCCTGCTGTGAGTACAATGAGAGGTGAATTTAAGGTAAAGGATTTGCTTGTAAGAGTACAGACTGAGAAATGCACCCTTGTGAGTGGAAGATGAGAAGTGCCTGGATAAGTGTTGGGTAAGGTGTTCCTGCATGAGTATAGTGCGATGGCAGGATGTACCTGTGTGCGTGCTGTGTGGGGTGTACCCATGTCAGTGTATGATAAGGGGTGGGCCTGTATGAGTGTATTGTGTGATATACCTGTGTGAGTGCAGAGAGATGTGAGTGCCAGGTGAGCAATACATCTGTGTTATTGCAGGCTGAATGGGGTGGTTGAAATGTGTGTCTGTGCCAGGCAATGCAGGATAAGGTGTGCTCTCATGGGTGTGCAAAACAAGGAGTGTGCCTGTATGAGTGCAAGGAGTGTGCCTGTATGAGTGCAAGGAGATGAGTATGGCTGTGTGAGTGAAGGGTGAGAGGTGTGCCTGTGAAGGTGTGAGGGTGTGTGTTCTGTGCGTGTAGAATAAGGTATTCCTGTGCAAATGCAAGGCGGAAGGTTTGAATGAGAATGCCACTCTTTCCTTAGGATGAGGGGTGAACCCATGTACATTCAGCAGAAGGGGTGGGTCTGGGTGAATTTAGAGTAAAAGATGTGTCTATATGAGTGTAGAGTGAAGTGTGCATGTGTGAGTGCAGAGTGAAAGATAAGTGCAGCGTGAGGGGGTGAGTATGAGTGCAGTGGTATGGCAAGGGATGTGCTTGTATGAGTGTTGGTGAGGTGTTCATGTGTGAGTGTAGAGGTCTCAAGTTTCATTGGACTGTGCATGAGTAGATCATCCAGTGTAGGTTTTTCTTTGCATACTGACACTTGTAGCTTGGTTTTCCCATTATAACTTCAGTACTGTGAAGAGTCGGGGTTATAATCGGTAGGTTTATTGAATAAACAGGACAGCTAGAAAATACGACCACCACAGATGCCGACTCAACCGTTCTCCCACCGTTCTCTTATGTCGAGTCTTGTGCAGGAATTCCAGAACGCACGCAAGACTCGACATAAGAACCCTCGACATAAGAACCCAACACATCCTTCCCCTCAACACATAAAAATTTCAGTGAACTTATACCACACATAAAACATGGAAATAAAAGATGCTTAAACAAAAAGTAAAAAATCACGATATTTGCTGGGAAGCATTCTGCTTCTAGACGAGGTTTTCCTCTTCATGTCCCTTGTCACATACTCCTCCTTGGCTGGTCTCTTCAACTCCTTGTCCAACACCTTCATCTCACAAGGAAAATAATTTTGCAAAAAGTGTCTTGTCTCCTGTTCCTCCCCGGTGGTCTCGTCCCATGTTTTGTTCAACAGTTCCACATCACGAGCCAAGGACAACCTCTCCTTGTTCCACCAATTGCCATCTTCCAATTTAACAGCATTTCTACACATTTTGATGACTTTCTTCGGAAATGAAAAATGTGATTCACCTTTCTGAACAATGTGGGCACTCTTAATTTGGACATAATCACCCACTTTAACACACACTGTCCTCCTTGGACCACCTATATACTTATTCTGAGCCGATACTCTCTTCTCACTCACTTTCTCAATTAATCCCTCATCAACTCCAACTTCACCCATCCATTTCCTTGTCAACTTGGTTGCAGGAACTCTTCCTCTCAATAAAACAAAAGGGGATACACCAGTATCTGCATTAGGAGTAGTCCGCACCGCCCACAACAACTTCCTCAATTCTTCTTTGCAATTCAAACCTCCAGCCTTAGCCAGTTGTAAATTCTCCTTGAGCACCCTGTTTAAACGTTCAACCAGAACATTACTCCTAGGATGATACAGCGATGTTTTAACATGCTTAATACCCATTATGCATAGTAATCACCACCATGTGCCCTGCTGACATATTTTGCTCATTAGAACACTCATATTGCTCACATGGATACACAAATGATGGAACAAAAGGCACAATTACATTACAATATTTGCATATCATATGCAAGTCGTAATCAAGTGCTTGCACTTTCGAACGCATCCCTTGTAATTCACTTAGTCAATTAGCATGTCGGATTATGTGTCCCATCACTTTCCATAATGTATCTTTGGCCGCTGTCCACTTGCCTCCTGGCACTGTCATGTTACAGGTTGAGGCTGTTCCTTTATTGTCGGCGATAGTGGTTGCATGTGGCACACACAACTTGGAGGTCATAGGTGGCCTTTTCATGTACATCCGGTTGAACCCCTATAGTCCCCACAGTTGTGATCGTCAGAGTGAACAGGACCCAGAACAGGACCCACATCTCTAGTATGAGGTTCATCACTCACGATCGTGGAGTAAGTCTCACTGCAGGTACAAATATAAGCACATTAGAATTTCTCAAGAGCTGCTGCAAATCCTCCCTCCCCTCTTTGAGTAGTATCTTGGGGTTCAGTTCTCTCCTCTACCTGTGAGATTTGTGCTTTCTCACAGATCAACTGTGAAATCCTGTTGTATGTTTGTTACAATACAATAGTATCTCCCTGCTTATGCAGCACTACTTTAGTTTCTCCTCTATAATCTGGATCAATAACTACCCCTAGCACTGATATTCCTTCAATGGCTAGACTGGATCATGGGGCAATTCTACCATATGTTCCTGCTGGTACTTTCACTCCTATTCTCAAGGGTATCACTGCTGTCTGTCCTACATGAATTTCTCCTCCCTCTAGGGCGAACAGGCCCAGTCATATACTGCCAGGAGTGGCCTGTAAGGGAAGTCTAGCTTGGGGATCTGTCTTCCAAACAATTGTAGTGGGTGTTGATTCAGGACCCTGTCCTGACAATCGGATGAAAGGAATTTGCTGTCCTACTGGTCTATTGTTTAATTTGAACAGTGCACTATTCATATTGCTACTCCATCCTTTTTAGTTCTGATGTGTTGACAACTTTTTCGGCTGTCCTTTTAGTAACCCATTATATCTCTCAATCATTCCTGCCACCTCCTCCGGATAATGGCTAAGATGAGATATACATCGAACCCCCTGCTCCTTAGCTCAGTCTTTTACAGCCTTCCCTGAAAAATATGTGGCCCTATCTGTCTGGCTTTCTTCAGGTACTCCATAGTGTCTAATCAGGCAGTCCAGCCCTCCCAAAGTGGACTTTTGATCTGCAGACTTACAAGGCATGCCCAGCATGAGGCTGGAATATATATCCACCAAAGTCAGCACGTAGTTCTTGCCCCTCTCCTTTGACAGTGGTCCGATATGGTCCATTTGCCGTACTGTGGCAGCAGTAGTTCCTCTTCTGATGTGTCCACTTGTTTTCTTGTATAAGGGCACTGATCTGGTTACATGTGGGACACTCCTTCATGGCTTGTTGAACTTGTTGTTTGGTGAACAGGCTTTGTTGCTGTTGTGCCCACACATCAGTGCCATTCTCTCCCAGATACCCTGAGGTTGCATGAGCCCAGTTCGCTAAGGCCACTTCAGCTTGGTCGTTAATGACCACTGGTAGTGGTTTGGTCATTTGGTCTACTTCACTGTTGAACAGGGTTGCGAGGGAAGTATCCAATTAACAGTGGACAGGCACATGACCCACGCAATCTGACTTTCCTACCTTTCTTCCACATCTCTTCCCACAACTGCTCACCACCCCAGATGGGGCTGCCTTCTATCCGTCTCTGTGCCACGTCAGTGCCCAGCTCACCAGTCCTTGATAAGTGGCCCAACTGTCAGTGTATACAAATGTTCTTCCTCCGGCAGGGGCTTGTTCGATCACTGCAGCCACCCCTTGCAATGCAGAAAACTGCCTTGAACAATTGTCTTCTCCTCTTAGCAGCAGTGTTTCTGTATTGGTTGGAATGCAACAGCCTGCCATTGTCTTTTGCCCTGTTGGTATCGAGCTGTCCCATCTGTAAACCATGCTTTCTGCCACTCCTCCTCGCTGAGTTGCTCAAAGGGTGGGGCAGTTTTGAAGGGAGAAAGCTATGTCTCAGATGTTTCTTGTGGAGAAGCTATTGTTAGAAATGGGATCTTTGGTTGGCAGCCAGGTTACCCCCTGTCCAAGCATGGACCATCACCCTCATCAGGGTAAGTCACACACAATCCAAGTTATCCTGTGCCCACCCTCTGGTAGCTTGGCACTGAGCAGTCAGGCTTAACTTAGAAGGCAATGTGTAAAGTATTTGTACAGAAAAATATATGATATTTATCTGATAAGATGAAGGTCAAAACGATTAAAATGCAATAAGTATATGTTGAGATATCACTGTAAAAGTGATATAAAGGGTCTTAAGTCTTTTAAAAGCAATAAATGTCTCTTTCAAGCACAAAGTACCTGGTTTGTGTGTTCAATCTCTGCAAAGACCCGCAGAGGAGGAGATGCGTGGAAACAAAGGGGTGTATGTCGATTTCTTGGGCCGCACACGGCGATGCGTCATTTAGTTTTCACGTAGGAAAAGCTATGCGTCGATTTTCAGCGCTCGGTCTTGGATCCTCTTCGGGTTGCGGGGTTTTCAGATGCCCCGGGGACAATGCGTGGATTTCCTGCTCTGGCAGGACGAAGTCACAGGAGCTGCATCGATTCAATGGACGTTGCATTGAAATTTCTACCGCACGGCAGGTGCTGCCTAGATTACTCTCTGGAAGTCGGGCTGCGTCGTTCCGGTTCGGCTGTGCGTCGATCCAGTGGGCCGTGTGTCGAATTTCCGGTCGCTACACTGGCGCTGCGTCGATCTTCTTGTTGCGAAGTTGGGCTGCGTCATTCCGGTTTAGCATGCAGTGAATTTTTCACCACAGTGCAGGCTGTGCGGCGTTTCTGGCAGGCTGTGCATCGAATTTCGCTGCACAAGAAGTCCTTCTTGTAGAGATGAAGTCGTTTTGGTCCTGAGACTTCGGGGAACAGGAGGCAAGCTCTATCCAAGCCCTTGGAGAGCACTTCTCACCACAGCCAGAGGGCAGCAAGGCAACAGGGCAACAGCAAGGCAGCAGTCCTTCACAGAAAGCAGACAGGTGAGTCCTTTGGGCAGCCAGGCAGTTCTTCTTGGCAGGATGCAAGTTATGGTTCAGGTTCTCTTCTCCAGGAAGAGTCTGAGCTGGTAGGGGCAGAGGCCCTGTTTAAATACCCAAATGTGCCTTTGAAGTGAGGGAGACTTCAAAGAGTGGCTTAGAAGTGCACAAGGTCCCCCTTCAGTTCAATCCTGTCTGCCAGGGTCCCAGTAGGAGGTGTGGCAGTCCTTTGTGTGAGGGTAGACTACTGTCCATTGACATGCAAGTGTCAGGCCCTCCACCCTCCCAGCCCAGGAAGACCCACTCAAAATGCAGATGTATGCAAGTGAGGCTGAGTATCCTGTGTTTCTGGGTGAATGCACAAGGGAGCTGTCAACTAAACTCAGCCAGACGTGGATTGTAAGGCACAGAAGGATTTAAGTGCAGAGAAATGCTCACTTTCTAAAAGTGGCATTTCAAAAATAGTAGTATTAAATCCAACTTCAGCAGCAGGATTTTGTATCACCATTCTGGCCATTCTAAATATGACCTTCCTACACCTTTCAGATCAATAGCTACCACTCAAACAATATATGAGGGCAGCCCCAATGTTAGCTTATGAAGGGAGCAGGCTTCACAGCAGTGTAAAAACGAATTTAGGAGTTTTACACTACCAGGACATGTAAACTACATGGGTACATGTCCTGCCTTTTGCCTACACAGCACCCTGCCCTATGGGTTACCTAGGGCATACCTTAGGGGTGACTTATATGTAGAAAACAGGGATTTTAGGCTTGGCAAGTACTTGGCAGTGAAACTGCACACACAGGCCTTGCAATGGCAGGCCTGAGACAAGGTTAAGGAGCTACTTAAGTGGGTGGCACAATCAGTGCTGTAGGCCCACTAGTAGCATTGAATCTACAGGCCCTGGGCACATATAGTGCACTTTACTACGGACTTATAAGTAAATTAAATAATCCAATTGGGTATGATACAATGTTACCATGTTTAAAGGGAGAGAGTATATGCACTTTAGCACTGGTTAGCGGTGGTAAAGTGTGCAGAGTCTTAAAACCTGCAAAAACAGAATCTAAAAAGTGGAGCGAGGCTGGCAAAAAGTTAGGTGTGACCACCCTAAGGCTGTCAGGTCTAACAGCTATTGTCTGCAAGCTCACTGTCCCCAACATATCCTCTTGTAGCTTGGAAACCCCTATAGGTCTGGGCTTTGCTCTTTGCTGCAGATACCATTTCCACTTCACAATGGTAGACTCCTGGGCCCTAGCTACTCTGGTACTTGCCCTTCCTTCTCTCACCCAGCCCATCAGAAGAACTTGTGTTCTTAGAGTGACTGGTCGGTCTCCGGTGATACGCTCATTCGCTAATAGTGCCTAATATGCTCCTGCTAACTCTTTCTCTAGGGGGGTATACTTGCTCATCGAGGGTGTCAGTCTTCTGGACCAGAACCCCTGTGGAACCTCTCTCTTACCTTGCCTCTGCCACAGACGCCATACTGCCACGTCATATTGTATTGTCACTTTCAACTTGAATGGGTCTTCCTCTCTAATAGGGCCTAGGGCAAAGTAATTCTTTAGTGCATCTTTTGCTCCCTCAAAGGCTTCTTGCTGCTCAGGCCCCCACTGGAAAGAGTGTTTCTTCTTAGTTACTTGGTATAATGGGCTCAGTATCAATTCTAAGTATGTAATGTGTTGCCCCCAAAATCCCATCAACCCAATGAACTGTTGTGCTTCTGTCTTTGTTGTGGGGATGTTTAACTGCTGTCCTGTATCAATTACTTTCTGGGGCATCCTTTTCACTGGCCCAACCAGATAGTACCCGAAAATCTGACCTCCCATGTGGGACCCTGCACTTTCTTGGGGTTGATAGCCCATCCTCTCTGTTGCAAGTACTCAATTAATCTCTCCAGTGTCTCAGAGACCTTCTCTTTTATGTCCCCAGGAATCTTGACATCATCAATGTAATGCACAAGTCCAGTGTCTCCTTCCGAGAAGTTGGCCAGATCCCTGGCTATCAATCCATGACATAACGGTGGGCTGTGCACATGCCCTGTTGGAAGATGTCTAAATGTATATTGTCTATGTATATTGTCTATCTTCCTGATTGACTTTATCAATATCAATAGAGAAAAATGCATTTGCTAGAGCTATCACTGCATGCCTTTCCCTCACCTCTTTGCTCAAATTCTCAACAAGGGTAATGATATCAGGAGCTGCCGTTGCCAATGGTGGGGCTGCCTTGTACCATTGTCAGTAATCAAGTCATTCTATATGTACCATCTTTAAAGGCCCTATAGGGGAATTAAAAGGGCTCACAGCTTTTCTAAGGACACCAACTTCCAACAGTCCCTGACTAGTCTCTGAAGTCTCTTTGTGCCCTCCTGGTATGTGGTATTGTTTAATACACTGGCTCAGCAGGGGGGGCACATGCAAGGAGCTCCACTTAGCATGCCCAACCAGAATCTTCTCAGATTTTTGTAAGTAAATGTTCCTCACACCAAAAGTGAACATCCCCCAGTCCATTTCAACAGTCTTGCCCACTAACAGGTCCATACCAATAATGGATGATCTCTGTCTATACAGCCCCTTTAGTTTCGCCATCAACAATACTACTTCTCCCATAGGTTGCACCTGAGCATGTCCCAGGAGGTCCAGTAAAGCTCCCTTCATGTGTTGGGGAGCATTCCTAATCAAACATGTTCTAATCCCTGCAGTCAATGGTTCTACATTGCGCTCTGCAAACTGTTAAGAATACAGGGTGGTCTGTATCCCCATTTCCCTTAGTTGTTCATTCACTGCTGCAATAGTGTGCCAAGTTCCCTAACATTCCTCCACATCCATGGCAGTTGGATCCCTCCATCAGCCATCCCATCAGAGAAAGTGTCTGCTGCAAAAGTTTACTCTGTGATAAAAAGGTTCCATCTGCCCCAGTATCTCACAACCGCACTAATCATTTAAACAGGGCCCCAAGCTTCTGCCTAAACGTACGCTATTTTCAATAATTCACATTGTATAGAATCTCTCCCCAAATTAGTATTTTACACATGTCTCCCACCCATTCATTTTAGCTTGTTCTGTACAAGGGGATGAGCTTCTAAAGCCTCCCTTTTCTCATCTACATCCTCTCCCTTCCCTCCAACATCCTCACTCAACTCTGCTACACGTACTTCAACTTCCTCATCCCAGTCCCACTCATCACTGCCAGAGACTGACCCATCCCTAGTATTAGGGTTCCAATCTTCTTTGTGCACCAAAGCACTCACTCGCACCGCCTGTGTTTGCATTTACTCTTTTGCTGCACTACTCGAATTGCTAATGCGATGCACCTTGCCACCATCTGATCGCCTTGAGCTACTGCACTTTCCACAGTCTTTCTCATAATTAACTGTCTCTTGTGCAAGACTGCAGTCTCATCTCACTTTTTTTTTAATCTCAGCATCTTGAGCTAATGTCTGCTTATACACTGTATGGAGAGCAGACAGGAAAAGCCATCCTTCTTGTCCTGCCACATTCAGTTCCAATTTCCCTCCTAAGCTTTATAGTCTCCAATGTATTTCCTACTAAAAGAGGAGTCACCTTCTTATCTAAGACTTCCCGTAGAACTGGCGCGCACACCGGTTCAGGGTCTCTGCAACACCAAAAAATGTGTCTGTTCACAACCACCCGGGAAGGGACCTAGGCCATATGTACGAACACTTTTTCCCATAGACACAGAATGGGTAAAAACCTTTGCTACATCTGGCCCCTGGTCTCTGCCCCCTTCTGCTCTTCTCTTTTTGTTCTATTTCTTTTGCATCCCCACCGAGGCATTATTGATTTGAATCCTACCTCTGCCACCAATTTTCTTGGACTGGCTATTGGCAACCAATCCAAATGTAGGAAATCAATGACAAACCAGTAAAGACACTCAGCAAGGAGCAACACACACGTAGCCAGTGCAATGCAACTTTAATTGAGCATCAATATAGGCACAAATACTGATGACAAGATTCAAATCGAAAAGTGTGTTCATAATAAAATCAATCACAATGCATGAATTGAAAGAAAGCAGTCGAGTCAGACCCTTCAACCCCATTGGGACTTAACTTTCCACAACGCCGGGAAGCCCACTCCGTCTCTCTCTCTCTCTCTGTCTTTCTCTCTCTTACTCTCTCTCTTTCCCGCTCTCTCTCTCTCTCTCTCTCTCTCTGTTCTTCTTCGACTGCTGTTTACTGTGGCACAGCCTGTGTGATGGCTTGCAGGCTGACAGCAATTCTGGGTGACCCCATCTGTGAGCTTCCCCGAGCTTTGACATCTGTGCCTTTTATACACTAAAAGCCGAGTTCCTCAACGTTCTATAATATTCCATTTGCTTCTATCAGGTACTGTTGTTATTGTCAGTGTTTACCAGTCTGTTCTTTCTAGTACTCATCAATCTTATTCCCAAGTTCTCTTAGTGTCAGCATGGCTTCAATGGTATGCAGTAAATATGATAGCAGTGTTCTAAGAACGTTGAAAACAAGAGTCATACACTTGGTGCTTCCTACTACAATTGCAGACCATCTTGAACACCTGTGGAGTATCAGTATCTTAGGAATGTTGAAAACAAGTGTCATATGCTCAGTAGAGCTTGATACAATACACATAATATTTTAACTAATGGTCACACCTGTGAGATTTTGAAACACTGTGGAATGTCGAACACAGGCTTCGCAAGATCAACATGGTGCACTGTTTTTTTCTGCATGCATTCCCACTCATCAACACCGTCTACGCTAGTTTACCCTTTTGCGTCACAATGTCTTCCACATGCTTGTTCTATACTGCCAGAGGTACTCAAAGGTGCAGAGCGACTTAGCTCCTTAAAACAGAGAGAGTATTTCAACAAGGCACATGTGGAGGGGGGATGGGCTAGGAAACTACTGGCATGGGTTATACAGTTGGAGGGGCTGGGGAAACCCTGTTGCCCAGCTGACCACCCCATCAGGGGAACTGGTATATTCTCCAACAACTATACATGCAGTGTTCACAACTCATTATACAGAACTGTACAGAGCAGATGCCCGGGTGGCGAGAAAGGTGCTTGAGGAACCTTTGAATCAAGTGACTCTCCCGCAGCTGACATCTGAGGAGCGGGAGGCACTGGGGACCCCTATTGAGGAAGCGGAAATTAGAGCAGCCATAAAGGGCTTACCATGGGCAGGACGCCGGACAGAGATGGCCTGCTGGCTGCGTTTTATCAGGGGTATGCTGCCCATTTGGTCCCGCAGTTGGTTGCGATGTATGCTGGGGTGTTGGATACTGGGTGTCTTCAGGAGACAACCAGGGTGGCTCTCATAGTCTTTATCCCAAAGACGGTGGGGAATGCACTGAATATGGTGGAATACCACCCCTTGTCGATGTGTAACCTGAACTCTAAAATCCAGAATAAGGTTCTGGTTAACAGACTCCAGCCCTATTTAAAGTTTCTGGTGAATGAGGACCAAAATAGCATTATCCCTAATCGCAATAAGTTGCTCAGCATTACAAGACTCTACCAGGTCTTAGACAAGGCTGGTATGGGAAGTTTTCCAGAGGCAATGGTGTCTTTGGTGGTCATAAGAAACTAATTTGACACATTGTGGTGGGACTAACTTCAGGTGGTTATGTTCTGGATGGCTGTGGGAGAGGGTTGGACTCAATGGGTCGGGCTACTATATACAGACACCAGGACATGGGTGCACAAGGGTAAGTGAATATCAGATTCCTTTGGGGTCCACTGTGGAACACAGCAGGGTTGCCTCCTCTCCCCCATGCTGTTTGCACTTGCAGTTGAGCCGTTTCAGTGCTTGACATGGAGGAGGAGGATCCCACTACATGATAGGGAGCATGTGGTCTCACTTTATGCGACAATATGCTCAATATGATCCACTTCTTGAGGGATGCAAACATGGGTATTCCAAAGGGTGTGACTCTGATGAAGGAGATGGCAGAGTTTCTGGTCTTTGACTGAACTGGGAAAAATTGTGCGCTTTCCCTGTGGCCCCAGATTGATGGCTCTCCTAGAGTAGTGTAACCAGTTGACCTCAAGCGGGAGTCGAGAAACCCTTAACTTAAATACCTGGGGGTGCAGATCTATCACAAGGGCAATGGGGTACAAGAGGGCAACCTTAGGTGAACCCTCCGTGCTCTTTGGAGCGCAGTTGCATGTTGGAGGATGATGAAACTTCCCATCATGGCTTGTGTAGCCCTGACAAAAATGGTCATGTTGCCCACAGTCCTATAATATTTTACAAATCTGTCCATTTGAGTGCCGAAAGTATGGCTCCAGGCCATTGACGGCTTGGTCTGGGAACTGATCAGGGACGAGCAGCGTAACTTGGTGTCCCTCTGCATGCTTCAGAGCCTGAATTCCAGAGGGGGACTAGGCGCCCGAACTTCGAACGTTATTACTTTGCAGAGGGCAACCTTGGGAGAGCCCTCTGTGCCCTTTGGAGTGCAATAGTATTCTGGACGATGATGAAACTTCCCATCATGGCTCATGTAGCCCTGACAAAAATGGTCCCATTGCCCAAAGTCCTCTATTATTTCACAAATCTGCCCATTTGAGTGCCAAAAGAATGGTTCAAGGCCATTGATGGCTTACTTCGGGAACTGATCTGGGATGAGCAGCGTAACAGGATGTCTCTCTGCATGCTTCAGAGGCTGAATTTCAGATGGGAACTGGGCTTCCTGAACTACAAACTTTATTCCTTCACAACACAACTACAGCGGGCTGCATTCTGGATGGCAGGGCTTAATACGGCTGAACTAGGAGACTTTGGAGCAGCCTACAATGAAGGGGTGCTGCTGGGACTGCTGCTGGGGACCATATTTGCCCCAAGCACTGGACCCTGATTTCTGCTTATAGCACTCAGGTACTGGAAGGGAGCTTGCCGGTGTGTGGGCTGGGCCCCACTGTATGAGCCAGCAATAACACTGGTGGGCTGCCCGGATGCCGGCAGAGGACACTTTATCCACCTGGTGCTTAGAGTAGTGGAGACTCTTGGGGACTGTTACTCCCATAGCTTCTTTTGAACTCTGTAAGAGCTACCGACTGAGGCAGCCTCGCAGGCACTCAATTTCTCACATAGGGCGCATTGGGTACTGCTGTGCAGCAACTATATGGTGCTTTGGATCCTGAACTCCCTACACACGAGTTGCTGCAAGCTCTGCTAGCCCATGGGAGAGGATGTCATCTAGTCTCCTGGGTATACAATGGTGATACTATGGGGGTAAATGATTTACCGGTTCTGAGGGATACATGGGAGAACATGCTTGGCAGGGCCTTTGTGGGGAAGGAATGGGACCAGATTATGGAGCACTTGGGTACATTCACCTGCAACATGAGGTTTAAATTTACCCAATTCAATTACCTTGAATGTTATGGTCCAGGGTGCTGACAGAGGCTGCCCTCAGTGTGCTATGGTGGATGCGGGCTTTTTACATATGGTATTGGACTGCCCAGTCATAGAGCGCTTCTGGGTGCATATAGTGGCGGACCTAGAGTGCAGCGGAGCTATGCCTGCTTAGCATGCATAAAGGCAGCTTGAGAAAAAAGTGGGAGACTTGTTTCGACACCTGGCCCTGGGAATGGCCTTTCAATCAATCAATCAATCAGTGTTTGTTAAGCGCAACTACTCACCCATGAGGGTCTCAAGGCGCTGGGGGAAGGGACATGAAGCGTCCATCAGTGTGGTGGTTCTTTAAATAGCCATGTCTTCAAATAGCCATGTCTTCAGCTCTTTCGTGAAGTTGAGGAGGGGTGTAGTCTGTCTGAGGTGGGGCGGTAGGGCATTCCAGGCTGTGGTGGTGAGGTAGGAGATTGAGCGTCCCCCTGTTCTTGTTTTTCTGATGCGGGATACTTCTGCGAGAGAGAGCTGGGCTGAGCATAGGGTCCTGTGGGGTATGTGGAAATTGAATCGCCTTTTCAGGTAGGCTGGTCCAGTGTCGTGGAGGACTTTGTGTGCGTGGGTGAGGATCTTGAAGGTGATTCTTTTCTCTATGTGGAGCCAGTGTAGTGTGCGCAGGTGCTGGGAGATGTGACAGTGTTGAGGTAGGTTGAGGACCAGTCTGGTGGCAGCGTTATGGATGTTCTGTAGGTTGCAGGTGAGTTTCTTGTTCATCCTGGTGTAGAGCGTGTTGTTGTAGATCAGTCTGCTTGTAACGAGGGCATGTGTGACGGTCTTTCAATGTTTGTGGGGGAGCCATTTGAATGTCTTGCGGAGGGTGTGAGAAAGTAGCCTCTTTCTAGCCTTGTTACCCCCACTTTTGGCCTGTTTGTGAGTGTATGTCAGGGTGTTTTCACTGTCTCACTGGGATCCTGCTAGCCAGGGCCCAGTGCTCATAGTGAAGACACTATGGGGGTCATTCTGACCCCGGCGGTAATTACCGCCATGGCGGAGGTTGGCGGTAGCACCGCCAACAGGCCGGCGGTGCTCCGCCGGGCATTCTGACCGCGGCGGTACAGCCGCGGGCAGAAGCGGAAAGCCGGCGGTGTACCGCCGACTTTCCGCTGCCCGTCAGAATCCTCCATGGCGGCGGAGCGCACTCCGCCGCCATGGGGATTCTGACACCCCCTACCGCCATCCTGTTCATGGCGGTTCTCCCGCCAGGAACAGGATGGCGGTAGGGGGTGCCGCGGGGCCCCTGGGGGCCCCTGCCGTGCCCATGCCAATGGCATGGGCACTGTAGGGGCCCCCGTAAGAGGGCCCCACAAAGTATTTCAGTGTCTGCCTAGCAGACACTGAAATACGCGACGGGTGCAACTGCACCCGTCGCACCTTCCCACTCCGCCGGCTCAATTCTGAGCCGGCATCCTAGTGGGAAGGTTGATTTGCCCTGGGCTGGCGGGCGGTCTTTTGGCGGCCGCCCGCCAGCCCAGGGCAAATCTCAGAATCACCGCCGCGGTCTTTTGACCGCGGTGCGGTGTTCTGACGGCGGTACCTTGGCGGACGGCCTCCGCCGTCCGCCAAGGTCAGAATGACCCCCTATGTTTTCAGTATGTTTCTTATGTGTCACTGGGACCCTGCTAGCCAGGACCCCAGTGCTCATAAGTTTGTGGCCTATATGTATGTGTTCCCTGTGTGATGCCTAACTGTCTCACTGAGGCTCTGCTAACCAGAACCTGAGTGGTTATGCTCTCTCTTTACAAATTGTCACTAACAGGCTAGTGACCAATTTTACCAATTTACATTGGCTTACTGGAACACCCTTATAATTCCCTAGTATATGGTACTGAGGTACCCAGGGTATTGGGGTTCCAGGAGATTCCTATGGGCTGCACCATTTCTTTTGCCACCCATAGGGAGCTCTGACAATTCTTACACAGGCCTGCCACTGCAGCCTGAGTGAAATAACGTCCACGTTATTTCACAGCCATTTTACACTGCACTTAAGTAACTTATAAGTCACCTATATGTCTAACCTTTACCTGGTAAAGGTTGGGTGCTAAGTTACTTAGTGTGAGGGCACCCTGGCACTAGCCAAGGTGCCCCCACATTGTCCAGGGCCAATTCCCCGAACTTTGTGAGTGTGGGGACACCATTACATGCGTGCACTACATATAGGTCACTACCTATATGTAGCTTCACAATGGTAACTCCGAATATGGCCATGTAATATGTCTATGATCATGGAATTGCCCCCTCTATACCATCCTGGCATAGTTGGCACAATCCCATGATCCCAGTGGTCTGTAGCACAGACCCTGGTACTGCCAAACTGCCTTTCCCGGGGTTTCACTGCAGCTGCTGCTGCTGCCAACCCCTCAGACAGGCATCTGCCCTCCTGGGGTCCAGCCAGGCCTGGCCCAGGATGGCAGAACAAAGGACTTCCTCTGAGAGAGGGTGTTACACCCTCTCCCTTTGGAAAATGGTGTGAAGGCAGGGAAGGAGTAGCCTCCCCCAGCCTCTGGAAATGCTTTCATGGGCACATTTGGTGCCCATTTCTGCATAAGCCAGTCTACACCGGTTCAGGGACCCCTTAGCCCTGCTCTGGCGCGAAACTGGACAAAAGGAAGGGGAGTGACCACTCCCCTGACCTGTACCTCCCCTGGGAGGTTCCCAGAGCTCCTCCAGTGTGCTCCAGACCTCTGCCATCTTGGAAACAGAGGTGCTGCTGGCACACTGGACTGCTCTGAGTGGCCAGTGCCATCAGGTGACGTCAGAGACTCCTTCTGATAGGCTCCTTCAGGTGTTGCTAGCCTATCCTCTCTCCGAGGTAGCCAAACCCTCTTTTCTGGCTATTTAGGGTCTCTGTCTCTTGGGATTCCTTAGATAACGAATGCAAGAACTCATCCGAGTTCCTCTGCATCTCTCTCTTCACCTTCTGCCAAGGAATCGACTGCTGACCGCGCTGGAAGCCTGCAAAACTGCAACATAGTAGCAAATACGACTACTGCAACTCTGTAACGCTGATCCTGCCGCCTTCTCGACTGTTTTCCTGGTGGTGCATGCTGTGGGGGTAGTCTGCCTCCTCTCTGCACTAGAAGCTCCGAAGAAATCTCCCGTGGGTCGACGGAATCGTCCCCCTGCAACCGCAGGCACCAAAGAACTGCATCACCGGTACATTGGGTCTCCTCTCAGCACGACGAGCGAGGTCCCTTGAATCCAGCAACTCTGTCCAAGTGACTCCCACAGTCCAGTGACTCTTCAGTCCAAGTTTGGTGGAGGTAAGTCCTTGCCTCCCCACGCCAGACTGCATTGTTGGAAACCGCGACTTTTGCAGCTACTCCGGCCTCCGTGCACTTCCGGCGGAAATCCTTTGTGCACAGTCCAGCCTGGGTCCACGGCACTCTAACCTGCATTGCACGACCTCCTAAGTTGTTCTCTGGCGACGTGGGACTCCTTTGTGCAACTTCGGGTGAGCACCGTTTCACGCATCCTCGTAGTGCCTGTTTCTGACACTTCTCCAGGTGCTGCCTGCTGCTGAGAGGGCTTCTTGTCTTGCTCGACGTCCCCTCTGTCCCCTGACGCAATTTGCGACATCCTGGTCCCTCCTGGGCCACAGCAGCATCCAAAAATCCTTACCACATGATTTGCAGCTAGCAAGGCTTGTTGGCGGTATTTCGGCGGGAAAACACTTCTGCACGACTCTCCACGGCGTGAGGGATCCGTCCTCCAAAGGGGAAGTCTCTAGCCCTTGTCGTTCTTGCAGAAACCTACGCTTCTACTGTCCAGTAGCAGCTCCTTTGCACCCACAGCTGGCATTTCCTGGGCATCTGCCCGTCTCCGACTTGCTTGTGACTTTTGGACTTGGTCCCCTTGTTCCACAGGTACCCTCAACTGGAAATCCCTTGTTGTTGCATTGTTGGTTTGTGTCTTTCCTGCAGAATTCCCCTATCACGACTTCTATGTCCTTTGGGGAACTTTAGTGCACTTTGCACTCACTTTTCAGGGTCTTGGGGTGGGCTATTTTTCTAACCCTTACTATTTTCTAATAGTCCCAGCGACCCTCTACAAGGTCACATAGGTTTGGGGTCCATTCGTGGTTCGCATTCCACTTTTGGAGTATATGGTTTGTGTTGCCCCTATCCCTATGTGTCTCCATTGCATCCTATTGTAACTGTACATTGTTTGCACTGTTTTCTAATACTATTACTGCATGTTTTGGTATTGTGTACATATATCTTGTGTATATTTGCTATCCTCATACTGAGGGTACTCACTGAGATACTTTTGGCATATTGTCATAAAAATAAAGTACCTTTATTTTTAGTATATCTGTGTATTGTGTTTTCTTATGATATTGTGCATATGACACTAAGTGGTACTGTAGGAGCTTCACTCGTCTCCTAGTTCAGCCTAAGCTGCTCTGCTAAGCTACCATTATCTATCAGCCTATGCTGCTAGACACACTATACACTAATAAGGGATAACTGGGCCTGGTGCAAGGTGCAAGTACCCCTAGGTACTCACTACAAGCCAGTCCAGCCTCCTACAGAGGGTGCAGAAGCAGGTTGATGCTACTGAGTTGATTTGATGGTCCATGTTGAGTTTGGAGTCCAGGATGATTCCGAGGTTGCTGGCTTCGATCGTGGGAGTGGGCGGTCTTCAGAGGGTGGACGTCCATCAGGAGTCGTATCACGCTTTGGGTTGAGGGCCCATGATGAGTACTTCAGTTTTGTCTGCGTTGAGTTGTAGGCAGCTGCTTTTCATCCAGTTGGCGACTGCTCCCATGCCTTCACGGAAGTTGTGTCTGGCTGTGTTGGGTTCGTTGGATAGGGAGAGGATGAGTTGGGTGTCACCAGCGCAGGAGACGATGTTGAGTCCGTAGTTTCTGACTATGATGGCTAGCACGGCCATGTAAATGTTAAACAGCATGGGGCTGAGGGAGGATCACTGGGGAACTCCGCAGGTGCTAGGTGCGGGGTCCAAGAGGAAGGGGGAAGTCTTACTCGTTGATTTCTACCAGAGAGAAAAGATTGGATCCAGTCGAGGGCCTTGTCTCTGACGCCAGACATGTGAAGTCTGCATATCAGGGTGTGGTGGGAGACTGTGTCGAAGGCCGCCAAGAGGTCGAGCAGGATGAGGGCCGCAGTCTCTCCCTTGTCCAGCAGGGAGCGGATGTCATCCATTGCAGCTAGCAGGGCTGTTTCAGTGCTGTGTTTTTTTCTGAAGCCAGATTGGGAGGCGTTGAGGATGTTGCGGTCTTCAATGAAAGTTGCGAGTTGGCTGTTGATGGCTTTCTCAATTACTTTCGCTGGAAAAGTGAGCAGGGAGATGGGCCTGTAGTTCTTGAGGTCGGTGGGGTCCGCTGAGGGTTTCTTGAGGAGAGAGTTAGTCTTGGCGCGTCTCCAGTCGTCGGGGAAGGAGGCGTCTGCTAGGGAGTGGTTGATGGTGAGGCAGAGCTTGGAGGTGATAGTTTCAGTGCCTCTGTTGAAGATGTGGTGGTGGGGGTATGGGTCCGTGGGAGCCCCGGAGTATATGGTCCTCATGGTCTTCAGTGTATCTTCGGTGGTGAGGGGGTCCAGTTGGTGATCGTTGTTTTTTTGGTGTCGGGTTCAGGTGGAGTGGGTTCTGCACGTAGGTTGTCCTCACAGAAGTTGTCATAGATGGTCTTGATTTTGTGATGGAAGTTTGTGTTGAGTTTGTTGCAGAGATCTTGTGAGGGTGGGATGTCCATTGCTTCGCTGTAGGGTTGGGCGAACTCCTTTGTGATGCTGAAGAGTTCCCTGCTGTTGTGTGAGGAGATTCTTCCTTGTATTGCTTTCTTTCTGGTGCTTTTGATGAGATGGTGGTGTGCAGTGGTGGTGGCTCTGAAGTTGATTTGGGCTTCTGTAGATTTGGCTTTTCTCAAAAAAAATTCAAGGTGTCAACATGTGCGTCTGGATTCTCTGAGTTCTGTGGTGAACCAGCTGGCTTTCTTGGCGTGGTTGCTGTTGTTCTTTTTGAGGGGGGCTATGGTGTTGGTGCAGCTGGCGATCCATTTGTGAAAGGTGCGGGGTGCGTGGTGCAATGTTCAGGTCATGGTTGTGTGCGATGGGGGGGTGGAGTTTGCAAGGGTGGCGGTGAGCTGGTCGTCAGTTATTCTTGCCCAGCCCAGCTTCTATGAGATCGTTGGTGTTGGGGTTTGAGGATGGTGGGTGTGTTGAAGGTGAAATGGATGCAGCGATTATCTGTCCATGGAAGTTCGGAGGTGTGTCTGAAGGTGATGAGGTTCCTGTTGTGAAGATGGGGTTGAGGATGTGTCTTGCTGAATCCATTGGTTTTCTGCATGATCTGACAGAGCTCTATGTTGTGGAGGTTGTCTAGGAGGGATGCGTTGTTGGGTCTTGTAGGTTGTCGAGGTGGAAGCTGAGGTCACCCAGCAGGGTGTAGTTGGAGGCTGCAATGGCTTGCGCAGTGATACTGTCTGTGATGGAGTTGGAGAGAGGTGCATGGGGCCCGGGTGGACAGTGGATGAGGGTTCCCCTGAGGGTGGACGTCGGACTTGTCTGAAGTTTGAAGTGAAGCTTGTGGGGTCTTCTGAGTGTGTACTCAGTCGGATGTTAGACTTGTGGACAATGGCGATTCCCACCCCGGGGTGGCTGGTGAGGTCTTTCTGGGTAATCTTGTATCCTTGGGGAATGGTGACGGCAATGTCCGAGCCAGAGGTGGTGTTGATACAGGTTTAGGTGAGGAATGCGACGTCCGGGTGGTGCTATCAAGGAGGTCCCAGATTTCTGTAGAGTGTTTGTGGAGCGAGAGGACGTTGAGGAGAATGCATTTCAGGATCTTCAGTGTGTTGTTGTGGGTGGGTTGGGCGGGGTCGAAGGTCTTGGTGGTGGTGTAGGATTGGCGGCAGCGGAGGCAGCTTAAGGGTCCATCGGTGTCGGCCAGTGATGAGGGCTTGCAGTTGTTGTTGCGTCCTGGGTTGAGTGCGTGTAGTGCTGCTGGTGTGTAGAGGTGGCGGGTGGGAGTTCCAGGGGTCCTGTCGCTGGTCGCGGTCAGGGCGCGGACGGGCGCAAACGGGCTTGCCTTCGGCACACCATCGGCACACCATCGGCACACCCACTGCATGCGGCCGCCATTAAGTAGGGAGAGGGAGGAGTAGAGGACAGCTGGGAGTGGGAAAAACAGCACGAAAAATGGGGCGGGCAGTAGCGGCGGGGAGAGGGAAGAGTGAAAGTTGCGAAAAAGCATGAAAGAGAGAAATGGCAGAGAATGCGGGAAAAATAGGAAAATTAGAGTAAAAGGCACAGAAAAAGAGGAATAAGATAGAAAAAAGCACAGAAAGCGCAAGGGCACAATACAGCGAGCAGAAAGGCACGAAAGGGAGAAGACAGAGAAAAAGAAGCGGCGGGCCAGTGGGCAGCCTAGCAGAAGAGCAAAGCTCTCCCACTAGACACCAGGGATGAGGCACAGGCAGGAGCCTGCGGGTGAAGGAGGGCCTCGAACTTCTGACCGGGGTCAGAGTTCAACAGACACGGGTTGCACTTACTGGAGGAGCAACACGGAGGCAGAGCAGTTCTCTGACTAGGTCAGTGGGGTTGATCTTCCTACCGCGCAGTGGCTGCCATTTAGTAGAGAGAGGGGGGCGGAGAGGACAGAAGGGATGCAGGAGCGGGAAAAGCAGTCCAAAAAAGGGGGGCAGGCCAGGGGGGGCAGCAGCGGTGGGGACAGGGAAGAGTGAAAGTTGGGAAAAAGTGTGAGATAGAAAAATGAAAGGGAATGCGAGAAAAATAGGAAAATTAGAGTAAAAAGCACAGAAAAAGAGGAATAAGATAGAAAAAAGCACAGAAAGTGCAAGGGCACAATACAGCAAGCAGAAAAGCACAAAAGGGAGAAGACAGAGAAAAAAGGAGCAAGGGCTGGTGGGCAGCCTAGCAGAAGAGCAAAGCTCTCCCACTAGATACCATGGATGAGGCGCAGGCAGGAACCTGAGGGTGGAGGAGGGCCTCAAACTTCTGACTTGGGTCAGAGTTCAACAGACATGGGCTGCTCTTACTGGAGGAGCTACACGGAGGCAGAGCAGTTCACTGACCAGTGGGGTTGGGTTAGAGACATAGCATACAAATGGAAGTCACCACACAGCCCACCTCACAGCAGATAGCGGGCGGAGGTGTAAACGTTATTTCCCTTTGAGGCAGTTTGACTCAAAATGTATTCTTTGTGCCCTTGTGATGATATCCCACCTCAGACACTGTTGCACTTTACCCTGTTTTGTAATTTTTATGAAACATTTAGGTGAAGATTTTTATTACCTATTTTAAAAAGGCAGGGGTTTTGTTAGTGCAAGGCAGCTTTTTATTTTCTCTGCATGGTAGAGGATGCTGCAGTCTGTCATGTGGTGGGAGGTTTTCTAAAAAATGCAATACATTGGAGTAACTCTGTCAATTTTTCATGTGTTACTTACTTATGTTTTTTCAGTCCATTGTTGTCATCTGATTGTACATTTTATGTGATGTTTGTTCTTTTCTGGTTATTTTTATTAATTGAATAATGAGATTTGACTGATATATATGTATTCACTTAAAAAACAAAGGTTACAGTGATGTTATAATTAGGCTCACATTTTAAACATACAAAACCTTGGAAATTCACTTCTTACAGTTAGAGTTATCATTAAGTAACTATAACTCATGGTCTAAGGCAACTATAACTCAGAAAATATGCGTGCAGGGAAACAGATAAAAACTTCTCTTTCTGCAAGTGAGAGCTGTCAAAGCTCCCACCAAGTCAGAGCAAACAACTATGTCCCGGGAGTGGGCAGCCTGGGACATAGCAGGACCAGCTGTAAGGGGTGGCGGTCCCAAGGGCCATCATTGGCTCTGTGAGGGGGGGCATGTGGCCTCCCCTCAACCTATACAGCCCCTGGGAGGTGGTGGTCCCCGGGGCTCCAAAACATACCCCCTTCATTCTTTTATTGAAGCCTCACGGAGTTGGTGGTTCCTGGCACTGCGGCGGGTGACCACATGGCCCTCGCATTCTATTTGATTGAAGCCCTGAGGAGATGGTGGTCTCTGGGGTTGCGGGGGGCCTAGTGCTTCCCCTACATCCAATTTCTTTTAAAGCTCTGGGGACGTGGCGGTCCCCGGTTCTGCTGCCCCCCTCCACATGCAATTTGTTTAATGTCCCGAGGAAGTGGTGGTCCACAGGGCTGTGGATGGGCCGGCAGCCCCCACACACATAATTTTAGCCCTGGGAGGTGCCCCCACCCCTTTTTCTCAGTCCTCGCTTGACGGATCACCCTAAAACTTTTCAGACAGGAGCTGATGTAAGCATCAAGTTCTTTGGGAACATTTTGTGCAGATTCGTCAACAGATGCCAAAGATATAGGCAAGTAAAAAAATGCTTTTTCTATAGAAACTAGCTCTTAACCACCTAGTGGTGACCACCACTATATATATATATATATATATATATATATATATATATATATATATATACATATATCCACAGCAAAAGGTCTAGCTGCTGGTGCGGGCATTGGGGTATAGACCATTACCCCCAATAGATCCAAAACCAAGAAGACGTCGCACTCCCGGAGGTTTCTCTGTTAATTTTCATTTATTTCAACCAGCATGAAAACAGACCCCACGCTGGGGAGTGCAACATCTTCTTGGTTTTGGATATATATATATGTCAAATCAAAAAAATCACTGCACTCCCAGGAGATTCGTATCAACCCATTTAATGGTAATAATCGTCAGCATTTCAACCATTACCACCTACGCGTTTCGACTTCCGTCTTGATAACGGTGGTTTAACATAGATTGATTTGCACCTGATTAATGATTTTTAACTTGGAAAAGCATTGTGGGAGTTGTTGTCCATAATATATGTAAGTATCAGCAATGGCATATTAATTAAGGCGGCAGCATCATACGATCAAAGGTTTGCAAGAGCATTTCAAATCCTTATAGTTTTCCCCAATACTCCGTTGTTTTCAAAGTTCTTTCAAATAAATGCTTTGTTATAACATGTTTCCTTTCAGCTCAGTGCTGCAGACACCGTTATTGCCTTTCCAATGCTCGTTGTCCTATTTTCACTCTCCCACACATGCCTTCTTTAGGATATTAAAAGTCCATGTAGATAAGCTCCCGGGCCCGTACCTTCTGGCTGTTTCACAGTGTACAGGCCGCATCGATGCCATGATGGAAAAGTTTACAAACGTTGCAGAATTTTCAACACGGCGCATTTGAAGTCACCAGCTATCAAGCTTATTTGAAGTCTTCAAGTGTAAAAATACACACGCAAGGGATTAGTATCCCCATTTCCATTCTTCACAACGTATTTGCTCTTCTCCAACTGGTCCCACACACATATATATACATATATACACACATGTGTGTGTGTGTATGTTATATGTTACACACACACACGCGTAATGCTTGGTAAACATTTGTTTGCTTGATTAAATCCCTCCACATAAATACCCATATGTACTTAAAAACAGCAATATTTACATGGTCTGGTGCCCACATTTATCATGTGGTACATGTTTATAGTTTCAAAGTGCTTTGAGAATGCTTGAAAACAGTTATAGGTGGTAAATGTACTTCTGATTGAAGAAAATATATAATATAGGCTCTGCTAAATGGCTCTTACTTCTTTCATGTTTACAGAGCACCGTATACAGCTTATCAGAAAGCAAACAATAAGGGGTTTTTAACAACTTTTGCTAGTGAAGTTCAATTGCTAAGATTAAACACGTTTCCCTCTTAGCACTGATTTATTAAATAATGTATGGGCTATGGCGTGAACAGAGAGAAATGAAACAAGGAACTATTTGTCCTGTCTGTATGAGGAAAAAACCCACAGCTCCTTGAAAAAACATCTAAAGCAGTTAGTTGAGAGAAATTAATTTACCTTGCAGACTTTGAGATTGTCATATCTGCTATCTATACAATTTTTTTTATTTCAGGGTGCTCATTTATTTAAGACTTCTATCAAAGAATAGCGCACACTCTGACGGTGACATAGCCTAGACAAGGGGTTAGATAGTCGCCATTTTGGTTTATTGCAACAGTTTGGGATCACAATTAAGGGGCCGATATGACAAAAACCGTTACAATTTTAAGTGTGCTGTAAATTAAACATGCATACGCTTTGAAAACAATTACTCTGCCTGAAAGCTGACCTTTATTGATTGCGAAAATCCATATTATTCTCAGCTTCTGTGCCATTATTTTTTATGACTACTGACAATTAGTATTTGATACTTTTTAGAGCCCATATGTTGCGATCTGCTATTCCCTTGTTGCCATTTTCATGTTGCCTAAGACAGCTGCGTGTGCTCCCATAATGAGCACAGGTCGTGGTTAACCTGTATTTGTTACCAACAGTGCTTAATTGGTGCTGGTTGTTTCCGGTGCTGAGCACCGGCACTTATGATTTTAGGGCCGGCACTTATTTTTCTGCCTCAAGCATTTACTGCGAGCAAAAGACACATATGGGAAAGACGGAGGAAGAGGGAAATGAAAAAGCGTTACAATGGGAGAAAACTGCATGAGTGAGCTGAATGGGCAGGGAGTGGCTTTAAATGGATTGAAGAGGAGGGCTTTGGGCACCGGCACATTTTAATTTACAAATTAAGCACTGGTTACCAACCTTCACACCAGCTCTTGCTCCATACATATCACAACATCAGGAAAAAATGGCTGGGGTCCCATCCATTTTTGTCTCCGTTGCTCCAACATCCTAATTTTAAACCATCGAAAATGGTTTACCCTGCTGTACCTCTTTTGCCGAATACCTATCTTGTACCTTACAGACATATTTTACCTCAGTGCCCTTACTTGAACACAGAGACACTTGTCTTGCCTTGAATTTACAACTTGCCTCCCTCTTCCACATTCTGTTTCCCAGCATTAGTCTCCTGTTACTTTTATTTGTCCCATACTGGACATTTCACATCCAGTATCCGTTTTCATTCCAGAATCCCTACTTCCTTCACTCATGTGTCCCCTTTACCTTCTACCATGTATACAACCCTATTGTCCCCTTACACCCTTTTGTCCCCATACACTGCCCCGCTGTCCACGTGTAGTGCAAAATCCTCCCCCTTACGCATCAAGTAGTTGGTTCATTTAAATAGCGGACCCTCCATTTCCAATGTGATCTCTATTGGGTTTAACAGAAAACAATTAATATAATTTGTATTTACAGCAGTATTTGCACTAGGTTAATTCTGCTCATATGATCTCGCTGTTGCATTCTCAAGTATGCACTACTTTGCCACTTGATCAGAATATTTGTCTCCCATTGTGACTATGCTGTCATGCCTTATGGATTGTACATTTCAGCACTGTTTGTTGTATTGCTCCCAAAAGATTAAGAATGTAGGAATAATTTAGGATGGCAATACCAGATGTTATAAACCTACTTTTTGACAACAGCTGCCGAAAATCACGTAGCACTCCAAACTAACACTGGATGTCTTTGTAAATTGTCACATTTAATTCATATGCAAGGCAACAAACCCTTGTCAGTACAATAAACTCTGCCTCTTGTGATGACGTTATGTTAGGCAGGTACAGACTGCAAAAGCACCCCTAGTGCCCCACATGGTCTCTCAAACAAGCCTTCCACAAACAAGGTCAGGTCAGTAATTTCAAGTGGATCATCTTTGGTATCTGGTCTTGGTTTGGGACATAAATCCGTAACATTGACACAATTGGGGTCTGGATTCTCATCATCAGTGTATTCATCGCTGTCAGAAACTGGTAGCAACGTTGCAGGGTGCAGAGAATTGCACCGCCTGATCAAGATGTTTTCAGCTGCTAACATGATTTGCTCACAACTCAACAGGCAGCTGTCAGGGGCTGAGTTCTGGAATAGGTCCGCGAAATTTCAACTGAATGAGGAACAAACAAAATGAACATATGTCCCACTACAATCGCCACGCTTTGTTCAATTGCAATACAAACAGCTGAAACTGCCTTCAGACAGCCAGGAAGAGCTACAGCTACTAGATCTAATTTAGCAGAAAAAAGTCAACAGGTCTCATCACCCTTTGTTTTTGAGTTAGAATAGAAATTGAACATTCTCTCTTCTCATGACAACTAAAGGAAAAATTCCTTAGCATACTCCCTGAGGGCTGCTGCACTACATAAATTTCTCTTAATTCTTGGAAGGCCTTCATGCATTCTTCATCAAATGGTACTGGATCCTTGATAACACTGTGAGTTAGCCTTATTATAGGCTTTACAGTCAGGAAAACGTTTAGAATCCACTAACAACAGTAGCTAACTATCCGCAGGAACATCCTCATCTTTCTCTAGGTAGTTGGAGGATTCATCTACAGGATTGCAGAAATTAGTTGTTTTGAGACTTTCCTTGCTTCTTTTTCAATGTGATGACCAAGATAAATCAATTATTTTTCACAGCACTGCATCTTTTTTTGATGAAACATTGTGACCACTGTCGGCAAGATGATTCAAGAGTGTAATAGTATCTAGTTTTCAATCTTCCCTTGTCCTTGTTTCCACTGATAGGTCATCAATCTATTAAACTAAAACTGAGATACTGGGTAACTGCAAATTTGCTAAATATATCTTTAGAATCTGACTAAAATTGAGGGGCTTCCGGCATACCCCGTGGAATTCGACACCAAGCAGGGACTTTATTTTGGAACCAAAATGTGAAAAGATATTGACTATCCTCATGCAGAGGAATGGAGACGAATGCTTGGCATAAGTCAATGACTGTATACCATTCTGCATCGACAGGAATCTGAAATAATATTACAGCAGAATTTGCTACCACCTGTCAATATGAAATCACAATCTGATTGATTTTTCACAGATGCTGCACTATTCCCCAATTACCATTTGTTTTTTTAATGCTCATCTCAGGATAGTTGCAAGGACAACCTAGCACCTACTGTAGAATACCTTTGTCTATCTATCACTTGTTTATATGACAGGCTTTCTTTTGCTTCTTTTGAAGTTTATGTTGCCTAATACTAGTATAACCAGCATTTGGTTCACCTGAATTCTGACTGGCATTGCACATTTTATCAAGTTTGTTTCTTTACCTGTAAAATTCCACATGTGACATGGGTGTGGTTAGAAGACCACATAAAGATTACAACATGGTCGAGAGCGCTTGCGCACGCTCGACCCTAAAAATGGAGGGTTAGGCCTAGCACAAAGGTTTAGTTTGCCAGGTCGATAGGACAGTGTTAAACCCCACTATAGGCTTCAAGGGCAGGCCTGATACGTGTTTAGTGGTGGCACAATGAGTGCTGCAGCCTACCATTAGCATTTAAGTTACAGGCCCTGGGTACATGTAGTACTATCTACTAGTGACTTATAAGTAAATGAAAGGTGCCAATTAGGTTCAAGTCAATTTTAACAGATTTTAGGGAGAGCGCCCACACACTGTACCATTTGTTAGTAGGAGTAAAGTGCACAGGATCCTCAAAACGAATTCAGCAAAAACAGGAGGTGAAGGCAAAAAGTTTAGGGGAACACCACGCTGAAGATGTCAGGTCTAACAGGTGCTCATTCACCTCACCTTCTACATACGGACCACTGTGGTCCACCAGTAGGACTGCACCAAGTAAGCCATCCTCCTCTCCACTTAGGCACTGCCATTGTGAATTAGTCTCCATGAAAACTGAGATAAATCATTATTTATAATCAATAGATTACGTTGGCATCCTTAATTTTGTTCCATTTTGTTTGTCATGTTTTGCTGCATCATTCTACATAAGAGTTTGTTGGGCTTGTGCAAAAAATTGCATCTGTGTTTCATCTGTTGTATTTTAGTGAATCTGGGGTACAAACCCAATCTGGATTTGATCTGGATTCTGTCTGCACTCATGCTTCCAGTTCCCCATTTTACCACAGAAATAACAAGCAGTGCTCTTCTTCATCGTTTTAACATTTACATTTACTCCAGAATTATTCACATTCGCTCTACCACGAACCTGTGTCTGCACTGTTTCATTCTTCATTCTGACACCTTTCATAGGATTTACTCCATACATTCTAGAATTATCAGGCTGCACAAAATCCAAATCAGAACCCATTGCTTGATTTCTGTTGTTTCACTCAATCTGCTTCATCTGAACAGTCATGAGCTTCTCCTTAATCTTTTTCTTCTTTGCGTCAAAACAGTTATTGAAATGCTTGTGTTATGGGCATCACATCTAATCACGTTACACACTCCTTGCCACTAGTATGTCTTCATCATGTTATTGTGACATTGGTTTATCCATTGAGTGCCTGCTTACTTAGGAACACTAATTGTACCCTGGTGGGAGAGGTAAGCACCACTTTTATGTTTACTGTTATTTGTTTGATCATTTATTTTAACACTGGTGGCAGTGGTAGGCAGCAGCTTATTTTTATTTATGTACATTTGGGCTTATAATCCTGGTGGCAGTGGTAGGTGCTAAGTAGATCGTCTACACATGCATGTTTACAACAGAGCTGCGTGATAAAATGCTGGTCTCCATGATGATTCAGCCATGGAAGTGCATTTGCACGTGTACACGTGTCACGTGCATCCGCCACTCGCGGGCACGGTTATTTAAACAATGTTATGAAGGAACTCACTGCTTAGCTTTGTTGGATCTTCAGCATAGCTTACCTGGCTCTCGTCGGCACCCTCCTGGCTCCTGGACCCATGGTGGCATTGATCCCACGTCTTCAGCCATTTGGATGCAGGTCTACTTGTCGCATTCGCTGCACTGCTGTATGCAGATTACTGCATTGCCTGAAAAGGAAGCACAAGACAAAATAGGACCACAAGACTCGGACAAGAATTCTAGCATCTTGTTTCAAGCGTCGAGCAGGCACACCACATGACAAGGTAAAATCGAGCCTTTGTATATGTGCAATGGATTCTAGTGCAAGCAGCTCTTTGATTGTCATTTATTTCCCAGGAAAGCATACTTTTGAACTAACGCTTGACTCTGATCGGTTCAACTACAGGAAAGACGTATTTCCTGTAATAGCTGCCCCATACAAAACTGTGTATTGGGACATTAGCAGCTCAAGACATTGACAATTAATAGACTTTCAAGTCAGGGTAAATGTTTATTCTGAGCGCCAATTGCTGGACAAATTCCTGCAGATTATATTGGGGGTCATTACGACATTGGCAAAATGACCCCCATTGTCTTTTCTCTGTGCAATAAAAATCTGTGCAATGTATAGAAGGCACTTCTTAGAAAACGTAGTTGTTGTTCATTATGCACTAGTTGGTATGTTGATTTTAAAACCTGACATATGTATTGTTTTGAGTGTTTTGAGTTGACACATATCTAATATGTGTATTTCAACTGCAGAGCATAATCATCCTCAGAATCCACACCCTCCTGAACCCAGTGGTATCTGACACAGACCAATCTGAATCATTGAAGACCTGGTATTTCTCTCTTTCTCTCTTTCCCACCTCCATGTCCATTGGCAACTTTTAGGTGGGCAATGTATATTTAATTGCTACCTCATTAGTTCTCACCAGGATTTTGGGAATACCGTTGCCCCATTGGAACCGCCTGGAGTTCAGGTGAATGGCTCACAACAGAAGGCTAAGCCACAAAAAATAGTGTTAACTTTGGATGACGACAACATGGATCCCTTGGCGCAAGCCTAAGCTGAGGCTGCCTCTGATACAGAACAGTTACCTACTATCATTGAGACCCTTCATGTGGAAATGCAATAACTCAAGGGAAAAAATCAGGAGCTAAAAGGGGCATTAGCACTTCACAAACCCTTCATGCAGTGGAGAGAGACCATACAGAAGCTCCCCATTCTCAGTACACCCAAGTTTGGAGGAAATCACACTCAAACCAGCACATCATCAAGCACAACCCACTCAGATCAAACTGTACATTAAAAAAAAATATATATACATATATATTTATCTTTTTGAATTTTCCATATAACAGTTGTCTTTCCTTTCAGTACAATTGTTATGTAAAAAAACATTATAGATATGAGGCGTAGACAATATTCACTGACTGTACATAGCTCAATAATGCTCTTGTTCACGTATCGTGTTTACATATTTCAAGGAGTAAAGACAGCAAAAGTAAGAAAGAAAGATAAAACGAAAGAAAAGAAAGTGCCCGTATTCCTCTATGTTACGCGTACTAAACCAGTACCTTGTACAATGGCATGGTGATTGGTTAGCAACTTGATTAATAACACAACTTTAGTTTCTAGCGTTCTTGACCGTATAGTAATGTCAAAAGTTAATTCAATCACGCAGCCCCGTCGTTTGGGTTATCCCATTTTAGGATTGTAACCAATGCTACGGTGTACTGGAGTTTGCTATGCAGATGTGGACCGTGTTAAGGGAGGCAGTTCATCATTTTTAGCTTCCAGCTTAATAACAAAAGCCAAAATGTACATGTTACCATTACAACCCCAAGTTGCGTACCATTAACTAATGCAGAAAGGTTTACTGGGGATACATTACACTGCTTTCATGAGTCAGTGCCAGTGGCATTTCAGCAAAAGTTGCCTTCCTGATTTTCTATCTACGGGAGTTGCGGCCAATTGGTCCATTCTTCTAATAGAGACAAATGACCTCATTTTGTATAATTTTACTGCATTTAAGACTGCCATTACATGATTGTTTGCTAAACATGTCTTCATACAGTCCAGTGATAACAAGCTGTTAAATTTATGGCAAGGTTCCAAAGACCTCTTAACTTACATCACTACCTTTAATTGTCCAATTTAAAAAAAACTCGTTGGCTAGAGGAAAAATGCACATCTCTCTTCTTTAGAGGACTGAGAGATGATCTTGAAGATGGCCTCTCACATATAGTAGACTTGCCTGAAGATTGCTCAGAATTCATTAATCCAGTTGTAAAATTAGACCATAGATTAAGTGAACGAAAAACTGAAAGACCCCATGGTGAAACCAAGATAGTAGTATTAAAACAGACAGAAAAGAACCTAATGAGAAAATATCAGTGGCAGAACCAATGCAGATTGGAGGGATCAGGGGCTCTCTAAGCAAAGAAAAGGTGACGGAAGGCCTACCTCTGCTTTTACTGTGGCAAACTAGGGCATTTTGTGACTGTTCACTAAAACCAGAAAAAAGAAAATCTGTTGCTACCACAGAAGCCCCCAAAAAACAGGAAAACTAACTCTCTTGTGAAGAAAGTAGGTCGCTTCTCCGAGAGAGCCAACTTCCAGATCTCCCAATACCTCACAAATGTGATAAACCCTGTTCCCAGACACATATCTATCAGAATAACTATCAGCCTGTCACAACAAAATTGGCACATTTTGTCCGTGCTCATTGACCCAGGAACTACTGGGAATTTCTTTGACTTATCCTTAGCGGATAAGTTAGGTGTTCAACATATAGCCAAGGCAGAACCAGAACAAATTCATGCTGTGGATGGCTCTCCGTTGTCTTCTGGCTTGATTCGGGTTCACACCAGTCCATTGACTCTAGTTTGTGGCAACAGACACACGGAGGAGACAATCTTCAACCTCATTAGTACCCCAAAATTTGGTGTTATTCTTGGAAAACCTTGGCTAGAGCATCATAATTACAAAATTGATTTGGTCTCAAGAACCATTCCCTTAGATTCTCTGCTTTTAATGACCAATGGTTATCACGGGGCCCAATATCGGGTGACACCACTTCATTGTGCTGTAACCGACGTTCCCCAATCAGACCAACTACCAAAGGAACACCAAGATTCCCAGAATGTTTTGATCCGGTTTGAGCAGCCCAATTACCCCCACCCAGAATCTATGACTGCTGCATTGATCGTGTTCCCGGGGCAGTCCTTCCATGTAGTAAGATTTATACCTTTACCGAATCTGAGATGCAGCAATTACCCAAATACCACTCCATACTGTCTCCTCACCCCTCTTTTCTGTTTACCAAAAAATGGGGAATTACAGCCCTGCATCAATTACAGGGTGGGCAACAAAGTCACAATATAAAATCGGCATCCCTTGCCCCTAATACCAGTCTGTGGTTCCACTATCTGGTATTAAGTCTGTGGTTCCACTATCTACATGAAACTGGATTTACGTGATGCTTGTCATCTAGTACATGTAAAAGAAGGAGCTGATTGTAAGATGGCTTTTAGAACAAAATGTAGGCTCTATGAATAGACTGCGATGCCCTTCGGCCTCTGTAATGCCACATCAGCCTTTCAATGCTTAATTAATGAAGTACTTCACGATTCCCTTGACGTCTGTGTCATCATCTGCATAGGCGACATTCTGATTTACTCAAAAAAGGAACAAGAACTCATCCAGCATGTTCAAGCCATACTGCAATGGTTATGCAAACCCTCCCTGTACGCTAGAGAAATTAACTTTCCATGTGACGTCAGTGGAGTTTCTGGTTACCACCTGTCACCCTCAGGGATTATTATGGACGCTAAAAAGGTTGACACGATTCTCACTTGGCCAACTCCAACCACGGTCAAGGACGTCCAAAGAATCCTTTGCTTTGCCAATTTTTACAGACTATTTATACAGCGATTTTCAGAGATAGTGGTTCCCATTTTCTACATTACTAAGCTTCAAATCCGCTCTCATATTATGACATCCAGACCCAGATCAGCTATTTTTTGTTGAGGCGGATGCCTCGCAGTTTGCACTGGGGGTATGTTGTCTCAGAAAGACCCACAGACAGGTCACCTCCATCTCTTTGCTGACTACTCATGAAAATTACTCCCTGCAGAACAAAATGATATGATAGAAGAAAAGGAGTTATTAGTGATTAAGTCTGTGTTTGCAGAATGGCAACATCATTTATTAGGAGTCAAACATACCATCACAACATTCATGGACCACAAGAACTTACAATTCATTAGTTCAATGAAGGCCCTCCCTCCACAACAAATGCATTGGCTTCACTTCTTCAGTGATTTTGACTTCCTTATTACATACTGACCTGGAACCAAGCAGTTGCAATCAGATATCCTTTCCAGATTTGGGCATTCTGGAGACCCTAGTTACACCAATACCACTCCCAGTGTAATTCCATCTAACAAGATTGTGGCCACCACAGACACAGACATCTTTATGGCTGCTGTGAAACAAGTACTCAAATAAAGCAATCCTGAAATGTGGACAAAGAAACCGAGCAATACAATAGCGGATGGTTACTACCTTCATGTGGGCAAACTATACATGCCAGACCAGAACTTACAACATCAGGTTATTACTTGGAATGGTGACTCGGCCTTTCCATAGTATCCAGAAATACAAAAAAGACCTATATAGTTGTTTATGGAACTTCTGGTGGGGATCCAACCGTCATGATGTATACCTTTATGCCACTACCTGTCCCAACTGTGCCCATAATAAGGCACAACACGTAGCACCATCTGGCCTTTGCCAAACCTTACCAATACCACCAACACCATTGCACACAGTCTTTATTTCACACTTTATCTGTCTGACTTCATGCAAACACACAGACATTTTAGCGGTTGTAGACATGCTTTCTAAGATGGACCACTTCATACTGGTAAAAGGCATATTTAGAGCTTGGCAACATATTTCTCCAACATGTAGTCAGGCTCCATGGGCTACCAACTACGATAATTTCTTGGCACAGAAGCCAATTTACATTCATAATTTGGGTGGCATTTTGTTCCTTGTTAGGGAGTGAAATAGCACTCTCATCAGCTTATCACCCCCAAAGAGATGGCCAAACAGAATAGGTCAACCAAACATTGGAACAAACTATTAGATGGCTCAGGTTCATGCTTACAAGTTCTTGGGATCAGGCTCTTCCATTAGCTGAATTTACTTATAATAACACTGGTACACTGCGCTAGGATGTTCACAGTATTATTACCTCACTGGGTTTCACCCTCGCATTCTCCCTCTGGAAAGGCCACACACTTAAACACCTGTCCCTTCAGACTCAGAGTGACTAGCCAAACTACAAGACAGTTAGCATAAAGCCAGGGAATGTTTGACTAAAAACAAGATCCAAATTAAGGTAGAGGATGTCAAACATAGAACTCCTAAACCTAAGTACCGGGTTGGGGACCTTTTTTGTCTCTCTACATGCAACATTACTTTAGAGGGACCAAGAAAATTACAACCACGCTTCATAGGGCTGTTTGAAATCAAACAAGTGTTGGGCCCTGTCACTGTCCATCTTCAGTAGCCTCCTGACTATGCCATACACCCAGGGGGGAGATTTGTAAACATTTTACGGTGGGTTAGCATCACAAGTGTGACGCTAGCTAGCACAAAATGTTTTTTTCCTAATTTACTTTCCGGTGCAAAACTTCCACTGGAAATTACCCTAAAAAAAGCAAAGCAGCGCAAAGCACTGCTTTGCGTTACTTAGCACCAAGGGGGCATTACATGGGTGGTATGTGGGTGTTCCCATGCACCCACTCTTTTGATGCAAAACCCTACTTACAAACAATAGTAGACAAGGTTTTGCACCAACAGTTAATGTCTTTTAAAAGCAGGCGTTAAAGAGGAAATGTTTTCATTTCTCCTTTCTTTTCTGACTTTACACGTGTGCTGCACTGTACAGCATACATACAACGTGGAAAAAAGTTTTAAAGTGTATCTAAAAATTGTAATTTTACTGGAAGGGTACCCTTCAGTACTAAACCTATGCTAGACTCACGCACACTCCCTTCCACTATGGCCCAAAGGTGTGTGTGTGGCGCACAGCCATTAAAAGTAGCGCTGGCGCTGGGGGGGGAGGGGAAGAGAGAGCCAAATCTCTGTAGGTAGGAAACTCCTCTTCTGCTCCATCCTGTCACACAGCACAGCATTTTTCTCTGCTGCACTGCGCTTCGTGACTTCTTGGTAAATCTGGGCCCCAGTGTTTCATGTCTCCTTGATTAAACTCAACCATCCTGAAACCAGGATAGATTCCCCAGCTCCTCCTATCATAGTCAGAAACCATCAGGAATGCGAAGTACAACGCATACTAGATACAAAGCGCACCCGGGGAAAACGATACTATCTGATAGACTAGAAAGGGTATGACCTGTCCGAATGATCATGGCAACCAGCATCCTTTGTTCAAACAGTGTTTTCACGCTCTCAATCCAACTAAACCCTGTCCTGTAAGAAGACATTTTTTTGGGGGGAGAACTGTTATGAGGATCACATCCCATCCAGTCACGTCCTTCGTGCCACTAGTATGTCTGCGTCATGTTATTGTGACACTAATTTATCCGTCAGGTGTCTACTTGCTTAGGAACACGAATGGTACCCTGGTGGCAGTGGTAGGCAGCACCTTATATTTATTTCTATATATCTGTGTTCATAACCCTAATGGCAGTAGTAGGTGCTAAGTAGAACGTCTACAGGTGCGTGCTCATGACAGAGCAGCATGATAATATGCTAAGCGCCATGAGGATTCAGCCATGGAACAGTGTTTGCACGTTTACACAAGCAAACTGCCAAATTTACATAATCACCCACCGTGCAAACGGCCACAGTCTGCAATGTGCTTGATTCTACACCGTGGCAGCAAGACACGTGTCACGTGGTCTGTCACTCGTGGCCGCGGTTATTTACATCTTTAGCGTCACTTACCTGGCTCTCACCGGCACCCTTCTGATTCAACAATCATTCTTCCATTGCGCTCCAAGCGCTGAGCAGTTAAACCACTAGACAAGGTAAAAACGAGCCTTACTATATGCGCAACAGATTCTAGTGCAAGCAGCGCTTTGATTGTCATTTATTTCCCAGGAAAGCATACCTTTGAACTAACGCTTGACTCTGATTGATTCAACTACAGGAAAGACGTATTTCCTGTAATAACTGTTCCATACAAAACTGTGTATTGGTACATTGGCAGCGTAAGACATTGACAATTAATAGACTTGTAAATCAGATTAAATGTTTATTCTGAGCACCGATTGCTGGACACATTCCTGCAGATTATTTTGTCTTTTCTCTGTGCAATCAAAACCTGTGCAATGCATATAAGGCACTTCTTAGAAAACGGAGATGTGGATTACGCACTGGTTTGTATTGTCGCGTAGGCTCTCATTATTCTAATGAGAGTACTGGAATTTGAGCACAGAATCGCCCGCGGAGTTGGAGACAGAGTCTGACCCACTGCAGGTGACACCTTTCGCTCCAATCCAGGTTTTCCTCCGGCCAGTTAGCAGTGCCTCATCCCTACCCGAGGGCAGGGATGACTGGGCAGCCAAGCGCATGACATAAGTGGTTTCTCAGGGAAGCCGTGGTCACTCAGGGCTCATCCGTTTCTCTCAGTTTCCTTAGTCTCATACATAAAATGACAAACAGAGGCAGTATATGTTTCAATAATGATTTTAATAAAACAACTGCATCTTAGATAGCAAAGCATGAGCTGCAATAACCAGGACGACACAGCATGACAGTATTAAAATTGTGACCAGGAAAGTGAAACATAAAAATAACGCTATCATATTGTCACTACGGTCAATAGACTAACTCCTACCTAGGCTATGATACAGCACAGCGTGTTAAGCTCTAATTCTGCCCTTCAGGTTCCACTGGGAAGACATCATCCCCCATACCTGCGCAAAGGCCTGTAGTCTGCGACAGCATCTGTAGCGAAGCATTCGGCAAGCAGCATACAGTAGTGGTTCTCTAGCTGGAATCTCCCTCTATAACGTGTAAGGGACAGGGAAGTGTTTTTATAATAACACAGCTGATGTTCTGAGAAGATGTCCCTATGTAAGAATGTGTGTTTTCTACGAATATTGGAGACTAAACTTATACCACGTTCACCAGCAATGTACCGTGCTGTAGCCTTGGAAGAAGCACAGAGTGAGAAAGAATGTCTTGTTTGAGAACTGAGTTGTGGCCTAGGCAAAAACAATTAGATAAACAGAAAATAAAACAAGACCGTAAAAGTGGCTGTTGTAACAGTAATAAAATAAAGGCGAATAAAATATATCTAGATTAGAGTGCACAGCGGCTTGGCATAGTGTGTTAAAATGACGTGCATGGCGCTATAGCTAAAATGGCTACACAACAGTATGTTGATTTTGAAATCTGAGACATGTATTGTTCTGAGTGTTTTAAGTTGAACCATATCTAATAAGTGTATTTCAATTGCAGAGCATAATCATTATGAATATATTCCTGAGCAGTCTAGTATCTGGTGAACCTGTGTCCTGAACCCAGAATCCACGCCCTCCTGAAACTAGCAGTATCTGACACGGAGAAACCTGAATCATTGAAGCCCTGGCATTTCTCTCTTCCTCTGTTATCCCACCACCTTTCCCCCTTGGGAACTTTCAGGGGCTCTATGTATATTTCCTTGCTCCCTTGTTAGTTCTCCTGGGATTTGGGGAACATTGTCACCTTATTGGAACCACGTGGAGGTCAGGTGAGTGGCTCACAACAGTTTAGCATATTTAAAGATCTTGTCAATAGTTTTGGTTTGCCAGCGCTTTACACAATGCTGAATCTAAGAACTAAGCTGCACAAACTCAAAACAAAAGCCAATAGGAATCCATTAATACCTTCCTTCTCAGGCTCTTCAACTTTGCTGCACTTGCCACAAATCTGCATAAGCCTCTCACAATAAGCATGCACTGATACATTTGACTTCTCTGTAGCTCCTTGCCTATTTCTCTTCCTTCTCTGGCACTTTCTTTGTCAAATGTTGTATCACCACTCTGTACTTATCAGCAACCACCTCAGCTGTAGCATTGTTAGGTGCAACTATAGCTGAATCCTTTTTCGGCCAAGTAGTATTACTGTAGCCTTGCATTCTGTTCATAAATCACTAGGAACAACAATCTCAAATAATCGAAATCAATCCAGAGCATTTTAGTAGCTGTCACTAGTCAATGAACGCCTTTGTAAGACTTGTCCGATTTCGCTCATAATTTTGTAAAACTTATTGTAGAAGCATAACGATTATCCCCAGTCCAAGGCAGATGTACAGAATTCCCTTCATGCACTTCTCTTAAAGGAATTTATGACACAGTACTCTCTGGTCCTGAATCACTAGTTACCACCTTTGCTTTCTTCTCTGTCTCAGTACTTTTCTTTTTAGTGGTAACATTTTGTTTCCATTTTTCTCTGTACTTCTTTAAGAATCTTTAGTCATTTGTTTTCTCAAATGAATCTTTAATGTGAGCTCTCAAAGTAACTAAGTCTATTTTATATTTCTCTTTTTCACTCAAATCCACTTTATAGTTTCTTTGTAAATTCCTCACTTTACTTATATAGACCTCATATTCATCAGCTAATACCTCAAGTATATTGTGTGCTTCATTCGCACACCTTGCCGTTTCTCAAATGAAATATCTCATTTCAACTATGTTATATGGCATTAGTCTATTTAAAATAACCGTTCCCTCTCAAATTTCTCAAAATTAAATCTTTAAGAGTCCAATGTTAACTTATCTCGCTTTAGGAAGCACAGTTGGTTCAGGAGAGGCAGAAGCAGCAATATGCACAGTAGTAGACACAGTAGCAACAGTAATAGAAGTGGTAGCAACAGCAGTAGAGACACTGCTACTAGTACAAGGAGAGCTTTGCCTAGTTGCCAATGTACTCTCAGGTGGAACACTTGCACTCAATGTTGTACTCTCACTTGTCACTGCAATTACTGTCAGTTTCTGTACACTTGTAGTTGGTTCACCTGATGCACCCATGTCAGATACCAGGGCAGAGATCACCTGTGCTTCTGTGTATGGAGGAGGTCTAGAATTCAAAAGATAATTTTAAAAGTTAGCCTCATTATCTGAATATTGTTCTTTGTCTTGTTTCTTTCTTTCACCCTCATCAGCGTTTGTCTGTCTGCTCTTTCATTTACTATTGCAAGAAAACTCTCACTCTTTCTACCATATCCTCTCTCCAAAATCTGTCCTGATTATCACACCTGTTTAGTAGCGAATGCTTCAGCAAACCATTATACTCTTTTTTTCATTTTCGTTCTCACCTTTTCTATGGCCATTCAGTCTCATTTGTTCAATGCCTCAAACTGTGTGGGTCTAGAGAGTGGCTTTCTTTCATTCATTATCTGTCTCAAGAAGTCTAGCTTCCTAATTTTAAACATACCCTTTAGAGGAAAGTGAAAGTCCTCATTGCCAGAGGTATATTCATGCCAGTCTCTAATTCATGCACACATAGAGAGCCCAACATCTGTCAACATTCTGTATGCAAGCGAGTCCTCTAGTGGAATCTCCTACTGTAGCAGGTAATGCCAGGGGCTTTAGGCTTTTTCAACACAGCAAACATTATTCTCACTCAAAATAATCAGACATATAAAATGAAGAAGCGAACAACAACCAATCCCAGTGCGGCTAGGCTAAAAGAAAATCAATCACAGCACGGCTTCGACAGTAACCAACCAATTACACCACAAATAGGTCATGAAGTCTCACCAATAGCAACATCAGCAGCAAGTTAGAAAATAAGATTCTCACAATCAATAGAAACAAGGCCAGTACCTTCACAGCACTTGTCAAACACAATCCACACTAAAGCACACTCCTGTCTAGTAGCAGTCCACCTCTGATTAGTGTATTCACTTCCATGCACAAAGGAACAAATAACACCAACCTCATTAGACATGCTAATTCCTAAGAAGGTAAACTAGTTATTAGAAGGAAATTCATATCTGTGTAAATGCAGTGTCTCATAAAACACAGTACCGATTTGCATACAATTTCAACAATAATATCTCATGATCTTGGATTTTGACTAATCCAATTACCTAGTCACCAAATAATAATCAAACAGTAATCAAATCACCAAATGAACCAAGAATCAACATCAAATATCCAAAAACCTCACATGCAGCATAACAATCCATCTTTCAACACAAATCACTCTCTCAAATACAACTTCCAAAATGCATCTCTTGCACACCTAACACTCTCAAGAATCACTCCACCCTATTAATACTTAAAATCTTTTTGCTCAGGCACAAGATTGGTGTGCGTTGGGAACTCAGCAATAATACAAAAGTGGAAAATCCACAGTGTATTCAGAAATGTATACTGAAGTCAAAGTAGAAAAACAGGCAAAATTAGTCTTTAAAAACACCCCTTAAATTGCAACCATCCTCTGCTACCAAATATTTGTAGGTGCGGGGAGCCCCTAAAATCTTACACCCCAAAAGACATCTCAACAATATGCCTGCAGGGATAGGTGGATTGAGACAATGTTAAAGCTCAATTTCATGAGGAAATGTATCCTAAAATAAGGTACACAACAGATATAAAAAATACAGTCAAATGCAAAAAGATAGACTCAATGGGTAAATTCTAGTGCGGAATTCAAATATTGAAAGAGATTTATTACTAAAATTCAAAAGTATAATATAGAGATTGTAAAGTGCAGATGCATAAAATCATTGCCAAGAAGGCTCTCAGCATTTAGACAATACAGAATAATAGGCAAAATGAAGAAATAGTTTAAGTCCCACATGAGCAGCAGAATCATAATAAATTAGACAGCATCCCTAGCAGCATTAGAAAGGACTCTGGGTCACCCCCATATTTGAGGATTTATATGGGACATCTTCTCAAAGAATAAAATAGAAACTGCAGATTCATCATGGTGTCAGCAAAAGAATTACAATTTCAGCAAATCTTAGCATAGAACATTTGAGTATCACACTGCCTTACAACCTAAGCACTACCCCACTACATGAATATTAATTCAGCCTCCTCTATGCTAATGGCATTGGGAGATGGCAGAACAAACTAGTTACAAAATAACAGTGAAATACTGCGAATGAATACAACACAGCAAGCAGGCAGAAGAAACCTAGAAGTATGAAACATTACTGAGCCAATGCTAGAGAGCTTTCATTGAAAATGTAATTCAGAAATAAACAAACATGATTTTCATGAATATGTACAGCAGAAATAATAAGCAGTGAATGTAAAGGATGAGACATCCATTTTCAACAAGATGCAGTTGAGGCCAAGATGAGGACTAGTTAGCATAAGCCAAGAAAATGCAATTTAACAGGTCATATCAAAATCATTTCAAAGGCAATAACATCAGTTAAAGTGTACAAATGTAAATTTGAGTGTGAATACATATAATGCTCATTGTTAATAATGCACGATTTTATAAATGAACAAAAATGTCTACAACAGTCACCCAGGTCAGGATACAACATTATAATCAATATGCCTCAATCTTGCTGCAACTTTGTTTAGCATGTCCTTCCCTAACAAATAACCAGGAAATCACTTGGAGACTTCAGAGGTCCAATTGCTGGGTTTCCCCGAGTGATAAGATTGGTGGAAGAGGACACTAATGCCATAAAAGACATGATTTAAGAACCCATGGAGCACCAGCAGCTTACTCACAGCTTGCACTTAAACCAAGGTGCATCTGGAACTTGAAAGAAAGTTCCTATATGTAATTTTCTTCACCACATAAGTCCATTTCCGAATTTGACTACTACTTTCTCTCCTAGGGCCAGATGCAGGAAGCTATTTGCGAGTCGCAAACGGCAAAAAATGCCGTTTGCGAGTCGTAAATTGCAGTTTCCAATGCAGAAATGCATATTGCGAGTCGGGACCGACTCGCAATATGCATTTCAGAATCGCAAATAGGAAGGGGTGTATGCGGTCGCAAAGGGTGTTGCAGTTACCATCCACTTCAAGTGGATGGTAACCCACTCGCAAATTGGAAGGGGTCCCCATGGGACCCCTTCCACTTTGTGAATGGACCCAAAACTATTTTTTCAGGGCAGGTAGTGGTCCAACGGACCACTACCTGCCCTGAAAAAATACCGAAACTAAAGGTTTCGTTTTTTTTTTAAATGCAGCTCGTTTTCCTTACACTTAAAAAAAAAACTGCTTTATTTAAAAGCAGTCACGAACATGGAGGTCTGCTGACTGCAGCAGGCCTCCATGTTTGCGAGTGCCTAGACTCGCTATGGGGCCGCAATTTGCGACCCACCTCATTAATATTAATGAGGTGGGTCATTGCGACCCCATAGCGACTCGCAGACGGTGTCTGAGACACCGTTCTGCATACCAATTTGCGAGTTGCAAATTGCGAGTCGCAGGGACTCGCAATTTGCAAGTCGCAAATTGGCTTTTTGCTACATCTGGCCCCTAGTTACTGATTTAAGATGGATAAGAGAGGTTTCTGTTTTCCCCAGAAGGATGTCAGACCATTCCATTGCCAAAATGGGTCTGGACAGGAATAGACCGGAGCATAATATAAAGCTGCTTAACTCCTGGTGGCTGATGGATGAAGAGTTCGCCCAATATTTGAGAACCAAAATTAAAGGCTCATTTAAAATCAATGAGGACTCAGTCTCTTCCATGTCCACACACTGGGAGGATGGGAAAATAGTACTCCATGGGACATTGAAGGCATACCTTTAAAAGAAAGGGAGGGAAAACCAGAACAAGAGGCCTAGATATTAAGGTTGTTAGGTCAGTGCAATGATGCATTCTAATTTGAAATGGGAGCCTGATGCAGCAACTAAAAATTAACCGATTTGTTTTTAAAAAAATACCCCTAGATTAAGCTATGCAGACATGAATGGCTTCTCAATGCACATTCTATGAATAAGGAGACAAAAGATGGTAGCTCCTATACTGGATTTCTACTAGGGAGACTGTTTCTAGGATTATACCCTAAATGGACATAGAGAAGCTGCTGCAGCATATCATGCCCTGAGATGTAAATGGTGGAGATTTCCCCTGCTATTGCAACTTTCTATATTACATCTTACAGAGAACACACTGTCCGACAGAGAAATGACAACTCCCCTGGAACCTAAATGATTTTGCTCGGGACAAATTAGAATGTCCCATAACAGTCGAGGAGATTGCTGTATCTGTCTCAATAATACAAATTGGATAAACTCCCAACTTTAATGGTTTTCCACTCAAGTTCCTCAAGTAATTTTACTTTCTCTTGTGCTCACATCTTCTCAATATGTGTAATGAATCCATACAAGTGGTTGCATTGCCATCTGGCCTAAAGCTAGCTATGGTGATGATTAAACTGAAACTGGCTGACAACCTAAACCCAGTGCATGTTACAGCTCGATCTCTTTGAACTATACAGAAACTAAGATTGTCACTAAACTGCTGGCTAATAGACTTGTTGGTGTCATCCCTTACCTAATACACCCAGACCAGAATAGCTTCATACTGGGCCAGACTACATGACACTGCATCCAAAGTGTAAGATGGCCCCATCAGAGGCACTCGAACACCCTAATCCTTGTGCCATTGCTGGTCAATTTCAAAGAGATAATTGACATTCTCAACTGGACAATCCTCTTCCAGGTGCTGCAATGAATGATCTTTGGCCCTCACTTTTTACCCTACATTAAAATGCTATACAACTGGCCGTGAGTGCAAGTGAAAGTTAATGATGATTTATCATCTGCCTTTATGATTTGTAATGCATTTTTAAAAAGTGCACAAGCTTACCACCAAACTTGAATTTGAGCTAATTGCATTTCCTAAATGCCAAATTCACATTTAGGAAATGCATGATACATGTGAAAAGGTAATCGCAAATAGATATTCCCTATTTGCGATTCCCTATTAAGGGAATCACAAAATGCGATTCCCTAATCGGAGTCGCAATTTTAAGGAATCAATATTTTTGCGATTCCTTAACATTGCACTGCAAATTCCTTTAATAAATCATGAAAGGCGATTTTGCATTCGCAGACGGTGGATTTTACCAATTCGCACCCTTTGCAAATGCAAACTCCTTTGATACATCTGGCACTAAATTCCGGCACCAAGTCTGTCCAGGACAAGTGCTTGCCCAGGGCATGCCGAAGCTGAAGATATTTAAAGAACTGCGTGTGGGACAGTTGAAAGTCAGATTGCAAATCGTGATAGGATCGCATGGTGTCCACCCCTCAATACATCCCCTAGGTGTGAAACGGCCACTAGGTCCCATTTCACAAACCCTTCCAGTGTCGCCGACTCGCTCAGCCACCTGCCATGCCACAGTGGGGTCCACCGGGTATGCCGCAGTGCCACTCACCAAGCTCTGGTCACTGGATCCATGTCTCGGGGAAGCGGCAAGCAATAAAGAAGGTCTAGAATATGTGGAAATCCCAGTGAATTTAATGCTAACTGATAGGCCGGGTCCACCAATCCCCCAATAAACCAGTCATGCACAACCAGGAGTTGTGTCGGCAAGTAGCACAGGTATGGGTTAGCCATACCCATCCCCCATCATAAACCCCCATCTGACAGTGTTGTATTGCTACCTGGTGTCTCGCGCCATATCAGAAGAACGAGGTGGTGGCTCTCTCCAGTGCTTGGAACCAGGGACGAGGGATCAAAAAATAAATATTTTGGAGCACATACAAAAGGCGTGGCAGTACCATCATTTTAAATAGGGCCACACGGCCCAGGACGTTTAACAGCAATACTTACCATCTTTGTAGCTCCGCCTTAGTTCGGGATAATAATAGGGCCAGGTTTAGGGTCCATGTGAGTTCTGGAAGGAGAGCCACCCATATACCAAGGTACTTAAGGCTCAGCCGGCGTATGGGCATCACTCCCTGCCAATCATAGCAATCTTGCGACAGCCTTAGGGGCACCAACACCGATTTAGAGTGGTTCATTTTGAGCCCTGATGCCTCTTCATAACAGCGCAGAAGGTGGAAGCTCCTTGGACCAGTTTCACTGGGTTCCTCCATATAAAGCAGAACATCGTCAGCGTACAGGGCCACTCGGTCTTCAGAGGATGGCCCCCAGTTCCAACCGTGATACAGTGGGTCTCTCCTAATCAGCTGCTCCAAAAGTTCGATGGCAATGGCAAAAAGGAGAGGGGATAGGGGCCACCTCTGGTCGTCCCACTGAGGCGCTGTCCCTCCGGTCCTCCAGTCGCGGTGCGGTCCCCACTCCGCTCCGAACTGCCGTGCAAGAAAGGGGGGGATCCTGACCCACCATGGCCCCCACCCCGGGGCCCACGCGCGCACCCTCCACCACCATCCAACTGTGCCGCCTCCTCACCTCTCATTTGCCGCCGTCCATTCCCGGGCCTTGCCGGGTGACCTCCACACTGTCCTGCCGGCCAGAGGGGGGGACCAGCACACTAGATCCTTTCTGTTGGGGGTTTTTCCTGCCCCAGCACCACTGCTGGCCGGGGCTCAAGGCACCCCTCATGGGGCTGGGCCGGGAGTCCAGGCCCAGGGCTAGCCACGCACCCTGGGGTCCGCTGCACGGCCCCCCTTCTGCTCGCCGTATGTTGTCTGCAGCTGCTCAGGTCTCTTCTCCTGTCGATTGGCCCCGCGCCAATCTGGCCACAAGTGGGAGGCCGCACACTCCGCTACTCTCCCGGCCCCCAGGAATACCTCAAAGGGAACCGGGGGTCCCCGTAGCTGCACTCTTGTTTTCTGGGACTGATGCGCACGTCAGGCCCGGCCGACACACTCCTGGGGCCCGCGACACAGCTCAGGCTCCCCATCCCGCCATCGCCCGATGCTGCTCCTCACTGTTTCTGCCTTCCGTTCGCATCCGGCCGTCACCCGGGTTGTTCCTTCCACCGGGTGGCCTCCTCTCTCATGCGGCAGCGGGTGGGGGGTGGTCACTCCCTTTTCATGCACGCTGGGGCCTCAGAGCCCCAGCCCAGCTGCCGGCCGTGCACCCCGTCAGCGGTGCCCGGCTGCCATTTTAAGTGCAACCCGTTCCACATCATCTCATCGCCTGCCTGGTTCCCGGGGCTCCGTCTCACAGCACTAACATCCTGGGGCAGCAGAGAGACTGCTGGCTTTCGCCCCGCTTCTGGGATGGGCTAAGAAGGACACTGCCTAAGGCAGATGACGGAGGGGTCCGGAGCACTACGAAAGTGTGACCGCCATCTTGATGCCTTGGCCACACCCCTTGACATTAGATTCTTATTGTGACATCAACATCTAGCAGATTCCTGACATGAGCTAAAAGTCTGATATATTTTTTATTTTTTTTTGTACTGTCACATTTTGATGCCAGGGAACAGGTGAATTTGATACATAGTTCATAATGTGGCAGTACAGGTTGACATCCGTTTTTTTAAGTGATGCCATTTACTTTGTATAAGGCTCCCTGAGAGTTGTTGAAGTGTGAGAGTTTTTTAAGTAAATGAAAATTAAATACAAATAATATGTAGAATAAACATGTAGGTATTACACGAAATGCATGAGTAGTAAGTTTTCATAGTCACATGAATTTAGCTAAAACCACTGACTAATCCATTTCGTTTTCTTTCTTCACCCAGACCGAGGTCAAGAATGTGAGATATAGACCTTCAATGGCACAAATGTATTTTGAGACAATGGAGTGAATAAAATTTAGTGTAGTAATTCATCTTTCTCATAGGCAGAGTTTTCATAAAATATAATAATGTATTAAAATGTTTACTATAATTTCTGTAGAATGCTTCTTTATGAATAGGTTTTGTCCATAGAAGCATACAGGAAAGGGAATGACTTCACCTAGTGATGGAGTGCTCTAACCATGACCTGTTTTAGTCTTGTAGTAAGAGGCGCTGGTAATCAAGCTTAAGCTGATAGTTGCACTATTTTCATAGCACATTTGTATTGTATATTTAGAAACTGTTTGTCTTAGTTTGCTTAGAATACAGAAGCTGTCCTGTTCCCATGATAACATCGGGTTCTGACTGTGCCACGGTGTAAAACATTCACAACATTTGAATTAGTGATAGATCTGACATGTTATAATGCGTTCCTAGGGAAGGCTAGAAGATCCTGCTTAGAAATCCTTTTTACACTTCTCTACAGACCCAGACCTTTTGCAGGCACTTTTCAGATTTATTCTGAGAGATTCTTTATTTCCCTTGCCTGAATCTATGCTGCTCGGAGATACTATTGAGTGTCTTGAACTTCTCTTTATTACAAGTTATGCTTATGGTATAAACATTTATGCTTCCTGCTTTCTGCTTTCACATCTCGAAATCTAGCGCTCTTAATGGGTTCTGACTGATGTGCCCCCTCTCACTTTCCATAGTATAGAATAGGGCTCAACTTATATGGAATGTGCTTAATGCTTTTGTGACGGGCTGGATTGCGATTGCCCGCACACAGCCCTGGCTTGTGCTGACTCTGCCCCTGGTGCTCCTAGTCTGACCCACCTCCCGTCCCGTGATTGGTGGGATGGTCATGAATGGCGGGCCGCTGAGAGGTCAAAACTGCCACTGGCAGCACTTGCAGATGTCGGCGGTTCGGAAGACACAGACGAACGACCACAGGAGGAGGAGGAAACTCGACCACGAGAGGAGAAGGACAATGCACATCAGACAGACGAAGGAGAGGGAGAGTGGTGGCGCCTCGAGACAAGGGAAACAGCGAATCCCGTCTTCTACCCGGGAAGACAACCGGAGGCGTCTGACGTGTTCAGCAGAGACAGGCAACCGGGAGGACGGAACGCTACCACCCGCCACGCTTCTGGAGAAGCGTGGCAACTCCAGGTGCGTGGGATTACATCCCTGTGAGAAAATGAGAGAGAGAGAGAGAGAGTGTGAGGGAACTGTATGGAAAGGGGGGGGAGAAGAGAGAAAGGAGGTGATAACAATAAGGGGAACAAAACAGGCACTGAAAGGAGGGAGGGGGGGAAAACAGACAAACCACCGATTGAGCACCATAAAGCACTTTTACTAGAATATTGCACTTCAAAGGCACTGCGCACAAAACGGCATAGGCACCAAAGAATAAGGAAGGAGGCACTGAGCAATATAATAAGGCCAAGCGGACCGTTCCAGGACAGCGCATAGAAAAGACAGAAAACAGAAGAGAGACAGATAATAAAAACCTGTTAAGGACAGAGAAAGACAGGAAGGAAACATAATAAAAAGACCAAAACAAAGGCAACCTGACCACTTACCATATTTCCTCTGTTCTCTCCACATGTACTTCCCGGGGACACCTGTACGCCAAGAACACAAAGAGAGAGAGACGAGTGAAGAATAATCCACAACCGAAACAGCCATTCCACCCACCGCCCAAGAAGAAAACCGTAAACATACCTGTACCTTAACTCACCAATTACCACATAGATCCAATAAAACTCTGGTACACCAGAACAGCGCGTTTGAGTATTCCTTCCACGCAGGCCCGGTCACAAGTGGTGTCAGAAGTGGGATGTAAAGAAGCCCCCGCCATGGAAGAAAAGGCAACCATGGCCGACGTAATTGCTCAACTAGCTGAAGGGCAACGTCATCTACAGTTGATATGGGAACAACAAATGAAAGAAGCTAAAGAGGAACGTGAGGCATTCCAAACTGCTTTTAAAAGTCAGGCCACAATTATGGCCAACAACCAGTTGGTGCATGAAACCGCATTGGGAAAACTTACTGACACAATCGCCCATACCAAAGTACACCCTAATGTACCGAGCAGTGTATTGCAGCGTTATCAGGAGCAGGAAGATCCCGACTCTTTCTTCACAATCTTTGAGAGGGTAGCCAGTACAGCTAATTGGCCTGAGGATAAATGGGGCCAGTATATCGCCCCTCTTCTCACTGGTCACCTGCAATCTACTTACCAAGCAATTAATCCAAGTGGGACTCTCCCTTATAGAGAAATCAACAAAACCATTTTAGAAAGAGTGGGCTTAGATATCGAAAGCTACCGCACCGGATTCCGACAAATGAAATGGCAGCACCAGGAGAACCCCCGCACTTTATACTACAGAGTCCAACACGCAGCTGGCCGATGGTTACATCCCTCAGAAAAGTCCAGGGAAGAAATGTTTGATGTCATAGTCTTAGAGCAATACCTGGATGCCTTACCATCTACCACTTGCAACTGGGTACAACAACATCCCGGTCTCACTAATGAAACAGCTGTGGATCTAGCCTGTGCTTATCATAGGGGTCCGGACTTCAGTTCTACTGGGAGACGAGCTCCTCCCCCTCCTGTCCGACCAGTTATCTCTAGAAATGTCACACATCGACCAGTGGCGATCCATGGCCCTGACCGCGCTCAACCTATGGGACCGGTCGCTCCCCGATACCCCGGTACTGGACCACAATGTTATAACTGCTCCGAATGGGGCCCTATTGCCAGGTATTGCGCTCAAAGAAAAGACCCAGAAGAACCCATGGAGATAGGACTGACAAAGGGGAGAGTGTTCTGGACTGGAGGAGAAAAACCTAAATATACCCTCCCCATCATTGTCAATGGTAAAGAAAGAATAGCTCTAATTGATTCAGGTTGTAGCCAGAGTGTGATAAGGGGGGATCTAGTACTACCAGGCCAGAAAGATACGGAAACTCAAGTCCTCATCGCCTGTGTACACGGTGATCAACGATACTACCCCCTTGCCAATATATGATTGAAGTGGAGAGACCAAACCGAGAATCTACAGATCGGGGTACTCTCTAAATTAGATGAAGACATTATACTAGGGACCGACTATGAGGGTTTCCCCTCTTTATTAGAGAAAGCTGGACAAGAGCACCTGTTTAGGGACTGGTGGAAGGAGGCACCCAGTGGGGTGGTTATAGAGGAGCCCAAACTAGTACGAAATACTCTCAGTAGGAGACAAAAAAGGGAGCAACGGCGTTCTTATGGTCAGAATAAATCCCCCCCAGATGTACTTATAGTCACCGGAAAAGTTTGCACCGTCACAGGTGACTTCCGGCGGAGTCAGAATGAGGATCCTATGTTGAAACACGCATGGCAACAGGTAGCATCCGGGGCAGCACAAGGGGTAGGTCCCAGATTCCTGATACATAATAATCTATTATACAGGAAACCCACCAACACAAGGGGAAATGACCTATAATTGGTTGTCCCCAGAAGCCACCGCCAACAGGTGTTACAGTTAGCACATGGGGATAACGGGGAAGGACACTTGGGAAGGGAGAAAACCGAGGAAGCCGTGCTTAGACGGTTCTATTGGCCTGGGGTTTATGGGGAGATTCGCAGACATTGCTCCGAGTGTTCCAAATGCAGCTATATAATCCCTCTAATACAAGACCCGTTCCCTTACAACCACTTCCAGTTATCGATATTCCCTTTACCAGAGTTGGGATGGATATAATTGGTCCTCTCACCCCTTCTACCCGAGGTAGACAATATGTCTTAGTGTTAGTGGACTATGCCACACGGTATCCGGAAGCAATTGCCCTCCCTAGTATGCATACTAAAGCTATTGCCCAGGCAATGATAGAGTTTTTTTTCGAGGGTGGGTTTCCCAAAAGAAATATTGAAGGATCAAGGGACTCCTTTCATGTCCAGACTGATGACTGAAGTTTGTCGGTTGCTAGGTGTGAAACAAATCCGTACTTCAGTATACCACCCCCAAACAGACGGACTAGTGGAAAGATACAACAAGACCATTAAGTCTCTCTTAAGAAAAAGTATATCTGAGGCGGGTAAGGATTGGCAGAAGAAACTTCCTTTGGTTCTATACGCTATCCGTACCCACGTACAATCCTCTTTAGGTCATAGCCCCTTTGAAATGTTGTTTGGCCGACAGCCTCGTACGTTGCTAGATATGTTATCAGAACAGTGGGAGGACACCGAAGAAGAAATAAAAGATTTGTTAACTTACACCTGAGATTTGCGAGAAAATCTCCACACAGTATGGGAAGAAGCCCACACTGCTTTGCGTGAAGCCCAGCACAAGCAAAAGCAAATATATGACACACGCAGCGCAGTTCGGACATTATCTGTAGGAGATAAATCATTGGTCTTACTCCCTAGCACTGAAAACAAATTATTGGCTCGATGGCAGGGTCCCTCTGAAGTAATTGCCCAAATAAATCCCACCACTTATAGGTTAGCCATACCCCAAAGTGGCGGAAGAGAACAGATATACCACATCAACCTTCTTAAGAAATGGGTAGAACCCACTGGTGGACAAGCCATCCATTATGTCACCTCTGATGTAAATGAAGACATTCCTTATCCGTTCCTCTCTCATCAAGAGGTATCCAACCCAGGAAAACCACAGATCAATCCCAACCTTACCAGGTCGCATCTTAGCCAGTTAAACCACCTGGTGACCCAAAACCAAGATGTGTTTTCTAAATATCCGGGAAGAACCACCTTAGTCCAGCATCCCATTCGCCTCAAAGAAAATACAGTATCCCGACAGAGACCTTACCGTATCCCAGAAGCCAAACAGAAAATTATAGAAAAAGAAGTCCAAGCCATGTTAGCAGCCGGTATCATAGAGCCCTCAACCAGCCCATGGTGCTCGCCGATCGTACTGGTTCCCAAGCCCGACAGCAGCACCTGATTTTGTGTAGATTATAGGGGAGTCAATAATTTAACATACTTTGATGCCTATCCCATGCCTAGAATTGACGAGCTGGTTGAAAGATTGGGTCAAGCCAGATATCTATCTACGTTAGATCTCACGAAGGGTTATTGGCAAATACCCTTGAGGGGGGAAGATAAAGAAAAAACAACCTTTGCCACCCCTTCAGGCTTGTACCACTTCACTGTCCTGCCGTTTGGGCTACATGGGGCCCCTGCCACCTTCCAAAGACTCATGGATGAAATCTTACGACCATACCGGCAGTATGCGGCACCCTATCTTGATGACATCGTTATCTATAGCAAAACTTGGGCAGAACATATATCGCACCTAGAGGCCGTTTTATGTGCCCTTAGGAAAGCTCAGTTAACCACCAATCCAGAAAAATGTCGGCTAAGACAAACTAGTATTAAATATCTAGGCTACATTGTAGGAGGTGGTAAGATTAGGCCCCAAGTAGAAAAACTAGAAGCTATTTCCCAGATGTCATATCCAAAGAAGAAAAAATATATCAGGGCATTCTTTGGGCTAGTTGGCTATTATAGACGCTTTATTCCCCATTTTTCCACGATGGCTGAACCCCTTTCTAACTTGTTACGGAAGTCGTGTCCCAATACTCTTGGTCCTCCTTCAGTCTCCGAGTTACATAGTTTTGACAAACTCAAGTCCGCTCTCACTTCTGCCCCAGTTCTCTGTTGTCCTGATTTTGATAAGGCCTTTGTATTACTGACCGACGCCTCTGAGGTGGGCCTTGGGGCTGTGCTGTCGCAACCGCAGGAAGATGGCTCCCTACACCCCCTTTTGTACATCAGTCGGAAACTTCTTCTCCGTGAAATGCATTATCCGGTTATAGAGAAGGAATGTTTGGCCATTAAATGGGCTGGTGAATCTCTTAGGTACTATCTGTCTGGCAGAACATTTACCCTGGTTACCGATCATGCTCCTCTCACCTGGGTAGCCCACAATAAGGACACCAATTCCCGTGTTCTACGCTGGTTCCTTTCCTTACAGCCTTTTTCGTTTCAAATCCAGCATCTCCCGGGTAACCAAATGGTGACTGCGGATTTTCTGTCCTGGTATCCTGCCTCTAAGCGTCTTGACAGGCCGCTTTCTAGGGGGAGTGTTTGTGACGGGCTGGATTGCGATCGCCCGCACATAGCCCTGGCTTGTGCTGACTCTGCCCCTGGTGCTCCTAGTCTGACCAACCTCCCGTGATTGGTGGGATTGTCATGAATGGTGGGCTGCTGAGAGGTCAAAACTGCCACTGGCAGCACTTGCAGATGTCAGCGGTTCGGAAGACACAGACGAACGACCACAGGAGGAGGAGGAAACTCGACTACGAGAGGAGAAGCACAACGCACATCAGACGGACGAAGGAGAGGGAGAGTGGTGGCGCCTCGAGACAAGGGAAACAGCGAATTCTGTCTTCTACTCTGGAAGACAACCGGAGGCGTCTGACGTGTTCAGCAGAGATAGGCAACCGGGAGGACAGAACACTACCACCCGCCACGGTTCTGGAGAAGCGTGGCAACTCCAGGTGCGTGGGATTACATCCCTGTGAGAAAACGAGAGAGAGAGAGAGTGTGAGGGAACTGTATGGAAAGTGGGGGGAAAGAAGAGAGAAAGGAGGTGATAACAAAAAGGGGAACAAAACGGGCACTGAAAGGAGGGTGGGGGGGAAACAGACAAACCACTGATTGAGCACCATAAAGCACTTTTACTAGAATATTGCACTTCAAAGGCACTGCGCACAAAACGGCATAGGCACCAAAGAATAAGGAAAGAGGCACTGAGCAATATAATAAGGCCAAGCGGACCGTTCCAGGACAGCGCATAGAAAAGACAGAAAACAGAAGAGAGACAGATAATAAAAATCTGTTAACGACAGAGAAAGACAGGAAGGAAACATAATAAAAAGTCCAAAACAAAGGCAACCTGACCACTTACCATATTTCCTCTGTTCTCTCCACATGTACTTCCCGGGGACACCTGTACGCCAAGAACACAAAGAGAGAGAGACGAGTGAAGAATAATCCACAACCGAAACAGCCATTCCACCCACCGCCCAAGAAGAAAACCGTAAACATACCTGTACCTTAACTCACAAATTACCACATTGATCCAATAAAACTCTGGTACACCGGAACAGCGCGTTTGAGTATTCCTTCCACGCGGGCCCGGTCACAGCTTTGTTCTGTATTGTATTGATAAACTGATTATTTGATCAATACTGATAATTTCCAATAAAGAAATACCTACTAAAAGATGTAATAAAGCTTTAAAACTCACACCAAAATCTGATCATTGACTCCCATGAAAAAAATAAATGATTTGCAATGATAGAAAATTGTTGTAGCCCCGGATTAGTTCCTTCACTTGCGTCAAAGGTCCACCTCTTTTGGGTCCATTAATTGGAGCTGGGACGTTATGTTTCTGGATAGGTTGGTAAGATTAATGCTGTAAACCGAAATTAATAGAGACAGAGAAAGAACATAGTGGAGGGAGTGTGATTATACCCTGCAATTACCAATGAGAAAAATGAGCAGTCTGAAAAACACAAAAAACCCCAAAGGAAAAGGATTAAAGGAGAAAAGGATATAAATGATTAAACAAAATCAGACACTGATAATGATTCAGGAGATAATACATTAGATGAATTATCCACCACGTTAAGTAGGTCCCAGGACAAGTACTGGTAGGAAGTCAACTAATAATGAGACAGTGGCTACAGCTCCTGTTGATCTAAATGCATATGAAATTGAGACCATTATCAATGACCCAGCCCATTGTAGCACAGCCTGCTATAGATCAACGTGCTGTAGCACATCCCATTGCAGTACAGCATGTTATGACACAACCCGCTGTATAACCTGTTATACAAAATAATGTACCTGCTCAAGTTGAAACTGTACAAGCAGTGATGCCTACAAATGTTGGGATAGCACCAGTGTTTGAAGACAGGTTACAAAAAGGAATTTTGAGAGAAATTATCAGGAGTCCATGCAACACACCGATTATGCGATTACAAAAGCCCAGTGGCAAGTTTAGGATAGTACAGGATTTATGAAAGGTGATTGACATTGTAATCCCATGTCCTGTGGTACCAAAACCAGCCATCATTCCGTGCACAGGAGAATAGTTCACTGCTGTGGACCTTTGCCAAGCTTTCTTCTTGATTTCATTACACAAGGATAGCCAGTTCCTATTGTCATTTGTTTCAGGAGAGAGCCGTAGCATGGTGTTGAGTCTCACAAGAGTATACTGGGAGACCTTTAATCTTTAATTAGATCCTAAAGAAAAATCTGGGGACATGAAACATGCCATGTAAATCAGTCCATATGCAAAACAGTGATGACCTACTTGTGGCATCAAGCACAGGAGAAGCTTTCAAACAATACACCTTTGCTCTATAAATCACTTGGCTGCGATTGGACAGAAAGTGTCCCCCAGAAAGTTACAGTGTTCTCAAAAAGAAGTCCAATATTTGGAAGTTATCATTGAAAAGGGAATTAGAAAAGTGTCACCTGAAAGGGCAGAGGCCATTCTAAGGATTGGTCCTCTGAAGATACAAAGAGAAGTCAGAATGTTTTTAGGAATGGTTGGCTATTGTAGACAGTGGATACCCAGCTCTTCCTTGGTGGCTAAGCCTTTACTGAGATTAACACACAGAGATGAATTTGAATGAATTAATTAATGAATTTAAATGAAATTATGAAGTTATAAAGCGCATAACACCAAAACAGGAGTGAAAGCGCTAATGTAAAGAGAGTCAGCAAGAGGAATATTGGTTGGCATTCAAATAAAAGGCAAGTAGTCAAGGCAAGATGTAATGAGCTCTATGATCACTGCTACCCTAAGTTCCTTCAGTAAAAGGGGGAGTATTTTCATTAGGGTCTTCAGGATCCAAAAACAAGAACTCACCATTCTATTGACCCAGGTGTCAAAGGTCAACAAATTATCAAAAATCAACCCCAGATGTTTTGCTGCATTGATCGGCGCAGAAAGCGGTCAACAAGTTGTAGGCCACCAGCTGTTAGAGCAAATTGAGTTCTCCACCCCAAAGACCAAAATTTCTGTCTTCTACCCTTTCATTTTGAGCCAGTTCTCGTTCGTCCATATGCTGACCACAGCCATACCAGATCTAAATTTGTTGGCCACTTCCTTCCAATCATCCAAGATGGAAACAATGATTTCGGTGTCATCAGCATAGGAAGAGACTTGAAAACCAAAAGAGCACACAGGTTTCGCCAGAGCAGCTACATACAGGTTGCATAGTGTGGGGCTGAGGGAAGAGTCCTGCGGAACTCTGCAAGGAAGCTGAAAAGAAAGAGCTCTGAAGTCACCACTGCTGACAGAAAGAGTCCTACCAACCAGAAAGGACTCCAGCAGGTTTAAGGCAACATCCTGCAGTCCAGCCTGTTGCAGTCTTCGCACCAAAATAGATGGAGATATGGTATCAAAGGCTGCTGACAGTTCAACCACCCTTGATCAAGCATCCTCTTGATCAACCCCCGTGAAGTACCTCCTTGATCAACTTGTCTGCAGGGGTGGTCCGCTGCCATAAGCAAAGAGGATTACGTACTATGATTCCTTCTAAACCCATTTTATAAAGGGTCCAGCCATTCATGATCATTGAGAAACTGCTCTAATTCCAGGTTAATGTGTTTCTCCAGGATTTTAGCTGGAGCAGGCAGCACGGAAATCCTACGAAGATTTCCCAAATCCCAATCGGGCTTTTTCTTTAAGGGAATAATTATCACTTCCTTCCAGCACTGGGAGTACACTCTAGACTTCAGAACCCGGGAGTAGCTTTTTTGAATGAATCTGCAATAATGTCTGGGACCAGTTGAAGCACCTTAGGTGGACAAGGATCATACGGCGATCCCAAAGTGGTCTGCGCCAAAAGTGTTTTAACTTTAGCTGCTGGAAGAGGTGAGAACTTGGCTAAATAATCATCAGAAGGCTGACTGTTAGAGACCTCTTCTAAGGGAGAGGCCAGAGGTCTGTCCTCATGCTCAAAATCTTCATAATCTTCTGCCTGAAGAACTCTGCCACCTTATTGCAAAAATCATGGGAGTTCTCCAAAGCTTGTTGAATCGGGGGTAGGGGGGAAGACTGGTAACAGTCTTGAAAAGTTCTCTTGGCATGTTACTGGCTCATCTTATCTTCTGTGAAAAGTAAAAAGATTTAGCCTCATTAACCACACATTTATATTTTCTCACTAACTCGTTGTGATTATTCTTATCCTCCGGGTTAGAAGTTAGTCTCCACCTACGTTCCTGTCTGTGGCATTTCATTTGGTGGTACTTCAAGTCTTCCAAAAACCACGGAGCAGAGGTTGCTTTCTATCATCTTTCTTAAAAGGGACCGGGGCAACCTCATTAATAGCTGACAGAATTAAATTATTAAAGTTCTCTGGGAATGTCCCGGGCCACAGAGGTCTCTAGCATGAAATTTAGTCAGGACCTCAGTTAATTCATTTCCCGTGACTTTGCTCCACCTTCTAAAAGAGGGCACAACTATGCATTAGACCAGAAAAGGCACAGACATCATTATCTCCTTGTTTTTCTAAAGAAAATCCTCTAGAATGGTACAATTGCTGCTGGAGATGAGTGGTTCTAACACCTGGTTCCAGTTAATTAGGAACTGAGTTTTAGGGCCTGGAGGGGGATACACCAGACGTCCTGCCAGAATCTGAGAACAGTCAGAATGTATTTTAAAATATCCCACCACGCAGTCTTCAATAGCAGAGGGAGTGAAAGACTCAAGAGAACATACCAGCCCGTCCCTAAAAACTATCCAGTCCCCCCTCCTCACCAGGCACCACTATCCACCCTCACAATGGCATACACTGGGGTGGGGAGCAGTCATCAGATCAGGACCCAAATCTTCCCTAGCCCAAGTCTCTGTGATAAACAGGCAATCAACCTGTGTTGTACCAATCAGCTCACTAAATTCAGTACAGTGCTTAGTCAGAGAATGATCATTAATCACTGCACAGCTTGAAATGTCCTTCTCTGCCCTGTCCTCCAAGTCCGTCTTGTCCCTGCCCACCAAAATAGACTTGCTGGTAATCACCAGACTTCTAATTGACCAGTTACATCTCAAGCAACACCATCTTCCCCTACAACAAGGGTCCATCCGGCACATCTCACGCATGGGCGGGCACAGAGAGGCTTGCCTTAGGCATGCCTTTGGTGCATCAGCGGTGCGCCCACTAGCCGTCCACGCATGGGCCTGCTTACATGCAGTGCTAATACCCATGAGAGGAGTGTTAGAGCGCTAACTTATCCACAAAGTTGTGCACCCAAAATGGCCACCAAATAAGTAAAATGTGGGTTCTGACAGGCCCTCCAGACACACAATGCTTTTCTTGGAGCCCAGTAGCATTACAGAACACAAAATATAATCACCCCTCCCAAAATTATTCTACACTTTAAAAATCAACAGATTTCAAGTTAAAAATGCCACATTTTGCTGGGAATTACCCTCCCTCCAACCTACCAGGCCAGTGTCCACGCATCAGCTAATGCCCATGTGGGGAGCGCTAGAGCACTAATTAATCCACAAAGTGGTGCACCCAAAATAGCCACTAAATATGTAAAACACAGGCCCTAAGAGGCCCTCCTGACACACCACACTCCTCTCAGAGCCCCGTAGCATGCAGAACACAAAATAGAATCACCCCCGCAATACTATTATCCACCTTAAAAATCTACAGATTTCAAGTTAAAAATGCCGCATTTTGCCAGGAATTACCCCCTCTCCAACCTAGTAGGTTGGATCCTAGTAGGTGCCTGATCCGAATCCATAGGACAACAAGGCGGTGATTCTAACCGCGGCGGGCGGCGGTCGTCGCCCGCCATGCGGTTACCGCCAAATGACCGCACCGCGGTCACAAGACCGCGGCGGCCATTCTGGCTTTTCCACTGTGCTGGCGGGCGACCGCCAAAAGGCCGCCCGCCAGCACAGCGGGAAAGACCCAGCAACGATGAAGCCGGCTCCGAATGGAGCCAGCGGAGTTGCTGGAGTGCGACGGGTGCAGTAGCACCCGTCGCGAATTTCAGTGTCTGCTAGGCAGACACTGAAATTCCTTTTGGGGCCCTCTTACGGGGGCCCCTGCAGTGCCCATGCCATTGGCATGGGCACTGCAGGGGCCCCCAGGGGCCCCGCGGCACCCCCTACCACCATCCTGTTCCTGGCGGGAGACCCGCCAGGAACAGGATGGCGGTAGGGGGTGTCAGAATCCCCATGGCATGGAGGATTCTGTAGGGCAGCGGAAAACCGGCGGGAGACCGGCGGTTTTCCTAGTCTGACCGCGGCCGAACCGCCGCGGTCAGAATGCCCTGCGGGGCACCGCCGGTCTGTCGGCGGTGCTCCTGCCGACCCTGGCCCCGGCGGTCTGAGACCGCCGGGGTCAGAATGACCCCCCAAATGCCTGCAAGCCTTCCTAGAGCTGAGAGAAAGTCTCTGCACTGGCAATATCTGAATATGCCAACTACTTTACTTTTGCTTACTCAATTGCATTGAGATGCGAGAAGGCCTGTGGCCTATTTTTCAATTAACCTTGATCTTGTTGCTGCAGGGCTGCCTGGTTGTCTAAAGGAGGTAGCCACTATGAGTATTAGCCTTGAAAGATGTGAAAGCATAGTGATGGGACATCCATTAACTGTTATAGTCCCTCACTAAGTTGAGGTTTTGCTTACCAGAAACAAAACCCAATACATGACCAAGGGCCTGATTTAGATCTTGGTGGATGGATTACTCTGTCACAAATGTGACGGATATCCCGCCCGCTTTATAAGGATCTCCATAGGATATCATCGGATCGTAATAATGTGGACGGGATATCGATCACGTTTGTTACGGAGTATCCCCCTCCGCCAAGACCTAAATCAGACCCCAATTCAAGATTAACCAAGTATGAGCAGCAAATCCTTGCTTCAACAAATATTGAGCTAAAATGCTGTCAGATTTTGAATCCCAGCACATTACTTCCCTTACAAGAAAGTGAGGTATCTGATAAATTTGATCATGACTGTCTTGATGTCACAGATTTATGCACCAAGCCAAGACACAACATAAAAGATGAGCCTTCAATTAGTCTTGATTATTTTCTTTTTGTTGATGGCTCATGCTTTGTCGCAGGGTCTCGCTGTAGTAACAAGACTGCTGGATTTTGGGCAGGAGCACCGCCGAGTATGGGAGACTGAGTATGACCCCACACCATGTGACTTCTGTCTGCCTAACCCTTTGGGCTACCTAGCAGCACCTCATCAATACCAAGATTAAGAATGATTTGTGGCAGCCTATCGCATTGCACTCAGACTCCTCCAGGAAGTTGTGGTGGAACAGATCTGACCTCTTTTTCTCAGCTACATAAGTCTCATACAGGCAAGACAAAACAGAAGCAGAATCTTGGTTCAATAAGTTTTATTGAAGCAACTGTATTCTATGTAAAAAGGCATGAATTGCAATCATGAGGATAATGAAACACAGAGACGACCTGCAGCATGAGTGGTAGGCTGGCTGGAATGTCCCCTCTAAGATGGTGTGGGCAGTGTGATGTTTTATAATAACATATCTGTTGTTTTAAGAACTACCCTGATGTGACAACACATATTTTCCTGTGCATGCCCTTTGGACAGGCAATACCCAGTAAACACTGTGCACACCCTTGGATTGAGCACAGGATGAAAATGGCATGCAAAGAAATTAATAACAGATTCTGCATGCAAGGACAACTGATAAAAATAATAAAAACATCTCCACTAAAATGAAGCTTTGCTAAAATAAGGAATAAAAGCTAAATGTAACTGGGTGAGAGGACACAGGCCCAGGGCTAAATAGCGTGCCTCTGTAAAAGCTAAAATAACCTCACAACAGCTTAAGAACAAATGGAGATTCCCTGAAAGCAGATTATGCTGTCTGTACAAGAGCATGTAGAAGCCTCCTAGCTTCAAGGAATTTCTTCAGCACAATTGCAAAATTAATTGCTCTTACAAGAGCTTGCAGCTCAACTGCCCAAATGAGAGTGACTATGTTTACAGATAGTCAGTATGGATTGGTTGTAGTTCCTGTATTTAGATAGTTATGGTCCCAAAGAGGTTTCAGGACCTCATCTGGCTGTCAAATATGAAAAAGCAAGCATGTGAGAAGACTGCTACAAGCCTTCCAGCTTCTGAGTGAAATTGCTGTTGTAAATTCTGCAGCATAGAGGAGCGACAATGGTTATGTCACAGTCAGCAACAGATACACAGACAAAGGTGGTCATTATGACATTGGCAGTAAATCCCGATTACTGCCGTGGTGACGGCTGCCAACATACCGACGTGGAGGCGAACATCTGTTTGCCATTTTATGACACACACACACTAAACCGACAGAATACTGCCACAAACACATTTCCACCAGATTAAAGGTAAGTGTTAAACTGTTGGTACGAACACCCACAACGTCACCCCAACAAAACAACGCCCTCCACATTATGACCCACGGATCACCTCATTCAACGGCAGTAAACCATAGGCAGTACACACCGGCGCGGTCACAATGCCCAACCAAATAAAAAAACACAACATTGGCCAATACCAAAAGCACACACCTGACACCAATATACACAGCACACCCACCCACCAACAGCACTATAAAACATACACCCACATTACTCATAACCCTTTACAAACATGGAAAATAGCCACGAGACAGACATGCAAATCACAGACACAACTACACACACCACTAACACCCAGCCATCCATCATGCACCCCACCACATCATTCAACACGCACTGCACAACACACACCACACACCACACAACACCTATGTCCCCACAAAAGCACCCCTGTTTCACAGATGAGGAGTTGCGGGTCATGGTGGCGGAAATACTCAGGGTAGAGCCACATCTGTTTGGAGCACAGGTACAGCAAAAATCCATTGCAAGGAATATGGAGCTATAGCGGAGAATTGTGGAACGGGTGTACGCTGTGGGACAGCATCCAAGAACAAAAGGACGACATCAGGAAGAGGTGGAACGACCTACAGGGGAAGGTATGTTCCATGGCAGCAAGGCACCACCCTGCCATCCAGAGAACTGGCGGCGGACCCCCACACCCTCCCCCACAGCTGACAGTATGGGAGGAGCAAGTCTTGGCAATACTGCATCCTGAGGACTGGACATTAGTGAGTCAATATTTACAAACTATTACCCCCCATACCTGTATGCCATCTCACCACCTCACCCTGACTCCCATCACTCCACTCCATCCCACACAGTGCACCTACATATATGACTAATCCCAATGCCAAGCCTTGCATGCCATACCAACTGCATGTACAGCCCTCCCAGCCCTGCATATACACCCACCACCTATGCATGCACAGCATGGAGAACCAACAATCCCACAATACATCACCATATACAAACAAAGGTGGCAGGGCAACAGCAAGGATATATAAGGGAAGCTAGGAATGTACAATATGTCAGAGACATGAAGCATAATACATCACTTACATCCCCCGGTGCCCCAGCCAATCCCAGCGGTGAGGAGGTGCCAGGGCTATCCAGTCCCCCAACAGAAGATACCCTCAGTGATGACAGTAACTCTGGACATCTGGATCTGGTTGAACTTCCTGGCCCATCAGGGACCACTGGTCAGTTGGACACCCCAGCCCAATCCCAGTCCACCACAGAGCCCCCCCCCCCTCAGTATCCAACACCACAGCACCCACCAAACATCCCCACACCTTTATCCCCAGGACACATCAATCAGCAGTGTGCCCACCTGTACAGGGACCCCAGTCCACACCTCACAACCAAGACAATCAGGGTCCAGGGGTCAGTGACAGTGAGCACACCGTTCAGGGGACACAGGAACAGGGGGACAAGGACACTGGGAGAACAGCTGTGCACCAGGGGGAGGACAGGCTCAGGGTACCGACTGTCCTGTAGGCACTCACTAATGTCCTGGGGGCTTACCAACAATCCCTGGGCAAGATGGGCCAGATTCTTGACATCATGCAGGAGAACCAGGAGCTACAGGGGGTACACCATCAGGATATCAGGAAAGATTTGCAGGCCATCAACACCACCATGGTCTCCATAGCAGGGGTGCTGGCTGACATGGCCAACATAATGAGGGAATATACAGCAAACCAGCGGGCCCCTTCCACTAGACAGTCAACTGAACAGCCCACCACTTCTGCTGCAGCTAGTGGATAGGAGGCCCTGCCACAGGACCCACAGGCCACCATCACCCCTCCCTGTGACCCAGACAGATGCCAGAGACACTTGCCAAGACCAAGACCACCACCGTGAAATGAGACCCTCATGAATGTCCTCCTTGTGTCCCACTTTGTCACCTTGTCCACTCTGAACTGCCTATGCTCTGCTTCCTATGGCCCCTTGGACACTGGACCTGTGCTACAAACAGACTGGACCAATACCCTGGACTTACCTCTACCATCACCCCAATCCATTGCACTATTCCGTCCATAAATGTCACTACAATAAACACCCTTGAACACAACTTGAGTGATAGTGCTTTATATTAAGAAAATGTGCAACTAAAGTAACAGTTACATCTTGTGCAAATGACCTAAACTCTATGATAGCATACAGATAATGACCTGTAGCTGTCTGTAGTCATCACATTAGTACACAGCAGTAATAACACCAACATCTGCGAAATGAGAAGGCATAGGTGACAGTCAGTTGAGATGCAAAGGAATTGACTGCCATCATGCTACAGCCACACTGAAAGGATAAATATGCAGAGGAATGGTTAGTTCCACTGTCTCACCTGTGTGTCATTGGAAGTGCTGACGTATAACTGATGTTCTGTTGACCACATCCTCATCCTCTGCCTCCTTATCCTCACTGTCCTCAGGGTCCACTGCTGCCACAGGGGTATTTCCAATCTCCTCCTCCTGCAGATAAGGCACATGTCGTCTGAGGGCCAGCTTGTGCAACATGCAGCATGCAACAACTATCTGGCAAACCTTCTCAGGGGAGTAGCACAGGATCCACCTGTCAGATGGAGGCATCTGAACCTGGCCTTCAGGAGGTTGAAGGTATATTCTATGATCCACCTGGTTTGCCCATGTGCATCATTATACTGATTCTCAGCCCCTGTCCTGGCAGCCAGAGTTACCTTCAAGTATTGAGGGGAGAAACATTAGCCTTACACAATGGTATGGGGATGACTACTGAGGGCATACACTTACATACAGCGGGTGTGGACTCTGGTTCACCTATTAGCCACACCCTGTGCCTCTGTAGTTGTGCCATCACATTTGGGATGCTGCTATTCCTCAGGATGAAGGCGTCGTGCACTGACCCAGGATACTTGGCAGTGACGTGGGAGTTGTACTGGTCAGCCATGCACACCATTTGCACATTGAGTGAGTGAAACTCTTCCGATTCCTGAATACCTGTGTTCCGTCAATTGCACCAATAATATTTGGTATATTTCCCATTGCATAGAATCCAGCCTTCACAGTGGCCAAATCTTCCACTTGGGGGAAAGCGATATAGCTGCACATGTGTTTGACCAAGGCAGAAAAAACCCTTGCCAGCACTACTGAGAACATTGGCTGTGACATTCCTGCTGCCAAGCCCACTGTCACTTGAAAAGAACCAGTTGCCAAGAAATGGAGCACTGATAGAACCTGCACAAGAGGGGGATCCCAGTGGGATGATGGATAGCTGATATCAGATAAGGCTCCAATTGAGTACATAGCTCTGTGACTGTGGCCCTGCCCAGTCTATAGGTCAGTATTATGTGCCTGTCCCTCAGTGTAACCAAGTCCACAAGGGGTCTGTACACAGGGTGTTTTCACCTCCTCCTCCTCTTATTCCTCTGCAGTAGTAGGTATCTACGGGACATAAGAGTGAGTAGGGTGTCAGAATTAGAACAATGGAACCACCACCTCAGTGTACATAGAGCATGCATGTAATCTCACAATGTGAATGGCAATGTATGTGCAATGTATTGCAATGACGCAGTTTCCTATTTCTGAATGTTGTCCACCACCATAAAAAGGTGACCGCCTGTCCTGTATGTATGGACAGGTGGAAGTGATGTAACTCCGCCGGGTTGGGTGTCATGTAAGGCGGTCTTGCACCACCGTGCTATTCCTCATTGGCTAAAATGGGAGTCTACGGAGTACAGTGTCCAATGGGGATCACTGGTGGCGGTGACGTGTACACCGCAGCAGACGTCACTGCCATTTTCTGTCTAAAATCTCACTTGATTCCTGACTTTCCACAGGACAACACCTCCACTGCTTGTGCTGCTGTGACCTATGGCCCCTTGTACACTGGACCTGTGCTACAAACAGACTGGACCAATACCCTGGACATACCTCCACCATCACCCCATTCCATCCTGCCATGGCCTTTGTGACAGGGAAAGGGCACATGCCTTCACATCAGAGGAGTTAGAGCGCCTGGTGGATGGGGTCCTACCCCTGCATGGACAGGTGTATGGGCCTCCAGACCACCAGGTGAGCACACCATGGGCATGATGCATGTGACAAGGTTGCATGGAGATGTGTGTGCTAGCAGTGTGTAATTTGGGTGGGGGTATGTCTGGTGGTAGTGTACATGCAGTGCTCCAGGTGATGTGTGTGCCAATGGAGATGGAAATGGTATTTTGGGGCCATATGTGTGACTGGCTGGATTGTATGGTTAATGGTGTCCTCCTGTCTGTATTCCCTCTGCAGGTAAGCATGCATCAGAAGAAGGGATTGTGGCGTGCCATCACCAAGGACGTTCGGACCCTGGGGGTCTATAGCAGGTGGAGCACCCAATGTAGGAAAAGGTGGGAGGACCTAAGACGCTGGGCCCGGAAGACCGCGGAGGCCCAGCTGAGGAAGGCCTCCCAACGAGGGTGGGATGCCCATCGGAACCTGACCCTCCTGATGGCCCACATACTGGTGGTGGCCTAGCCAGAGCTGGATGGGCACTTGAGGGCAGCACAGCAGCCACAAGGAGGTGAGTACAGTGAGCGTAACAACAATTATTTTTGGGTGGCATGGGATCCTGTAAGTAGGTTTCAGTTAGTGGGTGCCCCTTAATGCCAGCTCAGCCATTGCTGCGTGATACAGCTCAAGATAAATGGGTGTATAGCAAAATCTGGTAACCTAGATAGGTAGCATTCCATGTCAGACAAGGCTTAGTGGGTCCCAGGAGGGGTGCAGTTGGCGATGGTTGGCTCTCATCTTGCTGTGGCACTTAGCCAATGTAATGCCAATCCTGATTTCTGTGTGTGATGGTAATGTGTATGTCAACTGTGGTGTTGTTGCTGTAATTGACCCAGTGCTCCCTTTCTCTCCCCCCCCCATTATCTTCTGTCATCCTGTCCATGTGTGCAATAGCATCATCTGGCAGAAGAGCAGTGGCACGGGCGACTAAGGGAGCTGCTTCCCACAGGATCCAGGAGGCAGAGTCCACCGACCAGTGGGACGGAGGGTGAGGGAAGCACTACGGCGGAGACAGGAGGTGTCAACACTGACTCTGATTCCTTCTCCGATGGGATGTCCCTGGTGGTGGCGGACACCTCTGGAACCACCCCAGCTACAGGTGCAGCCGCCACCCCTATACCAGCACTGCCCTCCCAGTCGCCCCCCACCGAGTTGCCCATGCCCGCTCACCCAGGAGGGTTGGCCTCTTCTAGGACCCAGGCACCTCAGGCCCTGCCCCAGTGAGCCCTGCTGCCCTCAGTGAGGAGGATATTGACCTCCTGAGATCATCTCTGTAGGGCAGTCAACCATTGTGAATGCCATCCAGGGGCTGGTATCCCAGCTGCAGCAATACAATGCATACCTGGAGGGCATCCAGGGTGTCTTGGCGGCCCTACAGAGATCGTTTCAGGCTCTGGCCTCCTCTCTAATGGCAGCCAAGTGTCCCTGTTGCTACCGTCCCCCCTCCAACCACCACTTCCCTGTCCCAGTCTCCTCAATCTCAACCCATCCAAGGCACAGATACAGACAAGCATGCACACAAAGCATCACACAAGAGAAGCACAAACACTTGCACATACAATCACATCCACTGCCTCCAATGTCTCCCCCTTCTCCTCCTCCCTTACAATCATATCCATATTCAAGCCTGCATGCATTGCTTCAACAGCCACCACCACCATCACCATATCATGCAGGACCAATTAAAGTGAAAATTCCTACTCAACCACTAATGAAAGTGAAGGTTTCCACTCAAGCACCAATGAAAGGCAAGAGGCCCACTCCACCAGCAGAGGGCAAGAAGCCTCCACCTCCAGCAGAGACAGAGCAGCCCTCACCTCCAGCAGAGACACAGCAGCCCTCACCTCCAGCAGAGAGCAGGGAGCTCCCACCTCCAGCAGAGACACAGCAGCCCTTACCTCCAGCAGAGACACAGCAGCCCTCACCTCCAGCAGAGGGCAGGGAGCCCCCACCTCCAGCAGAGATAAAGCAGCCCTCACCTCCAGCAGAGACACAGCAGCCCTCACCTCCAGCAGAGGGCATGGAGGCCACCCTCCAGGGACTGTTGTAAAAGGAGCCCGTTCCAGAAACAGTGGGCAAGTTCCCCACTTCAGAGACTGTGGCATTGCACTCCCCAGCAAAGACAAATGGGCATGGAGCCCCCTCCAGAACCGGTGGGCAAGTTCCCCACTTCAGAGACTGTGGCCTTGCACTCCCCAGCAAAGACAAATGGGCATGGAGCCCCCTCCAGAACCAGTGGGCAAGTTCCCCCTTTCCCCATGAGGTGCCTGCCCATTTCCAACATGATGTCCCTGAACAGTGGATTCTGGTAGTTGTCAGGAGTCAAGTTGGGCCTTGGACTGTGCCCTGTGGCCATGTGGCCCTTTTATACTTTGGACTGGCCATTGGCCCATTCTGAAAATTGTTGCCTGCATTTGGAATCAAATAGACAATGTAGTGGCTGTTGGCATCAAATTACAGTGTTTGCTAATTCTTATAGATGTCCTTGATTTATTTTAACGTGTGTCCTGTGCCATTGGTTTAACTCTGCAGCTGGTTCTGTGTGTGGTGTGTGTGTGAATGATGTGTGTTGTGCGTGTGTGTGTGCCACTCTCCTTTTTCTCCCTCCTTCCCTTGCGTGCTAGGTGGCTGTTCTCACCATCGTCATCTTCGTCAGGGTTGGTGTTCCAGGAGGGACATGGCATAGAATAGCATCGGGAAGAGTTGAAGTTCCGGTTCCATGGCAGTGGCGGATTCCTCTGTATACCTGTTGGTGAGTCTTTTCATTTTCTGTGTGCTGTTTCTGCCATGCTTTTGATGGCGTTGGTACCACCCCAGAAATCCTGGTGGTTTGCTCTGTCATAATATGGTGGGCGGTACCTTGTCTTCTGCCTGGCTGTTGATGGCTACCGCTGTTGTCAGTGGTGTTAACGCCCTGGCAGTTGGTATGGTACATTGGCTGTCTATGGGAGGTATCACTGCCATGGTCATAATTTGGCAGTATTTACCGCCAGCCTGTTGGCGGTATTAACACCACTTTATCACTCACCGCCAATATCATAATGACCAACAAAGTGTTACGCTATTGTTCAATTGTGGCCGGTACATTTAATGGGATGAATCTCAAGAGGACATTGGCCCTCATTAAAACCCTGGCGGTCGGTGATAAAGCAGCGGTAATACTGCCAACAGGCCGGCGGTAAAAAAAAAGAATCACGACCATGGCGGAAACCGCCAATACAGACAGCCACTTTAACACTCCGACCGCCACGGCGGTAGAAACAAACACCGCGGCAGTAACCGCCAACAGACAGGCGGAGGACAATGTACCACCCACACTATTACAAGGCACCAATCCGCCAGCTTTTCCGGGGCGGTACCAACACCATCAAAAGAACAGCAGAAACAGTACACAGAAGGGAAACCACTCACCTCTCGACACCCAACGAGGAACCAGGACGCCATGGAGCCCGAGTTACAGGTCCTGTCCATGTTGGTTTACCTCCTCATCTACCAGGAACATCAAATACGGTGGTGACGATGAAGGTGAGTACTGCACCTAGTACACAGGGGAGGGGGGGAGGAAAAAGAGAGTGACCCACACACGTGGCACGCAACACCCCCACCCACAACAACATACACACACACATATCCAATAACATCACAGATAAACCCCGTCACCCCCTGGAAGAACGCAAGGACCAAATGAAATGAGTTTAGCAAGTATAATAATCGAACAATCAGATAGCCCAAGATAACTTTAAATCATCAGTGTATATACAAATATTTACAACAAGTACACAAGTCTGTACACTGTCCCATTAAATGTCTGTGGACCAGTGGTCCCAAAAAGCATGGGCGAAGCTCACACATGACACGTGCCTCAAAATGGAGAGAACACTGCAGGGGCATCAGGTCGAGAAAAAAACAGGCACCTCAGGGGGAAGGGGAAGGGGGCACCTCAGCCGGATGATGGGACGATGCTACTGCTCCTCAAGGGGGCTCCATGCCCACTGCCTGGTCCTGGAGAATGCAAACCCACAGTCTCTCAAGTCACTCAAGTGGGTTCACTGCCCACTGCTTGGTCCTGGGGAGTGCAAAGCCACAGTCTCTCAAGTCACTCAAGTGGGTTCGCTTCCCACTGCTTGGTCCTGGGAAGTGCAAAGCCACAGTCTCTCAAGTGGGTGGGTTGCCCACTGCTTGGTCCTGGGCAGTGCAAAGCCACAGTCTCTCAAGTCACTCAAGTGGGTTCACTTCCCACTTCTTGGTCCTGGGGAGTGCAAAGCCACAGTCTCTCAAGTGGGTGGGTTGCCCACTGCTTGGTCCTGGGGAGTGCAAAGCCACAGTCCCTCAAGTCACTCAAGTGGGTTCACTGCCCACTGCTTGGTCCTGGGGAATGCAAAGCCACAGTCTCACGAGTGGATGCTGTCCTCTACTGATTCTGGAGGGGGCATGGTGCCCAGAGTGCTTCATCTTGCCAAGGACTAGGTGAGTGGATGTTGTTCTCCACTGGTTCTGGAGGGGGCTTGGTGCCCAGAGTGCTTCATCCTGCCAAGGACTGGGTGAGTGGATGCTGTTCTCAACTGGTTCTGGAGGCGGCTTGGTGCCCAGTGATGCTGCACCAGGGGTGTGGCAGTTCCCATTCCCTCACATGGGTGTCTGAGCAACGTGATTTACCGGTAACAGGTAGCATTATACTCCATGGAGGCAGAGACACACTCCTCCTTGCGACGACTGAGGCTGCAAACTGCTGGTAGTGCCAGTGCTGGTGGTGGTGCCTCATGTAGTGTGTGCAGGGTCCAGGACGTCTCCTGCAGCCTCGGACGGCGGCTCACTGGGGATGATGCTGATGTCCGCTGTAGTGGCACTGGCTGGGCACGTCGTGGGGCAGGTGGCGGTGGCTGCGGCGGTGGCTGCAGCAGAGATGCTGCCGGTGGTGCAGGTGTCTGCACTTGTGGAGGGAGACACCAGGCTATCTCCTGCAGCCTCGGCCGGCTGCCCACTGGGGATGCTGCTGATGTCCGCTGTAGTGGCACTGGCTGGGCACGTCGCAGGGCAGGTGGCGGTGGCTGTGGCAGTGTCTGCAGCGGAGATGCTGCTGGTGGTGCAGGTGTCTGCGCTTGTGGAGGGAGACACCAGGCTGTCTCCTGCAGCCTCAGAAGGCTGCCCACTGGGGATGATGCTGGTGACTGTAGCTGAGGCAGCTGCCGTGTAGGTGGCGGTGCATATGGCAGTGCAAGTGGCGGTTGTTGCAGCAGTGCTCACTGCTGTACAGGTTGCTGGGCTGACTTGCGAAAGGGGGGACACCAGTCCCTCACCCGGAGGCTCCGTGCCCTGAGTTGGCTTCCCTTTGCTCTTGTGTCCCTTCCCCTCCTTGGAAGTCGCTGCTGGGACCTTGGCACTGCCCTCTTTGGTTCTCGATGAGGCCTTGCTGGGTGGGTGGTGCCCCTTCTTTATCTTGGCAGGTGGCGGAATAGAGTGGTTCTTGGCTTCACTAGGTGGCACACTGGCAGTCCTGATGGGGGCCTCCTTCGATGTTCCCGGACTTGCAGGGACCACACTGGATGACGATTTGGTGGCTGAGGTGCTGGTCAGGGCTCTAGACAACCTGGCCCTAGGGGAAGGACGGGGGGAGGTGTAGGGAGGAGGTCAATGGTAGCCAGGAAAAGTTTCTTAGACACACTGGGACAGGAAGATGGAGGGGGTTTGGGAGTGGAGGAAGAGGTAGTGGTTGTAGGAGGTGTACGTCTGCTGAGTTTGGGTGAAGGTGCATGGGTTGGAGGCTGTTGTGAGGTGGATGGCTGTTGAGTGGGTGTGTGCCGGCGTTTGTGTACTTTGGCAGGAGGGCTCACACTGAGAGAGGACATAGGCGATGGTTGAATGGTAGTGGGGGTGGTGATTGCACGTGAGCGGTGTGTGGTGATGGGCGTGCTGGTGATGGAGGTAGTGGCTGAGGATGTAGTGCATACAGGTGTGAGTGTAGACGAGACTGAGAGGGAGGTGGAGGATGTGGAGTAGGTGGACACAGTGGAGGCAATGGATGTTGGTGTGTCTGCATAGGTATTGTGCTTGTGTGAGTGCCTGTGGGATGTGTGGTGCTTATGATTGCCTGAGACACTTTTGTGTGTTGTGTGTGTGCATGCTGGTCTGATGGTGTGCTTGGGATAGGCTGAGGTTGAGGGGATTGAGTAGGGGTAGTGGAGGTTGGAGGGGGGAGGCTGGACACAGGGACAAAGGCTGCCATCAGTGCTGAGGCCAGAGCCTGAAATGCTCTCTGTTGGGCCGTCACACCAGAATGAATGCCCTCCAGGTATGCATTTGTTTGCTGCAAATGCCTCTCAACACCCTGGATGGCATTCAAAATGGTTGACTGCCCAACAGTGAGGGGCTTCAGGAGGTCAATAGCCTCCTCACTGAGGGCAGCAGAGCTGACTGGGGCAGGGCCTGAGGTGCCTGGGGCGAAGGAGATGCCCACCCTCCTGGGTGAGCGGGCACGGGAAACACGCTGAGGGGCTGCTGGGAGGGCATGCTGGTAGTGGGGGTGGCAGCTGTACCTGTTGTTGCGGTGGGCACAGAGGTGCCCGCCACCGCAAGGGTGCTCCCATCAGAGGAGGAGTCGCTGTTGCTGGTGTCCCCTCCTGTCCCCGTAGTGGAGCTCCCCTCACCCTCCGTCCTACTGGTGCCTTCAGACTCCGTACATACACCCTACTGGGCCATGTGGGTTGCAGCTCCCTCCTGCTCCGGTGCCACTGCTCCTCCGCCAGATGATGCTAATGCGCACAAGGACAGGGTGACAAAACAAAAAGGGGGGAAGACAGAGGAGACACATGGTCAATGCCAGCAACACCACTACCGTTGGTGGACACAACACACAGGGAGCAGCCCTATGCACTAGCCCATGCACTAACAGTTCTTAGGAAAATCACCTGCCCATGGGGGACTATGCCTAACCCCATTTGCTGCACACCTGGAACCCACAGGAGGCTGACTAGTTGTAGATGGCCACTACCACTATTGGGGTTGGAGTGCCACAGAGGCTGTCTAACAAGGGACCTACCCTACCAAGTTTGCCCTGGCCTAGGGGAACCCACATCCCACATCCCCCACCCAGACACCTTGTAACGCGTGCAGAATCAGGTGAATGAGACTGTACTCACCCCCTTGTGGCTGCTGTGATGCCCTCAAGTGCCTGTCCAACTCCGGATATGCCAGGATCCGGAACATCAGGGGGTCATGGTGCAACAGGCACCCCTTCCACTTTGGGAAGCCATTCCCAGCTGGGCCTCCGCCGGCTTCTTGCTCCAGCGGTGCAGGTCCGCCTATCTCTTGCGGCAGTGGGTGCTCCGTCTATGATAGACCCCCAGGGTACGCAATTCCTTGGCGATGGCACGCCAAATACCCTTCTTCTGGTGGGCGCTGACCTAGAGGTAATGTAAAGTAAGAATGGAAATTACTCCCCCGTCCGTTTCTTCATACTCATTGGCCACCAGTTCCCACCCATGCCCTGCAACACATACACTGACCATCCTCACATGCAGGCCTCAGCGCCCCCCACAACATGTATCTTCCATCCAGACCACTCCATACATTCATTTCCCATGCATCATGCTCACAGTTTACTTACCTGTTTGTCTGGAGGACCGTAGAGTAGCGTGTACTGGGGGAGGACCCCATCCACTAGTCTCTCCAACTCCTCCAAAGTGAAGGCAGGGGCCCTTTCCCTAGACACTCGAGCCATTGTTGCTTCCAGACTGAGGTCACAGCAGCACTTGCAGTGTAGGTCCTCTCCTGTTGAAGGTCAGGTATCAAGTGAGTGAACAGCTAGAAAATGGCGGTCATGTCCGCGGCGGTGCGTACCTTCACTGCCGGAGTACATTGTCATTGGCTCCTGGAACCCATAACGCCCAATGATAACCAATGCTGAATTGCGTGGCGGCCTTCTACCACCTACCGCGACGCTACACAACGCCAGCGCAGTTACCTCATTTCCCCTTGTCCCTCCTTACAGGTCAGGCAGCTGCCATTTCATGTGGGCACCTGGCAGGGCACCTAACTGCGTCACAGCACATTTGGGCAGGAATACGGACAGACAGCGCCATGCACTGATGACATCACATTAGTGCAAAACACCCTTGCCAAACCTATGTGGTACATGACCCTCTGCTCACCATTCTCCTCCATAGGGGACATCCGCTGGGGCAGATGATGAGATGGCGTCATCCCCTGGTGTACAGACCCCTAGTGGACCTATCAACAATGGAAGACAGACACATCATTATCACCTACAGACTTGATCGTGCCACAATCCAAGAACTGTGTGCCCAATTGGAGCCAGACCTGATGTCAGATATCCGCCATCCCACAGGTATCCCCCATCTAGTGCAGGTCCTGTCAGTGCTCCATTTCCTGGCCAGTGGTTCCTTTCAAACAACAGTGGCCATGGCATCAGGGATGTCTCAGCCAATGTTCTCGAACGTTTTGTCCAGAGTGTTATCTGCCCTGCTGAAACACATGCGCAGCTACATTGTTTTCCCCCAGGTGGAAGATTTGCCCACAGGGAAAGCCGACTTCTATGCCCTGAGACATATCCCCAACATCATTGGTGCCATTGATGGTACACATGTGGCATTTGTTCCCCTCCCGTGGGAATAAACAGGTGTACAGAAATCATAAAAGCTACCATACAATGAATGTGCAGATGGTGTGTTTGGCAGACCAGTACATCTCTCATGTGAATGCCAAGTATCCTGGCTCTGTGCATGATGCTTACATTTTGAGGAATAGCAGCATCCCTTATGTGATGGGGCAACTCCAGAGGCACCGTGTGGGGCTAATAGGTGAGCCCAAGGTCCCCACACAGTATGAGTAGGTGTCTGGGTATGCGGTAGTCCGTAAGGGTTGGTGTGTGTCTAACAGATATCCCTCGACATTTGCAGGTGACTCTGGTTACCCCAACCTGTCATGGCTACTGACCCCAGTGAGGAATGCCAGGACAAGGACAGAGGAATGCTACAATGAGGCACTTGGGCGAACTTGGAGGATTATAGAGGGACTTTCGGCCTCCTGAAGGCAAGATTCCGGTGCCTCCATCTAACAGGTGGCTCCCTATACTACTCACCGAAGAAGGTGTGCCAGATCATCGTGGCATGCTGTATGTTGCATAACCTGGCTTTGCGACTCCAGGTGCCTTTTCTGCAGGAGGATGGGCTTGATGTTGGTCTTGTGGCAGCTGTGAAGCCTATGGACAGTGAGGAAGAGGAGGCAGAAGAAGAAGATATTGACAACCGAAACAACATCATCATGCAGACTACTGTGGGACATTGTATAAGTCTGCCTTATTACTTCTGTGCATGGACACTGACAGTTCACTTTGGCTTTCCTTTTCACAGATCTGGGTACCACATTCTGCCTTCTGCTATGTTCACTGCTGCCCAACAACTGTCATACTTTGGTATGTGCAAATGAACATTTACTATGTTATTTGTCAAAGAGGTTGTAATAACACATTTGTGAAAGTACAGACTTACTCCAGATTGCAGATTGCTCCAGACTGGGAGCCCTGTAGTGGTGGACACACTGCTGATTGACGTGTCCTGGGGACAGTGGCATGGGCCCGCTGGGTGAGTGCTGTGGTGGTGTTTCCTGAGGGGGGAGGTTCAGTGGTGGTTTGGGACTGTGGCAGGGGAACCGACTGTCCAGAGGTCCCTGATGGGCCGGGCTGGTCATCTTGATCCAGACGTGCAGAGCTGCTGTCGTCACTGTGGGCCTCTTCTGTGGGGGGACTGGATATGGCTGGCACCTCCTGTCCGGTGACGTTGGGTAGGGGTCCTGTTGGGGTGTAAATGCATAGTAATTGTATCTGTGTGTGCCGTCTTGTGCAATGGGTGAGTTTCCCTCTACTCCTGTGCTTGCATTATCGCCTTGGCCCTTGTGTAAGTGGTGATTTTGTGTCCTGGCTGAGTCTCTCTACTGGACATGCTGTGGTGATGGGTGTCCATGCAGGTCTGTGATGGGTGTCCATGCATTGTTGTCACATGCAGGGCTTGGTATTGGGATGTGTGGGTTGTGATAGCAGGGTATCTGTGAGGTGTTGGGGGGATGAGTGTGAGGGTAGGGGTAGAGGTTTGTGATGGCCTGCAGGTAGGGGGGCGTGTTAGTAATAAAGATTTGACTTACCAGAGTCCAGTCCTCCTGCTACTCCTACCAGGCCCTCAGGATGCATGATTGCCAAGACTTGCTCCTCCCATGTTGTTAGTTGTGGGGGAGGAGGTGGGGGGTCCACCGCCAGTCTTCTGTAGGGTACCTGGTGTCTGGATACCACGGAATGTACCTTCCCCGTAGGTCGTTCCACGTCTTCCTGATGTCATCCCATGTTCTTGGCTGCTGTCCCACTGCGCTGACAATTCTCCACCACAGCTCCATCCTCCTAGCAATGGACATCTGCTGCACCTGTGATCCCAATAGCTGTGGCTCTACCGAATGATTTCCTCCACCATGACCCTGAGCTCCTCCTCAGAAAACCTGGGGTGTATTTGATGTGCCATGATGTGGTGTGGGTGATGTGTGAGGTGATGGTTGATGTGAGGTGATGGTTGATGTGATGTGTGGTGTGATGTGTTGGGGTGTGTTCTTTGATATGCGTGGATGGTGTATGGGGGATGGTGTTGTGTGCCTCTGGATGCTGATGTTGTCTTTGCTTTTCTGTCTCTCTGCTTCTTCCAAAAATGTTGTTGTAAGGGGTTGTGGGTAATATGGGTGTGTGTTTTATAGTGGTGTGAGTGTGTGGGTATGGTGTGTGTATGTGCCACAGGTGTGTGTATTTTGATCTGTCCAATGTGGTTGTGTTTTGTAAGTGTGTGTGTATTTTGAGCGCAGCGGTGTGTACCGCCGATGGATTCCCACGGTTGAATGACCGCCACGTTGATTCGTGGGTCATGATACTGTGGGCGTATTCCTGTTGGCGTAACTGTCATACTTTGGTATGTGCAAATGAACATTTACTATGTTATTTGTCAAAGAGGTTGTAATAACACATTTGTGAAAGTACAGACTTACTCCAGATTGTTTTGTGATTCAAGGGTGTTTATTTAAGTGCTAATAAGTGGAGGAAGATGTGCAATGGGCTGGGTTGATGGTGGAGGAATATCCATGGTAGAGTCCAATCTCTTTGGATCACAGGTGCATTGTCCAATGGGACATAAGAAGTGGAGCAATGGCAGTTCAAGGTGGTCAGGGTGACATAGTGGGACAGAAGGGTGACAATCAGGCGAGTCTTATTTCCTGGCGGGGTCTTGGCAATGTTCTCTGTCTTGTGCCTGGATCGCAGAGACCGTTTGCGGGCTGGTTCTCCTTCTGCAGTGGGTGGGGTGCTGGTGGCCTGTTGGTCCTGTGGCGGGACCTCCTGTCCACTAGCGCTGGCAGACGAGGAGGGCTGTTCATCGTTCGGGCTGGTGTCAGTGGCCTGGTGGTATGCCACTGTCTCCCTCATGGTGTTGGCCATGTCTGCCAGAACCCCTACAATGGTGACCAGGGTGGTGTTAATGGACTTCAAGTCCTCCCTGATCCCGCGGTACTATTCCTCCTGCAGCCGCTGGGTCTCCTGAAACTTGGCCAGTACCATGCCCATGGTCTCCTGGGAATGGTGGTATGCTCCCATGATGTTGGAGAGTGCCTCATGGAGAGTGGGTTCACTGGTCCTGTCTTCCGCCTGTCGCACAGCAGTCCTCCCAGCTTCCCATTTGTCCTGTGCCTCTGTCCCCTGAACCGTGTACCCACTGCCACTGACCCCAGGTCCCTGATCGTCCTGGGTTAGTGGGTTTGCCTGGGAGCCCTGTAGTGGTGGACACACTGCTGATTGACGTGTCCTGGGGACAGTGGCATGGGCCCGCTGGGTGAGTGCTGTGGTGGTGTTTCCTGAGGGGGGAGGTTCAGTGGTGGTTTGGGACTGTGGCAGGGGAACCGACTGTCCAGAGGTCCCTGATGGGCCGGGCTGGTCATCTTGATCCAGACGTGCAGAGCTGCTGTCGTCACTGTGGGCCTCTTCTGTGGGGGGACTGGATATGGCTGGCACCTCCTGTCCGGTGACGTTGGGTAGGAGTCCTGTTGGGGTGTAAATGCATAGTAATTGTATCTGTGTGTGCCGTCTTGTGCAATGGGTGAGTTTCCCTCTACTCCTGTGCTTGCATTATCGCCTTGGCCCTTGTGTAAGTGGTGATTTTGTGTCCTGGCTGAGTCTCTCTACTGGACATGCTGTGGTGATGGGTGTCCATGCAGGTCTGTGATGGGTGTCCATGCATTGTTGTCACATGCAGGGCTTGGTATTGGGATGTGTGGGTTGTGATAGCAGGGTATCTGTGAGGTGTTGGGGGGATGAGTGTGAGGGTAGGGGTAGAGGTTTGTGATGGCCTGCAGGTAGGGGGGCGTGTTAGTAATAAAGATTTGACTTACCAGAGTCCAGTCCTCCTGCTACTCCTACCAGGCCCTCAGGATGCATGATTGCCAAGACTTGCTCCTCCCATGTTGTTAGTTGTGGGGGAGGAGGTGGGGGGTCCACCGCCAGTCCTCTGTAGGGTACCTGGTGTCTGGATACCACGGAATGTACCTTCCCCGTAGGTCGTTCCACGTCTTCCTGATGTCATCCCATGTTCTTGGCTGCTGTCCCACTGCGCTGACAATTCTCCACCACAGCTCCATTCTCCTAGCAATGGACATCTGCTGCACCTGTGATCCCAATAGCTGTGGCTCTACCGAATGATTTCCTCCACCATGACCCTGAGCTCCTCCTCAGAAAACCTGGGGTGTATTTGATGTGCCATGATGTGGTGTGGGTGATGTGTGAGGTGATGGTTGATGTGAGGTGATGGTTGATGTGATGTGTGGTGTGATGTGTTGGGGTGTGTTCTTTGATATGCGTGGATGGTGTATGGGGGATGGTGTTGTGTGCCTCTGGATGCTGATGTTGTCTTTGCTTTTCTGTCTCTCTGCTTCTTCCAAAAATGTTGTTGTAAGGGGTTGTGGGTAATATGGGTGTGTGTTTTATAGTGGTGTGAGTGTGTGGGTATGGTGTGTGTATGTGCCACAGGTGTGTGTATTTTGATCTGTCCAATGTGGTTGTGTTTTGTAAGTGTGTGTGTATTTTGAGCGCAGCGGTGTGTACCGCCGATGGATTCCCACGGTTGAATGACCGCCACGTTGATTCGTGGGTCATGATACTGTGGGCGTATTCCTGTTGGCGTAACGGTGTGGGTTTTGCTATCGCCAGTTTATCACTGACCTTTGGTGTGGCGGACTTGTGTCTGTATTGTGGAGGATTTCTAAGTGTGGGTCATAATACCTGTAGCGGATTTCTCACGCAAGCACGGTGTGTTGGCGGCCGTCAGCACGGCGGTCAGCGGCCTCTACCGCCAGGGTTGTCATGAGGGCCATTGTCTTTTCAGTGTTGATGTCGGTAGCTGACACACGGGAAGAACCAAAAGTTTTACAAGAAAAAAGTTACAGAAGCAGAACAACAGGGTTGGATCAGAGGAGGATGTGGAAAAGATGCAAATTACATTTGGGTTTAAGCGGAGGGAAGACCAGTGTTAGCAGACAGTTTACTATCACCCATGACACAACACTTCCATGGCCCCACATATTTAGGTAGGGATGCAATGCCAACAGATGAATGTAGGAAAACAAACACCAGTTACACTGAATTACACAGACAGATCAGGTGGTTCCTTTCACTGAATGGAAGTAGTAGAGAGTTGTCTTACCAGAGTCCAGTCCTCCTCCTGATCCGGCCAGGCCCTCAGGATGCAGGATTGCCATGCTGTTAGCTGTGGTGGAGGAGGTGGGGTTCCACCGCCATTCCTCTGTACAGCGAGCTGGTGTCTTGCTACAATGGAACGTACCTTCCCTCGTAGGTCATTCTACCTCTTCCTGATGTCATCCCTAGTTCTTGGGTGCTGTCCCACGGCGTTGACCCTGTCCACGATTCTCTGCCATAGCTCCATCTTCCTAGCTATCGATATCTGCTGCACCTGTGCTCCTAATAGCTGTGGCTCTACCCTGATGATTTCCTCCACCATGACCCTTAGCTCCTCCTCTGTGAAGCGGGTGTCTTTGTGGTGCCATGGTTGTTGTGTGGGGTGTGTAGGTGAGGGTGTGTTGGGTAAAGTGTTGGGGTGTGTGACATGGAGTGTGTGAGTAGTATATAGGTGTGAGTAGTGTGTGGCTCTGGTTATGTCAGTGGTCTTCATGTCTCTCTGGTGGCAATTGTGATGGTAAAGGGTTGTGGGTATTGTGGGTGTCTGTTTTATAGTGGTGTGGGTGTGTGGTGTGTGTATGGGTGTCAGGCGTGTGTTGTTTGAATTGTCCAATGTGGTGTTGTTTTATTTGTGTGTGTCGATTGTGAGCGCAGCGGTATGTACTGCCAATGGTTTACCGCCGTTGAATATCCGCCGTTGTGATTCGTGGTTCATAATGTGGTGGACATAGTTCTGTTGGCGTAACAGTGTGGATTTTGATACTGCCAGTTTGTCACTGACCTTTGGTGTGGCGGATTTGTGTCTGTGGCTGAATAGTGAATGATTGGTGTACGTGTGTCATTATATGGTGAACGGATATCCACTGCGGCGGTGGTAAGTTGGCGGCAAGTGGGATTTACAGCCAATGTCATAATGAGGGCCACAGTTCCTTGAAGTCGATAGCTCCACCTGGGGCTATCCCACCGTCATGATCAACAAAACCAACAGTTCAAGCCGGCCGTGGCGTCGCGGGCAAGCTACATTGTTGGGAATACCCGCAAACAGTACCTTGGATTTGCAGGGAGTTGTGATCCTCGCAGTGAGCTCCGGAGAGCGGCGTTGCTGGCGTCGCAGTGTTGGTTCCGGAGTCGGTGCGTGGGTCATCGGGCCTTGAAGTCACACACGTTGGTGATCGAACTCCGGGCTGATGAAGTCAAGAGCTGCGGAGCGAAGCGGGACAATGCGACGTGAGGTGCCTACAGGTCACGGTGCAGACAGCAGCTCGGTGACGGCATCCAGCGGTGTTGGTGAGACCAGGGCTGAGGTATGAAGTGGAGCGGTGCAACGTGCGGTGTCACCAGGTCACGGTGCAGGCAGCGTCATCATCATTTCTGAAGCGCTGTCATCGGTAGGCCCAGGTCAGCAGTGCGGGCGGGACGGTGCTTCGTGACCCTCACGAGCGGTGTCCACAGGCCATGGTGCAGGCAGGGATGCCTGGTGACGACACTGGAATCGATGGTGCTGGCGTCGGTGGACCCGGGCTGCGGTGTGGGACAGGACGATACTTTGCATACCTCACGAGCAGTGTTCACAGGCCACGGTGTAGGCAGTGTCAGCAGAAGCGGCAGTGTTTGGGATGCTAGGGCTGTGGTGTGAGCAGGCGATGCCGGAGTGCGGGGCCCATAGGTAGAGGTACGAGCAGCGGCTCGGTGAAGTCGTCCGATGAGGGTGTCGGTGAGACCAGGGTCGCTGGGCAGTGCGGCTCCGTGCAGCGTCAGCAGGTCACGGTGCAGGCCAGCGGCATCGTTGATGGCGTCACAGTGGTTTTTCTCCTTGAACAGCACAAAACACACAGTTCCCAGTGCTGTAGGAAGAGGAAACTGAAGTCTGTGATATCGCTGAGACTTCCAATAGGAGGCAAGCTCTACTCCCCGCCCTTGGAGAACTTTCTCAAGCAGGACACACAGCAAAGTTCACCCTTTGCACACTTTTTAGGCAGCAGAGCGACTGCAGGCCAGTCCAGCAAAGCAACACAGCAAAGGGACAGTACTCCTCCTCCATCTCTTCAGCTCTTCTCCTGGGCAGAGGTTCCGCTTGATTCCAGAAAGATTCTAAAAGTCTGGGGGTTTGGGTCTTCTTCTTATACCCCTTTCTGCCTTTGAAGGTGCCAAACTTCAAAGCAAAGTCTTAAGTGTTTGTGAGATTATTGTTTGTCCAGGCCAGGCCCCAGACACACACCAGGGGGTTGGAGACTGCAGTGTGTGAGGGAAGGCACAGTCCTTTCAGGTGTGAACGACCACTCCTCCCTCCCCTCTAGCTCAGGTGGCTCATCAAGATATGCAGGCTACACCCCCGCCCCCTTTGTGTCACTATCTAGAGAGGTGCAAAACAGCCCAACTGTCAAACTGACCCAGACAGACAATCCACAAACAGGCAGAGTCACAGAATGGTTTAAGCAAGAAAATGCCTACTTTCTATAAGTGGCATTTTCAAACAGTCAATTTAAAAAACAACTTCACTAAAAGATGTATTTTTAACTTGAGTTCAGAGACCCTAAACTCCACATTTTTATCTGCCCTTTAAGGATATTTATGGGAGGGATTCATGTTGACCTTTGAGGGATTCATGTTGACCTATGAGAGAGATAGGCCTGGCCCAGTGAAAACCTAATTTGGGAGTATTTCACTATCAGGACATATAAAACACACTAGTATATGTCCTACCTTAAACATTCACTGCACTCTGCCCCTGGGGATACCTAGGGACTACCCTAGGGATGCCTGACATGTAGTAAAAGGGAAGGTTTAGGCCTGGCAAGTGGGTACACTTGCCTAATCGAATTAGCAGTTTAAAACTCAACACACAGAAACTGCAGTGGCAGGTGTGAGCCGTGTTTACAGGGCCACTAATGTGGGTGGCACAACCAGTGCAGCAAGCCCACTAGTAGCATTTGATTTACAGGCCCTGGGTGCCTCTCGTGCGCTTTACTAGGGACTTACCAGTAAATCAAATATGCCAATCACTGATGAACCAATCAACAGTACAATTTATACAGAGAGCATATGCACTTTAGTACTGTCTTAGCAGTGGTAAAGTGCCCAGAGTCCTAAAGCCAACAAAACGGGTCAGAAAAATTAGATGGAGGGAGGCAAAAAACCTGGGGATGACCCTGCAAAAAGGGCCAGGTCCAACAAGAGACATGAAGGGAAAGTGTATCTTTTCAAAAGAAGAATTCAAGGCAAAAAAGAGCCCTGTGGGGAATAGTAATTGTGAACATATGTTTGAATTATCAGGAGGAACATGCACATTTCATAAGAAGGTGGTCCAACTATATCTGGAGTTTATTTTATGTGTGGTGAGAATGCATGTTAGATTACCTGCTGATTTTGAGTGTATGTGCTACTTAGGCTTGCTTTTTCCAAAACTATTCTATGTCCAGAGCTTAGATGCTTTAACAATGACACTTGCACACAGATATACACCTAGTGTTAATGATGGAGCACAATTAGTGGGAGACATATTTGCAGCTATCATACCAGCAGTAGGAGTAGTACTAATTGATGAAAAGGTTAGAAAGCTTTCAACAGTAGTGAACAAACTAGTAATGAACACATCTATAGCTTTATTGGTTGAAAACAATGAACTAGTAGCAATTATTTCAATGGTTTTGCAAAACAGAAACGCTTTTGACATTTTACTCGCAGAAAAGGGCAGAGTCCGAAAGATGCTAAAATTAGAAAATTGCTGCATGTATATTCCAATCGAGAGCAAAAAAATTGTGGGCACGCAAAGAATATTTCTAACTTAAGGCTTGACTTAGAACCTTTAGAAACCGCTAGTATAGTGAAAGGCTTCACAAAGGGAATTTTTGCAGTACGCAATTGGATTAACGCAGCAGGAGGAGGAATCCTCAAAGCTATATCAGTACCTGTATTAATTGTAGTTGTCTGTTTCCTGTCTACACTAGGAGTTTATAAAGCTATCAAAGCATTATAACAAAAGAAGTAAAATATTCAAAACAATAAACGAATTAAGAAAGAAAGATTTAGAATTAACTGATTCTATTGATAAAGAATACCATAAACTAAAAGAAAGTGAAGAAAGAGGAAAGACTCAACTGAAGATGAAAGTGAAATCTGGTAGTATCTGTGAATGATTTTGTGATGGATAGAAACCATCATATAGGGGATGTTTAACTAAATGGAAATTAAATACAATTAGCATGTAGAATAAATGTGTAGGCCTTACACAAAAAGAAGTATTTTCAAATGTTGGCGTGAGCAGTAAGCTTTCATAATCACATGAATTTAGCTAGAACCACTGACTAATGCATTTTTTTGCTTTTCTTACCCTGATTGAAGTCTGGAATGTGAGATTTAGACCTTCGATAACACAAATATGTTGTGTGACAATGGATTGAATAGATTAAGTGTAATAGTGAAACTTTCATAGGCAGAGTTTTCATAAAATATAATAATGTATTAAAATGTTTAGTTTAATTTCCGTAGAATGTTTATTTATGAATACGTTTTGTCTAAAGAAGCATATGGGAAAGGGAATGACTTCACCTATTAATGTAGTGTTCTAACCATGACCTGTTTTTGTCTTGTAGTAAGAGGTGCTGGGAATCAAGCTTAAGCTGATAGTTAGATTATATTTGTAGCACATTTGTATCATACGTTTAGAAGCTCTTTCTTTTAGCTTGCTTAGATGACTGAAATTGTCCTGTTCTCTTGAAGACACCGCCTCCTGATTGGACTGGTGTGGAAAAAATTTGCAACAGTTGTACTAGTGATAGGTATGAACATGTTACAATAGTGCATGTTCCTAGAGCAGGCTACAAGATCCTGCTTAGAGATCCTCTTTTGACTTCTCTGCAGACCCTGACCCTTTGCAGATGCTTCTTAGATTTATTCTGAGAGAATCTTTATTTCCCTTGTCTGAATCTATGCTGCTCTGAAACTCTACTGAGTTTCTTAAACCTCTCTTTATGAGACGTTCTACTTATGATCTGAACATTTATGCTAAAAGATTTCTGCTTTCACATTCTGGCTATTGCTTTTCTCTCACTCTCCATGGTTTAGAATAGGGATCAACTTATATGGAATGCGCTTAATGCTTTGTTCTACATGTGATCAATATTGATTATTTTCAACAAAGAAATACCTACTAAAAGATGTATAAAAGGTTTGAAACTAACACCAAACTCTCATCATTGACTCCCATTAAAATGTAAATGATCTGTAATGATAAAAGATTGTTGCAGCCTGTGATTAATTCCTTCACTTGCATCACAAGTCCACCTCTCTTGTGTTCAGTAATTGGAGTGGGGACTTTGGTGGTCATTACAACCCTGGCGGTCGGTGTTAAAGTGACGCTAAAACCGCCAACAGGCCGGCGGTAAAAAAATTGGAATTACGACCGTGGCGGAAACCGCCAACAAAGACAACCACTTTAACACTCCGACTGCCACGGCGGTACAAACAAACAGCGCGGCGGTCACCGCCAACAGACAGGCGGAGGACAATGTACCGCCCACAGTATAACAACCTACCAATCTGCCACCTTTTCCGGGGTGGATTCACCGTGAACAAAAACACAGCGGAAACTGGACTTCGAAGGGAAAAAGCTCACCTCTACACACCCCACGGGGAACCAGGACGCCATGGAACTAGAGCTTCACATTTTTCCAGCCTTTATCTTCTTGCTCCTCTACCAGGACCACGAACGCCAGCGGCGAAGACCACGGTGAGTACTGCACCTACGACACAGGGGAGGGTAAAAACAGGGACACACACATGCAATACGCAACACCCCCACCTTCACCCACTACAACACACACACTAATACAGCATGATACATTACAGTTACAGCCCCCCCATCCCCCCCGGAAGAATGCAAAGACAAAAGGAAATGAGTGTAACCATTGTAATCTTTTAAAATCCAGTACGCAAATATATATATACACTATTAACAAATATATACACCAAGAATAGAAGTCCAGGTATTGCTCCATTTAAGTCCGTGGAACACTGGGCCCACACTGCATGGTCGAGGCCCACACAAGGTACCTGAACATGATGGAGAGAACACTGCAGGGGCATCAGATAGAAATAAAACAGGCACCTCAGGGGGAAGGGAAAGGGGGGGGCACCTCAGCCGGTTGAGTGCACGACGCCAAATCCACGAGGGGGCCACATGCTCACTGTTCAATCCTGGGGAGTGCAAAGCCACAGTCTCTCAAGTCTCTACAGTGGGTGGTTTGCCCACTGTTCAATCCTGGGGAGTGCAAAGCCACAGTCTCTCATTCTCTACAGTGGGTGGTTTGCCCACTGTTCAATCCTGGGGAGTGCAAAGCCACAGTCTCTCAAGTCTCTATAGTGGGTGGGTTGCCCACTGTTCAATCCTGGGGAGTGCAAAGCCACAGTCTCTCAAGTGGAGAACAGTCTCCACTGGTTCTGGAGGGGGCTGTGTGCCCAGAGTGCTTCATCCTGCCAAGGACTGAGGTTGTGGATGCCTTTCTCCACTGGTTCTGGAGGGTGCTTTGTGCCCAGAGTGCTTCATCCTGCCAAGGACTGAGGTTGTGGATGCCTTTTCCACTGGTTCTGGAGGGGGCTTTGTGCCCAGAGTGCTTCATCCTGCCAAGGACTGAGGTAGTGGATGTGATACTCCACTGGTTCTGGAGGGTGCTTTGTGCCCAGAGTGCTTCATCCTGCCAAGGACTGAGGTTGTGGATGCCTTTCTCCACTGGTTCTGGAGGGGGCTTTGTGCCCAGAGTGCTTCATCCTGCCAAGGACTGAGGTAGTGGATGTAAATCTCCACTGGTTCTGGAGGGGGCTTGGTGCCCAGAGTGCTTCATCCTGCTCATGGCGGACTCAGTAGCGTCAGTGCTCTTGGCGCTCATGAGCCAGCGGTGCTTGTGGCGGTGGTGTCCTGTTCAGTGGTGCTTGTGGCGGCGGTGTCCTTTGCAGTGGTGCTTGTGGCGGCTGTGTCCTTGGCAGCAACTCAGCTGCTGGTGGTCCTGTCTGGGCCTTGCGGGGCTGCTGCTGGCGGTCACCTCCTGGCCAGCGGGGCTGGTGGTCCTGTCTGGGCCAGCGGGGCTGGTGCTCGCGGTCGCCTCCTGGGCAGCGGGGCTGATGGCGGTCGCCTCCTGGGCAGCAGGGCTGATGGCGGTCACCTCCTGGGCAGCGAGGCTGGTGGTGGCGGTCCTGTCTGGGCCAGCGGGCTGCTGCTGGCGGTGCTGATGGCGGTCGCCTCCTGGGCAGCGGGGCTGATGCTGGTGGTCCTGTCTGGGCCAGCGGGGCTGGTGCTGGCGGTCGCCTCCTGGGCAGCGGGGCTGATGGCGGTCGCCTCCTGGGCAGCGGGGCTGGTGGTGGCGGTACTGTCTGGGCCAGCGGGGCTGCTGCTGGCGGTGCTGATGGCGGTCGCCTCCTGGGCAGCGGGGCTGATGCTGGTGGTCCTGTCTGGGCCAGCGGGGCTGGTGCTGGCGGTCGCCTCCTGGGCCTGCGGGGCTGCTGCTGGTGGTCGCCTCCTGGGTAGCGGGGCTGATGGCGGTTGCCTCCTGGGCAGCGGGGCTGATGCCGGTCGCCTCCTGGGCAGCGGGGCTGATAGCGGTCGCCTCCTGGGCAGCGGGGCTGATGGCGGTCTTCTCCTGGACAGCGGGGCTGATGCGGTCCTCTCCGCTGTGCCGATCTTCCCAGACTTGCCGGGTTTCTTGTGCCCCTTCCCCACCTTGGAAGGTGTCGCAGCTGACTCCACACTCCCACCTGTACCCCTGGGAGCGGCTTTGGTGGCTGATGTCTTCCCCCTCTCCCGCCAGGCACTGGCCAACTTTTGATGCTTGACAGGTGGGGGACTGTCCGTGCTGTGGCTCCTTGCCACACTAGCTGCCCTGCTACCTGGTGCACTCCAGAATCCGGTGACTACTGGCACCACTGATCCCGCCAATGTCGTGGCTGAGGTGCTAGGTTGGGACCTGGAGATTCGGGCCCTAGGAGACTGACGGGGTGGGGGAGGTGAGGGAAAGATGTCAAGGGTAGACAGGAAAAGTTTATTTGGAACACTGGGACGGGTAGCCGGAGGGAGTTGGGGAGTGGAGGAAGAGGTTGTGGTTGTAGGGGGTGTACGTTTGGTGACTTTGGGTGAAGGTGCATGCGCTGGAGGCTGTTGTGAGGTGGATGGCTGTTGGGTGGGTGTGTGCCTGCGTTTGTGTACCTTGGGAGGTGGCATCACAGACACACTGGGAGAGGACACAGGGGATGTGTAAATGGTAGTGGGGGTGGTGATTGCACATGAGCGGGGTGTGGTGGTGTGTGTGCTGGTGATGGAAGTAGTGGTTGTAGATGTAGTGCATGCCGGTGTGAGTGTAGACGAGACTTGGAGGAAGGAGGGAGACGAGGAGGAGGGGGACACAGTGGAGGTGGTTGTTGGTATGTCTGCATGTGTTTGATGTTTGCGTGAGTGCCTGTGGGATGTGTGGTGCTTATGTTTGCCTGAGCTTCCTTTGTGTGTTGGGGTGTGTGCATGCTGGTCTGATGGTGTGCTTGGGGTAGGCTGAGTGCTTGGGGTAGGCTGAGCTACAGGAGTGTGGGTCTGGGTGGAGGAAGTTGGAGGGGGAAGGCTAGAGACAGGGACAATGGCTGCCATCAGTGCTGAGGCCAGAGTCTGAAAAGCTCGCTGAAGGGCTGCCTGACCAGAATGAATGCCCTCCAGGAATGCATTGGTTTGTTGCAACTGCCTCTCTACACCCTGGATGGCATTCAAAATGGTAGACTGCCCAACAGTGAGGGACCTGAGGAAGTCAATGGCCTCCTCACTGAGGGCAGCAGGGGTGACTGGGGCAGGGCGTGAGGTGCCTGGGGCGAAGGAGATGCCCACCCTCCTGGGTGAGCAGGCACGGGGCAAAGGCTGAGGGGCTGCTGAGAGGGCGGTGCTGGAAGGGGGGGGTGGCGGCTGTACCTGTAGATGGGGGGGCATAGATGGGCCCGCCACCACAAGGGAGCTCCCATCAGAGGACGAGTCCGTATCACTGGTGTCAGCTCCTGTTCCCGCTGTGGAGCTCCCCTCGCCCTCCGTCCCACTGGTGAAATCAGACTCCGTAGTGTCGCCCTCCAGGGCCATGTGGGATGCAGCTCCCTCCTGCTCCGGTGCCACTGCTCCTCCGCCTGATGATGCTAATGCACACAAGAACAGGGAGACCACAAAAAGTGGGGGGACGACAGAAGAAAGACATGTTGAGTGCATGCATTACCGCTACCATTGGCGGACACGACAGGCACAGAAGCCCCCTGCACTCTTCCGCGCACTTGGGGTCCACTATGCAATCCCTGGGACACGGCCTACAAGGCTATGGCCGACATCTGCACACATGGATGTCACAGGAGCCTGACTAGGTGTAGTTGGCACTGTACCAAGGTGGGGTGGGGTGCCACAGGGTCTGCCTGAAAAAGGGGACCTAACTAGCACACTCTCCTTGGCCTAGGGGAACCCACAGCCCACCTCCCACACCCAGACACCTCCACTGCGCGCTGAATCAGCAGAATTAGAGTGTACTCACCCCCTTGTTGCTGCTGTGATGCCCTCAAGCGCCCATCCAACTCCGGGTACGCCACCGCCAGGATCCTGAACATCAGGGGGGTCATGGTGCGACGGGCACCCCTCCCACGTTGGGAGGCCATCCCCAGCTGGGCCGCCGCCGTCTTCTTGCTCCAGCGGCGAATGTCCTCCCATCTCTCACGGCAGTGGGTGCTCCGTCTGTGATAGACCCCTAGGGTCCAGACGTCCATGGCAATGGCACGCCAGATATCCTTCTTCTGGTGGGCGCTGACCTACAGGAATTGTACAGGGGAAAAAGAGAAGTTATTACCAACTGTACCGTAACAGTCATTGGCCCGCATCCCTACCCTTGCCATGTGGCACATGCACTCACTGTTGTATCATGCACGCCTCATTCTCCCCCCCCCATCTTTCATCCACCCCACTCCACACAGACATAGCCCATACAGCATGCTCCCAGTGTACTTACCTGTTTGTCTGGAGGACCGCAGAGTGGCGTGTACTGGGGGAGGACCCCATCCACGAGTTTCTCGAACTTCTCCGATGTGAAGGCAGGGGCCCTTTCCCCAGACGCACGAGCCATTGTCTCTTCCAGACTGAGGTCACAGCAGCACTTGCAGTGTAGGTCCTCTCCTGTCGAAGATCAGGTATCGAGTGATTGAACAGATAGAAAATGGCAGTCACGTCTGCGGCGGTGCGTACCGTCACTGCCGGCATACATCGTCATTGGCTCCTGGGACCCATAGGGTCCAATGTTAACCAATGCAGAATTGCGGCACGGTCTTCGACCGCCTACTGCGACGATGTACAACGCCAGCGCAGTTACCTCATATCCCATTGTCCCACTTTACAGGTCAGGCAGCCACCATTTCAGGAGCCCACATGGCTCTATTTTTAACTGCGTCACACATACCTAGGCCTTGCCTCAACACTCATACATGCTAATTTCGGATTATGTATTGTGTTCTGTGTAAGCTGTGTGTACGTACCTCTGAGTTGGTTGACTCTGTGCTCGCTGTTGTCCTTCATAGGCACTGTCCGCTGGGACATGTGAGGAGATGGCGGCTTCCTCCGGTATACAGACCGCTGGTGGACCTGTCGGCAATGGAGGAAAGACATGTAATCATTACCTACAGGCTTGATCGTGCCACAATCCTGGAACTGTGTGCCCAGTTGGAGCCAGACCTGATGTCAGCTATCCGCCATCCCACAGGAATCCCCCCTCAAGTGCAGGTGCTGTCAGTAATCCAGTTCCTAGCAAGTGGGTCTTTTCAAACTACAGTGGCCATAGCATCAGGGATGTCCCAGAGTGTTGTCTGCCCTACTGAAACACATGCAGAGCTACATCGTTTTCCCTCAGGTGGAGGATTTGCCTACAGTGAAAGGTGACTTCTATGCCCTGGGACATATCCCCAACATCATAGGTGCCATTGATGGGACACATGTGGCCTTGGTCGCCCCCGCAGGAGTGAACAGGTGTACAGAAACCGGAAGAGTTATCATTCGATGAATGTGCAGATGGTGTGTTTGACAGACCAGTACATCTCCCATGTTAATGCCAAATTCCCTGGCTCAGTGCATGACGCTTACATCCTGCGGAATAGCAGCATCCCTTATGTGATGGGGCAACTCCAGTGGCACCGTGTGTGGCTATTAGGTGAGCACCTGGAACAAAATCAGTGGGAATAGTTGTCTGGGTCTGTGGATGTCCCTATGAGTTCGTGTGTGTCTAACAGTTGTCCCTCGACATTTGCAGGTGACTCTGGTTACCCCAACCTGTCATGGCTACTGACCCCAGTGAGGAATCCCAGGACAAGGGCAGAGGAACGCTACAATGAGGCCCATGGGTGAACTGGGAGGATTATAGAGAGGACCTTCGGCCTCCTGAAAGCCAGGTTCAGGTGCCTCCATATGACAGGTGGATCCCTATTCTACTCACCAAAGAAGGTGTGCCAGATCATCGTGGCCTGCTGTATGCTTCATAACTTGGCTTCGCGACGACAGGTGCCTTTTCTGCAGGAGGATGGTCCAGATGGAGGTGTTGTGGCAGCTGTGGAGCCTGTGGACAGTGAAGACGAGGAAGCAGAAGAAGAGGACATCGACAACAGGAACTCGGTTATCCTGCAATACTTCCAGTGAGACACAGGTAAGAAGACAAACCTGCCTACTACATGTAATTTAACACTACTACCTCTCTACTGTCTGTCCTTTTCACCCAGTGTATGGTCACTGAGTTTTCACTCTCCCTTACGATTTCACAGATGTGGGTCCCACTGTGTGACATCTGCTTTGTTTCCTCATGGACTAGAGCTGTGTGACATAGGTATGTTGACATTACAATTGAAAGAGCATTTTGTCACTGTAATTGCTAATACACTATTTCGAAATCACAGACAGACTCCAGATTGTTTTGTGCTTTAAGGGTGTTTATTTTGGTGCTCAATATTGGAGAATGCTGTAAAAGGGTGAGGGGTGATGGTGGAGGAATGTCCATGGCAGAGTACAGTCTATTTGTTTCACATGTGCATTGTCCAAAGGGGCATAGGAAGGGGAGCTGGGGCAGTTTGAGGATGGACAGGGTGACAAGGTGGGACAAAAGGATGACATTCAGGGCGGTCTCATTTCTTGGCGGGGGTCTTGGCATCGTTCTCTGTCTTTGTCCTGGATCTCAGGGACCGTTTGCGGGGTGGTTCTCCATCTGCAGGGGGTGGGGTGCTGGTGTGGTGGTCCTGTGGCGGTGCCGCCTGTCCACTAGCGCTGGTGGAGGTGGTGGGCAGTTCATCGTCCAGGCTAGTGTCAAGGGCCCCTTGTTGTGCCACAGTGTCCCTCCTGGTGTTGAGGACTTCCTTCAGCACCCCTACGATGGTGCCCAGGGTGGAATTGATGGACCTGAGTTCCTCCCTGAAGCCCAAATACTTTTCCTCCTGCAGCCGCTGGGTCTCCTGAAACTTGGCCAGTACCGTTGCCATTGTCTCCTGGGAATGCTGGTATTGCTCCCATGATGTTGGAGAGGGCCTTGTGGAGAGTGGGTTCCCTGGGCCTGTCCTCCCCCTGTCGCACAGCAGCCCTCCCAGTTCCCCTGTGTTCCTGGGCCTCTGTCCCCTGAACGGTGTGCCCACTACCACTACCCCCAGGTCCCTGTTGTTGTTGGGGTGGTGGGTTAGCCTGGGTTGCCTGTAGTGGTGGACACACTGCTGATTGACGTGTCCTGGGGACAGATGTATGGGCCCGCTGGTGGGTGCTGTGCTGGTGTTTCCAGAGGGGGGAAGCTCTGTGGTGGCCTGTGACTGTGTGAGGGGAACCGACTGTCCTGAGGTCCCAGATGGGCCGGGATGGTCATCTAGATCCAGTTGGACAGAGCTGCTGTCATTACTGTGGGCCTCTTCTGTTGGTGGTGTGGACATGTGTGGACCCTCCTGTGCGGTGACATTGGGTAGGGGTCCTGCAGGGGTGTAAAAGCATGATTATTGCATCTGTGTGTACCATGGTGTGCAATGGGTGGGTGACCGTGTACCACAGTGCTTGCATTCATGTGTGGGACCTTGTGTGATGATGGTTTAGGGGGGTGTATGGGTATGTGCCGTGGCCATGCATTGGTAATGGGTGTCCATGCTTTGGTGTTGCATGCAGGGCTTGGTGTTGGGATGTGTGGTTTGTGATAATGGAACATGTGTGAGGAGTTGGAGTGATGGGGGTGAGGGCGAGGGTGGGGGTATGTGATAGCATGCAGGTAGGGTGGGGGATAAGGTAGTTAAGGTTTGACTTACCAGAATCCTTTCCTCCAGCTACTCCTTCGAGGCCTTCAGAATGCAGAATCGCCAAGACCTGCTCCTCCCATGTTGTTAGTTGTGGGGGAGGAGGTGGGGGTCCGCCGCCAGTCCTCTGTACCGCGATGTGGTGTCTTGAGACCACGGAAAGCAACTTCCCCTGCAGGTCGTTCCACCTCTTCCTGATGTCATCCCTATTTCTTGGGTGCTGTCTCACTGCGTTGACCCTGTCCACTATTCTGCACCATAGCTCCATCTTCCTAGCAATGGAGGTGTGCTGCACCCGTGATCCGAATAGCTGTGGCTCTTCCTGGATGATTTCTTCCACCATGACCCTGAGCTCCTCCTCAGAGAACCTGGGGTGTCTTTGCCATGCCATGGGGTGGTGTGGGTGATGTGTGGGGAAAGTGTGTTGTGATGTGTGGGGTGATATTTAGTGGTGTGTTGTGTGGGGTGCGTAGATGTTATGTGGGTGATGGTGTTGTGTGCCTGTGGATGCTTGTCTTTAGATTGTAGTGTCTCTTTCTGGCCTTCTTTCGGGATTTTGGTCGTAGTGGTTTGTGGGTGATGTGGGTGTGTGTTTTATATTGTATTGGGTGTGTGGGAGTGGTGTGTGTATGTGTATCAGGTGTATGTATTTGGAATTGTCCAATGTGGTAGTGTTTTGTAAATGTGTGTGTATTTTGAGCGTGGCGGTGTGTACCGCCAATGGAATACCGCGGTTGAAAGACCGCCGCGTGGAATCGTGGGTCGTGATAGTATGGGCGTATTCCTGTTGGCGTGACGGTGGAGGTTTTGTTATCGCCAGTTTATCACTGACCTTTGGCGTGGCGGACTTGTGTGGGTGTCTGGATTTTGGCGGATTACGAGCTGTGGGTCATAATGACCGTGGTGGAATTCCGCGGCCGCGGCGGTATTTTGGCAGTCTTCTGCACGGCGGTAAGCGGCATTTACCGCCAATGTTGTAATGACCCCCTTTATGTTTCTGGATAGGTCGATAATAATTACGCTGTAAACCGAAATTACTTATCTAATTTAAAAGTTTCAGAAATGCGCCAACAGATGCTAGAATCAAGTTCTAAGAGTAAGACAGCAGTTTGAAATCTGTCATTTTCTTTGGGATGTACCATTGTCCGACATCAGCTAGGAGTGATGTCACCAAAATACTTTTTCCTTGAGTGAAGTCACAGACCTTTCAGCATGACATCGCTAGAAGAAATTAATATGTGCCCTCAACAGTTGCCCTCTTACTGTCTATTTTCTAGTTGCAGTGAACAAATGTCATTTGTTTACGTAGAGATCATGGGAAAATATCACCTTCTGAAATAGTATGTAAATTATATCTGTTTTTGACCAATGTTTATTGTCATTTGTGCTTTGCAAGGAACTAACCCTCAATAACTCAGTAACACAATGCTGATATTTTTATCACATTGCATGTCACCCTCATTTTTGTCTTGAAAGGCTGACAGGTATAAGAACGACAGGTGTATTTTAGCACATTAGAGCCAGAACTATTGGGTTTGCCAATGATTGGAGATTTTCAAATGTAGGCCGCTATGAAAAGAGGAAACTGGAATTAACTTTTTCAATGCCCACTGAAACTTTAATGTCAGCAAGGGACAATAACAAAACATCCAGCCAATTATCCCATCAATTCTATGTTACACAATTTGTTACATACATTCAATTAAACACATTTCCAGAATAATAGTGAACAGAGAATTTGCAATCTGATTTATGTATAAGTATCAGTGCACGAATGAACTGCTAGATCCCAGATCCAGCAGTTATTATTGAGCCACATTGGGGATCTGTCTGGCCCCACTGAAATATGCTGTCAGGGTATAATTTGCCAAAACCAGGATACATTTCAGCAACACCCGCACGTTGTCTGCTTTCTGTTCAGAGTCGCAAGGTGCAGGCAGCAAGGGAGCTTCCTTTAGGTGCCAGTTAGGCCCAAAACAAAGGCTGAATTTAGAGGGCCCTTCGTTTGTTTGAGTGTAATCCTGGCCAGGAGCTACCTGGACACCTAGAAGCCAATGCAACGGAGGGAAATGAAGGAACACAGCTTTTTATTGCTTCAAAAGTACTCAAGAGAATGTATGATTTGGAAACAAGCTTTCCCTGTTTATAAGAGTCATGCATGCTCTGTAAGAATGTCAGATCTAGCGGTCTGTAGAGGTATTTACATACAAAAAAAATTAAATAGCAATTATTTATTTTTATTTAATTCTTTTAAAGATCTACTCATCTGAATGAAGGATGTGAGAGTGCTTCACATCACATGCACCCATTTTACATTTCCAATAAATCGCACGTGTGTAAATCTATGTACAGGATTTTACATAAAACAGTGAGAGTTTCAAGGTGTATGAGTCATACAGCGTCTTTATTGCTAGAGATTATTTGTTACCAGTACATAGCCAGGGGAAACACAAATTACAGGGTTTAAAACTGAGGTCGAGCATTCTCCTGCATCATACCCAAGATCTGAAACAACCTCCTTCAAAACATCAAGGCCTCTTCCTCACTTCTTGAATTCCGCAAGAAGCTGAAGGCCTGGCTGTTTGACTACCTCTGCAAGGTGGTCACCCAATACCCCCAGTCTTACACCTACATGCCTGCTCCAGTGCCCTGATATCCCTACACAAATTCACATAACATAACAAAACGTTGTGCAGTGTTTGGGGCTATCTGCACTAATAAGACTTTATTACTACCCAAATAAACCATTTTAGAAGTGTTACAATAACAACAGAGTGAGAGAAGGCAATAAGCTTTTAAACCCACACCTTGCAGTTTTCTTGCAGCTCCTTAATGCTGGTTAATAGCTAACTTTGCTATATTAGTAGAATTACAATTTCAGCAGGTACCCAGACCTGCCAAGTACTGCGGATCAGGCATTATACTAACGTATTGTAATGTGGTGGTCTGCATCACCACGCTAAAATTCATTAGTCATGCATTTTTAGCACCTTGACACCACCTGCACACTGTGAGGGAGAAACGGAGTGACTGGAACCGTTAGAGGTGCTGAATTAACACAGAGCAGCGAATGCTGTGCAGATTGTGCTGCAAGACTCATACTGGCCTCAATCAGGTCTCTGTGTGTGTTCATAAAGTCACTGACATGATATAACATTAAAATAATTTATGTTAGCAGCCTAAAACTCAGAGCAACCCTGACCTCTACCACTGACTGCTGTGTCTGCCTTGGAGGTAGTACCATGTCACATGGCCTGTAGTTCCATCCTGCTGGTAGAAGTAAAAAGCCTTTAAGTGAATCCAGGGTGGTGGCATCCTCTCCTTGCAGTTTTTCGAGCAACTGGTGACACCCAAATGGTGTCGTTTAATTGACACTGACCTTTTGGCAGCTGTGGGCATTCTTGCAATGGGCGTGATCACTGTTTTTCTATAGACAGCACCCACCACCTGCCGAGAGTGGGCCCGCTGACGCCTCTCAGGTCGGTCCAGGTGGCCAGACTGTCACTATAATGCCAGGTTCTTGACTCGGAGCAGACTGTGGCAGCAGGATGTTTTTAATTTTAATTTCACACTGGTCCAGGCCCCCATGTACTGCTGCTGCCGCCTGCCAGAGTTAAATTATGGGACACTGTTTCCTTTGAGACCTCAACACTGTGGGGGTCATTCTGACCTCGGCGGTAAAAGGCCCTTACCGCCGGTCAGAAGACCGCCATAACACCGCCGCGGCCGCGGTCAACCGCCACGGTCATTCTGACCCACAACGGCCAAACTTCCAAAATTCCGTCCTCCACTGCAGGCCGCCACATCAGCGGGCAGCGATAAACTGGAGATGACCAAACCTCCACCGTCACGCCAACAGAAATACGCCCATGCCATTACGACCCACGAATCCACACGGCGGTCATTCAAACGCGGTATTCCATTGGCGGTACACACCGCCGCGGTCAGAATACACACACATCACCAAAACACAGCCACATTGGACAATTTGAAATACACACACCTGATACACATACACACACCACTCCCACACAATCAACCAACTATAAAACACACACCCACATCACCCACAAACCCCTGCGACCATAATTACTGAGAGAAGGAGAGAGAGACACAGCAGACAATCCAAAGCAAGACACACTGAGGCACACTACACCATCACACACACCACATAGTAGCACAAAGCACCACTCACCAACATACTTATCATCACATACACCACCCCACACCACACCCACACCACCCCATGGCACCCCAAAGGCACCCACGCTTTTCGGACCAAGAACTCCGGGTCATGGTGGAGGAAATCCTAAGAGTGGAACCCCAGCTCTTCGGCTCGCAGGTGCAGCACACCAGTATAGCTAGGAAGGCGGAGCTATGGCAGCGGATCGTGGACAGGGTCAACGCGGTGGGACAGCATCCCAGGAATAGGGAGGACATATGCAAAAGATGGAACGACCTACGGGGGAAGGTCCGATCGATGGTCTCCAGGCACAACATCGCGGTCCAGAAGACTGGCGGCGGACCCCCACCCACCCCTCCCGAATTCACATCGTGGGAGCAAGACGTCTTGAACATCCTGCATCCTCAGGGCCTCGCAGGAGTAGCCGGAGGAATGGACTCTGGTAAGTCCAATCTCAACTACTAGATCCCCCCCACCCCACCAGCATGCCAACCCACACCCCCACCCTCACCCCCAACCCCCCAGCACACATCCTCCCTGACAATGTCTCACCAGCACAACCCACCCATCCCAACACCAACTCCTGCATGCCAACACAAATCATGGGCACCCATCACCTAAGCATGACCACTGCACTAACCCCCCCCCCTAACTACCCTCACAACACCTCCCTCAAGGGAATGCCTGCACTGGGGGACAAGGGCACCCATAACACGCACGCTATTGCACACACAGAAACAATAACCAAACTCTCTTACCCCATGCAGGACCCGAACGACAACACACCAGCCAGGAGGGTCCAGAAGTGTCCATCCCACCACCGGAACAGGCCCACACTGAGGATAGCAGCTCTGTCGACAGTGAACCTGATGACCAGCCCGGACCATCGGGGACCTCTGGGCAGTCGGTTCCCCTCAGGCAGCCACAGGCCACACCAGACCCGACCCCCTCTGCCAACACCAGCACAGCTCCCACCCAGCGGGCCCATGCCTCTGTCTCTAGGACAGCTCAATCAGCGGTGTGTCCGCCACTACAGGGCACCCAGGCTAACCCAACACCCCAACAACAACAGGGACCTGGGGGCAGTGGTAGCGGGCACACCGGCCAGGGGACAGAGGCCGGGGGAAACCAGGCAGCTCGGAGGGCTGCTGTGCGACAGGGGGGGGGAGGAGAGGCCCAGGGAACCCACTCTCCAAGAGGCCCTCACCACCATCATGGGGGCATACCACCACTCCCAAGAAACGATGGCGACGGTACTGGCCAGGTTCACTGAGATCCAGGCACAGCAGGAGGAACGCTACATGGGGTTCAGGGAGGAGCTGAGAATCATCGGGACCGCAATGGGGACCATCGTCCTGGCCCTCCACAGGATAGAGGACGCGTTGCGGGACCATGGTGCACCACACAGGGCCCCTGTCACTAGGCCGGACCAGGAACAGCCTACCACCTCCGCCGGCGCTAGTGGACAGGAGGTCCCAACACCTCGACAGCCCCCCAGAACCCCACCTCCTGCTGAAGAACAACCACCCCGTAAGAGGAGCCTGAGACCAAAAAAAAAGACAGAGTAGGATGTCAAGACCCCCGCCAGCAGGACATACCCCCTCAAGTCTTCCCACTGTCCCACATTGCCACCCTGTCCAACCATGAACTGCCTATGCTCCATCCTTCCACAGGCAAAAGAACAATGCACCTGTGAGACTGAGAACTGGACTCTGCCATGGATATTCCTCCACCCCCACCCATCACCCTTAGAATCACATGTACCGATATCTAGCACTGTAAATAAATCACATTTTGCACACAAATCTGTTTTGAGTCATGCTGTATTATTAACAAATGTATTACATATTACTGTTCAATTTCTGTTCTGTCAATTAGTCATGACAACATACCAATGTCAATACGCTGTATTTCATGGGCGAACCAAGCAGAAGTCAGGTACTGAGTCAGACAGCACTGAGAAGGGAAGGGAAAGGCAAAAATTAATGAAAAACATCTGTGGGGAACTACAGAAAGTACAGATGCAGGAGGCTATAAGCAATTGTGAAATGGCGTGGGTGAATCTTACCTGGGTGTTACTGGAAATACTGTTGTATCACTCTGTCCCTATTGTCTGTGTCGTCCTCAGAGTCTTCCTCCTCTTCACTCTCCACAGGCTCCACGGCTTCTACAACACCACCATCTGGACCATCCTCCTGCAGGAAAGGCACCTGGCGTCGCAAAGCCAGGTTGTGGATCATACAGCACGCCACGATGATATGGCACACCTTCTTTGGTGAGTACATTAGGGATCCACCTGTCATATGCAGGCACCTAAACCTGGCCTTCAGGAGCCCAAAGGTTCGCTCAATCACCCTCCTAGTACGCCCATGGGCCTCATTGTACCGTTCCTCTGCCCTTGTCCGGGGATTCCTCACTGGGGTCAGTAGCCACAGAAGGTTGGGGTAACCAGAGTCACCTATTAGCCACACACGTTGTCTCTGTAGCTGTTCCATCACATAGGGAATGCTGCTATTTCGCATAACATACGCATCATGCACTGACCCTGGGAACTTGGCATTTACATGGGAGATGTACTGGTCAGTCAAACAGACCACCTGGATATTCATTGAATGGTAATTCTTCCTGTTCCTGTACACCTGTTCATCGTCATTTGGGGGGACTAAAGCCACATGGGTCCCATCAATTGCACCAATGATGTTGGGGATGTGCCCAAGGACATAGAAATCAGCTTTCACTGTAGGCAAATCACCCTCATCTGGGAAAATGATGTAGCTCCGCATGAGTTTCATCAACACTCTGGATAAGATCTTGGAAAACATAGGCTGAGACATCCCAGATGACATGGCCACTGTTGTCTGGAATGAGCCAGTTGCAAAGAAATGGAGGACTGACAGAACCTGCACCAGAGGGGGAATTCCTGTGGGTTGGCGGATGGGGGACATCAGGGCTGGCTCCAGCTGGGCACACAGTTCATGGATGGAGGCACGGTCAAGTCGGTATCGTAGTATTATATGGCGTTCTTCCATTGTCGACAGGTCCACCAGCGGCCGGTACACGCGAGGATTCCTCCTTCTCATCGCTAGTCCCAGCGGACGGTGCCTAGGAAGGAGAATATGGAGTACAGAGTCAATCCACTCACAGGTACGTACAACACAGCTTGCACAGTACAGGTAAATTTATGGTTTGATATGTTTGTATGTGTGCCATTGCAAGGCCTAGGCCTGTGTGACGCATTAGAAATTAAGCCATGTGGGCCCTTGAAATGGCCGATGCCTGACCTGTGAAGTGGGACAATGGGTTGTGAGGTCACTGCGCTGGCGGGGCACACCGTGGCGGTAGGCGGTCGAAGACCGCTGTGCGAAGACGCATTGGTTAATATTGAAGCCTATGGGTTTCAGGAGCCAATCACGATGTGCGCCGGCGGTCGCGGGACGCACCGCCGCGGTACGCACCGCCGCGGGCGTGACCGCCATTTTCTATCTGCTCAATCATTCGAGACCTGATCATCCACAGGAGAGGACCTATACTGCAAGTGCTGCTGTGAACTCGGTCTGGAAGTGACAATGGCTGCTGCTACTGGTGAAAGGGCCCCCGCCTTCAGTTCAGAAGAGTTGGAGAAGCTCGTGGACGGGGTCCTCCCCCAGTATGCGCAACTCTACGGTCCTCCAGACCAACAGGTGAGTACACTCAGTGCACATTGAATGGGTTATGCCTGTGTGGGGGGGGGGATGTAAGTTGGTGGGGTGTGGAGGGAATGGGGAGTGCAACGCACGACAGATGAGAGAATGGGAACCATGACAAGGTTGGGGAGGGGGGGGCATGTACTCCAAACATGCAGATATGTGACGGTTTCTCTTTCCCACCCTGTACATGTCAAACAGGTGAGCGCCCACCAGAAAATCGATATTTGGCGTGCCATCGCCGAGAAAGTCCGGAACTTGGGGGTCCACAACAGACGGGGCACCCACTGCCGCAAGAGGTGGGAGGACATCCGCCGCGGAACGAGGAAGACCGCAGAAACACTGCTGGGGATGGCCTCCCGACCTAGGAGGGGTGCCAGTCGCACCATGACCCCCCTGATGTCCCGGATCCTGGCGGTGGCCTACCCTAATTTTGATGGGCGCTTGAGGACAGCACAGCAGACACAAGGGGGTGAGTATCCGCACAGTCTCCTATCTGTATGCGCATTGGAGGCGTCTGGGTGGGGGAGGAGGGCTGTGGGTGACATTAGGCCCGGGCGCTCTCTGTAGTGTAGTCCGCTCCCTTAGGCATGGCCCTGTGCCCCCGCCCCCCACCTCTGTAGGGTGCCAAGTGCAGCTACCCATGCTCCCGCATCACCCATGTGCGCGTGTGTTGTCCCTAGACCTGTTTGCCTAGTCAGAAGTACTGAGTAGTGTACCCCAAGTTCGCGACTTAGTGCACGAGGCACCTGTGTCTGTCCTCTCCGCAAAGGGTATTGCTAAGGCATGCACTCAACTTTGTTTAATTTCTCCCCCCACCCTAAATCTTTGTCTTCTTGTGTTTTAGCATCATCAGGCGGAGGAGATTTGGCGTCGGAGCAGGAGGGAGCTGCAGGTCACCAGGCCCCGGTGGGCACTGACACAGACACCGAGGGCACCAGTGATCCGGAGGGCGAGGGGAGCACCACAACGGGGGCCGGTGGAGACACCAGCGACACGGACACGTCCTCGTTTGGGAGCTCCCTAGCGGGGGCGGCACCATCTGTGCCCCCCGCAACAACAGGTACAGCCGCCACCCAGCGCACCAGCACCGCCCTCCCAGCAGCCCCTCAGTCTTCGCTCCGTGGCCGCTCGGCCAGGAAGGCGCGCGTCTCCTTCGCCCCAGGCACCTCAGCCCCTGCCTCTGTTACCCCTGCTGCCCTCAGTGCGGAGCTTATTGACCTGGTGAGGACGCTCATTGTTGGGCAGACTACCCTTCTGAATGCCATCCAGGGGGTGGAAAGGGAGGTGCATCGGAGCAATGCCTACCTGGAAGGCATTCATTCGGGTCAGGCTGCCCATCAACGAGCGTTCACTGCTCTGGCCTCAGCACTGACGGCAGCCATTGTCCCTGTCTCCAGTCTCCCTCTTCTATCTGCCTCCACCCTTTCTCTGTCTCCTGTACCTCAACCTATCCCATCCACACCATCAGACCAGCCTGCACACACCTCAACACCCAAGGCCAGCTCATCCAAACATAAGCACCACAGAAAACACAAGCATTCACCCAAGCAACACACAGATGCAGACATATCAACAGTCACTACCACCTCTGTGTCCCCGTCCTCCTCGTCTCCCTCCTCCCTCCCTGTGACGTCTACACTCACACCTGCATGCACCCCAACATCAGCCAGTTCTTCCACCACCAGCAAACCCTCCACTACAGTCCGCACACCTGCAGTCACCACCCCCACTGGCATTTACACATCCCTGTGTCCTCTCCCACTGTGTCTGTCACCCCCTCTTCCAAGACGCATAAACGCAGGCAGACACCCAAACAACAGCCAACCACCTCACCACAGCCTACGTCCCAGTCACCTGCACCCAAGGACAGCACACCTGGCTCTCATACAACCACATCCTCTTCCTCCACTTCTCTCACCACTACTCCTACCCCTTACCTTGGTCCCAAGAAAAATTACCTCTCCACTTTTGACCTCTTTCCCTCCCCCGACCCACCCCCTCCAACTGGGAAAAGTCCCAAGGGCACCTCAGCCACCACCAGCCCAACTACTACAGTGCAAGTGGTGCATGGCATGTGGAGTCCACCCTTTGGCGGCAGTAACACTTCGGTGAGCAGCAAGGGGACAGCCAGCCCCCCCCCAGGCAAGAGGACCCGGAAATTGAAGGGCCGCCGTGAGCGGACAGAGACGGCTGCCCCCAAGGAGGTGACTCCGGCCACTTCACCGGCCACAGCAGCCAGGGGAGGCAAGGGCCCGAGAGCCCCATCTAAGGAGCGGAAGGACAGCAGGGCGGAGAGGACAACCACCAGGAGCGCGGAGCAGGAGGGCCCCACAAGCCCCATCCCGGCTGCAAGGGACGACACCAAAGGGCCCAGGACTCACTCCCCGAAGGGGCCTGACACAGCACGGTCGGAGGGCGACTGAGCAGGGTGTCCAGGCCAGGTATGACTCCCTTGACATACTGCAAGAGCACCGCTGAAGAGGGCCCCGCCGTGAAGACAGGTACCGCTGAAGAGGGCCCCGCCGTGAAGACAGGTACCGCTGAACAGGGCCCCGCCGTGAAGACAGGTACCGCTGAAGAGGGCCCCGCCGTGCAGAAGAGCACCGCTGAAGAGGGCCCCGCCGTGAAGACAGGTACCGCTGAAGAGGGCCCCGCCGTGAAGACAGGTACCGCTGAACAGGGCCCCGCCGTGCAGAAGAGCACCGCTGAACAGGGCCCCGTCGTGAAGACAGGTACCGCTGAACAGGGCCCCGCCGTGCAGAAGAGCACCGCTGAACAGGGCCCCGCCGTGAAGACAGGTACCGCTGAACAGGGCCCCGCCGTGCAGAAGAGCACCGCTGAAGAGGGCCCCGCCGTGAAGACAGGTACCCCTGAACAGGGCCCCGCCGTGCAGAAGAGCACCGCTGAACAGGGCCCCGCCGTGAAGACAGGTACCGCTGAAGAGGGCCCCGCCGTGCAGAAGAGCACCGCTGAAGAGGGCCCCGCCGTGAAGACAGGTACCGCTGAACAGGGCCCCGCCGTGAAGACAGGTACCGCTGAAGAGGGCCCCGCCGTGCAGAAGAGCACCGCTGAAGAGGGCCCTGCCGTGCAGAAGAGCACCGCTGAAGAGGGCCCCGCCGTGAAGACAGGTACCGCTGAACAGGGCCCCGCCGTCTCAAGCACCGCTCCGCTGGGCCCCGCCGTCTCAAGCACCGCTCCGCTGGGCCCTTCCTGTCAAGCACCGCTCCGCTGGGCCCCGCCATCTCAAGCACCGCTCCGCTGGGCCCTTCCTGTCAAGCACCGCTCCGCTGGGCCCCGCCGTCTCAAGCACCGCTCCGCTGGGCCCTTCCTGTCAAGCACCGCTCCGCTGGGCCCCGCCGTCTCAAGCACTGCTCAGATGGGCCCTTCCTGTCAAGCACCGCTCCGCTGGGCCCCGCCGTCTCAAGCACCGCTCCGCTGGGCCCTTCCTGTCAAGCACCGCTCCGCTGGGCCCCACCGTCTCAAGCACCGCTCCGCTGGGCCCTTCCTGTCAAGCACCGCTCCGCTGGGCCCCGCCGTCTCAAGCACCGCTCCGCTGGGCCCTTCCTGTCAAGCACCGCTCCGCTGGGTCCCGCCGTCTCAGGCACTGTTTATGGTTCACTGTGCCCACCATGCCTCCTCCTTGACCAGTGGACTCTGTAATCCACCTGAGAGACTGTGGCTTTGCACTCCCCAGGATGGTACAGTGGGCAACCCACCCACTGTAGAGACATTGAGAAACTGTGGCTTTGCACTCCCCAGGATGGTCCAGTGGGCAACCCACCCACTGCAGAGACTTGAGAGACTGTGGCTTTGCACTCCCCAGGATGGTCCAGTGGGCAACCCACCCACTGCAGAGACTTGAGAGACTGTGGCTTTGCACTCCCCAGGATGGTCCAGTGGGCAACCCACCCACTGCAGAGACTTGAGAGACTGTGGCTTTGCACTCCCCAGGATGGTACAGTGGGCAACCCACCCACTGCAGAGACTTGAGAGACTGTGGCTTTGCACTCCCCAGGATGGTACAGTGGGCAACCCACCCACTGCAGAAACTTGAGAGACTGTGGCTTTGCACTTCCCAGGATGGTACAGTGGGCATGGTGGCTCCTCGTGGATCTGGCGTTGTGGACTCATGTGGCTGTGGTGGCCCCCCCTTCCCTTCCCCCTGAGGTGCCTGTAGTTTTGACATCGGATGCCCCTGCAGTGTTCTCTCCAAAGGACTCAGGTCTCGTGTGTGGGCTTTGCCCTTGTTTCGCAGAACCTTGGCCCACGTACATGTTAGATTCGTAGGATGTGCAGGACTTGTTACTTCAGTGATACACTGATGTGTATATCTTTTTGGTTTTTGTAAATATTTTTCACGGTTGCTCAATTATTTCCAGGTGCTTTTTTTGTAAATGAAAATTTATTCCAAATTTGGTTGTGTCATTGTATTTTTAAAGGGTCTTTGTGTGGTGTCACTGTGACTTCCTGCTCTGCATTGGTGTCTACATACTGGGGGGGTGGGGGGTCGCATATGTGTATGCCCGTAACCTTTCTTCCTCCCCCCTCCCGTGTGTCGTAGGTGCAGTACTCACCGTTGACGTCTGCGCCGGAGCTCGTACTCGTGGTAGATGAGCAGGTAGACGAGAGCAGGTATGATGTTCAATTCGGGTTCCATGCTGTCCGGATTCCGCGTGGAGTGTCTCGAGGTGAGCGTTTTCCATTGGAAATGTCTGTTTCCGCCGTGTTTTTATCGGCGGTGCTCCCGCCCCGGAAAAGGTGGCGGATTGGTGGGTCGTGATAGGGTGGGCGGTACATTGTCTGCCGCCTGGCTGTTGGCGGTGACCGCCGCGCTGTTTGTTTGTTCCGCCGTGGCGGTCGGAGTGTTAATGCGGCGGGCTGTGTTGGCGGTTCCCGCCAGGGTCAGAATTGCATTTTTTTGACCGCCGGCCTGTTGGCGGGTTGGCCGCCGCTTTATCACCGACCGCCAGGGTTAGAATCACCCCCTGTGTGTCTTTCTGTTGTGTGTAGGGGGAGGGCACCAGTGGTAACTTTGTGTCCAGTCTTAGTAAAAGCAGAGCCTCCAAATGTCTTTAAAGGGCACATGGCACGTCTCTCAAGACAGCAGTGCTTTTGGACCTGGACCTTTTTGAAGGGTTATCCCTGAACTTTTTGCCTTCTTCCTCCTATACTTTCTCACTTCTTTTGGTTGGCTGTAGGACTCTGGGCACTTCACCACTGCTAACCAGTGCTAAAGTGCATATGCTCTCTGTCTAAAATGTATTGGTGATCGGTTTATCCATGATTGGCATTTTTGATTTACTAGTAAGTCCATAGTATAGTGCACCAGGTGTGCCCATGGCCTGTAAATCAAATGCTACTAGTAGCCCTGCAGCACTGATTGTGCCACCCACATGTGTAGCCCCGGAAACATGTCTCAGGCATGCCATTGCTGTGCCTGTGTGTGCAGTTTTACACTGCCATGTCGACCTGGCAAGTGCACCCACTTGACAGGCTCAAACGTATCTTTTTATTACTGGTAAGTCATCCATCAGGTAGGCCCATGGCAGCCCCAGGGCCAGGGTGCACTGCATTTAAAAGGTAGGACGTGTAATGTACTGGTGTGTTTTACATATCCTGATTGCAAAATACTGCTAAATTCATTTTTCACTATTGCAAAGACTATCTCGCCCATAGGGTAACATAGGAATTCCCTTGAAAGATATTTTAAGTGTCATTTCCCATCCATTGGGAGCTGATAGAGATGTAGAGTTTGGGGTCTCTGAACTCACAATTTAAAAATACATCTTTTGGCAAAGTTAGTATTTGAATTGTAAGTTTAAAAATGCCACTTTTAGAAAGTGGGCATTTTCTTGCCTAATCATTCTGTGCCTCTGCCTGTATGCTGAATACATGTCTGGGTCAGGATGACAGTTGGGATGTTTGTGCATTCACTTTAGACAGTCACACAAAGAGAGCTGAGGTGTGCCCTGCATATCCTGAAGGCTCATCACAAGGCTGATGGGTCTTACTGAGCTACAGTTGTGGGAGGAGCTAACACTTGCACCTGAATAGGCCTGTGCCTGTCCTCACACAAAGCAGTCTCCAACCCTCTGGCATGTGTCAGGGGCCAAGGCAGGGAAAGGCAGGGTCTTGTGCACTACAAAGACTTATTTTAGAAGTTTGCCTACTTCAAAGACAAAAATAGGTATAAATACTGGACCTCTGACACCACGTAGTTAGAAACCTTCTGGACCAGGAAGAAGAGCTGGATGCTGTAGAAGAGACTACCACTCTGCCTGTTGGTTTGCTGTTCTGGCCTGCTGCTTGCTGCGTCTGTCCTGGGAGTGAAAGGCCTGGATTTGGTTTTCTACATCCTGCTTCCAAAAGTTCCCCAATGGCTTGGACTGGGCTTACCTCCTGTTAAGTAGTCTCAGGGACATCAAAGACTTCACCTGCCAGCCCCTGGGCGACCTTGCTGAGAGTCCTGACTTGCCAAGTGATACCAAATCCAGTTCCTGGGCCCTTGGAAGTGAGCTCTGGTGCAACCAAGAAGAAACCAAGCACATCGACTCCAGAGCGACTTCGGAACCGGCGTCACTGTCTGACTCCGTGCTGTTGCCTGCACTGGAGCAGTGGTCCCGGCTAAGTGCAACCACCACAATCAACGCCGCAGGCCCGAAGCTGCCACAATCCCTCCAAAGTCTTGCCACAGTGCGATTCCACCTCACCGAGGTCCGTTGCACCCAACTCCGACTCTGCTGCAGCACCTGGGGCCCCATGGTGAGATCGCAACACCGCAAAGTTGATACCTTGCATTTTGACCTGCTGGATTCATAGACCCCGCCTTGTCGTAAGGAACTGACGCCTCGCCGCCAATGCTGCATTACCTCCCCTGTAACCGTAAGGAACAGGCGCCTTATCTCCCCTGCCTACCAGTAAGGAACCAACACCTCACCTCCCTGCTGGCACTAAGAAACCGATGCTGCATCGGCTCCAGCAACGCCTCACCTCCCCGACTCCATGCAACATCTTTGTTTCCTCATTGTTTTCCAAGGTACTGTACCCGGGGGCCGCGCAACACCGGAACCGGCCCGCACTCCCTCGAGAGTGGCATCGGACTGTTGGAGATGACTCTGCCAAGACGTTGTGATGTCTCCAGTTGGAGCTATTGTGTTTCTAAGTGCTCTACCAAGATTCAGAGCCTCATTACGAGTTTGACGGTCCCGTGACTGCCATGTTGGCAGTGGCGGTCCCACCGCCAATGGTCTGGTGGAGCTGGCCGCCGTATTATGCGTTTGGCGGTTATACCCACAGGAGACCTCCAGTGGTTTGCTGCCACTGCCAGGCAGCAAATGACCGTCATGGTCACCAGGAAGCATAAACTGGCCGCCGGAACCTGTGTTGCTGCCAGCCCCATTGTGAGGTTGCACACCGCCAAAGTGACTGCGGCGGTCCAACCACCATGTATCAGAAGGCAGAAACGGACAGTATAAAGGGAGACACTCACCTGCAGACAGCTGCATACGTCCCGAGCTGCCATGGAACCCTTCAAAAAGGTCATGCCACTGCTCATGCTCGCCGACAGAATTAAATCAACGCCACCGTGGATGACAGCAACTGTAAGTACAAACACCTACCTGTATCATTAACCCTTAAAAACTGCACATAGTGCCGGCAAACACAGCTTAGATTGGACGCCACAGGCAGCAGCAACACGTTTCATACAATACACACTAACTGACACACAGCAAAACGGACACACACACACTCACAATGCACACACTTTTGCCTACACACTCACACTGCACAGCAACACCACACAAATACACACGGCCACACAGCTCAGGCACAGGGACACTGAAGGCTACACAACATTGTCACACACGGCACCAAAAACACACCTACAGCACATTTACAATTACAGCTCACATACACACATTCTACACTGGCAGTGGTCTGCCTACACATTCAACACACATACCTATTGATGTGGCATGCAACACAAACAACACCACCATGAAACAACCCTGCAATGGACACACACATCAAACCACAATGGAAGCACAATGGCATACACAATAGAAAGAGAGACAAATAGATAAAATAGATAAAGTGCACCATACCAACAATACCTGTACAGTTTGGATAAGGCCATCAGAAGCATACATGGAAGGAGGCTGCACTGGGACACATGTCATGTTGAACAGGCCCCTCAAACAACATGCACTCAGGAAATGGCCCCACATGAATCTTAGGGACAAACAATACCAAAACCTAATGTCATGCACAGCCACACAATGGGGAAGGGCAAGTCAACAAAGCACATACTCCAAAAATATGGGACATACCTCTACACGAACTAGCTACAAGGGACACACACCTAAATGGACACATACACGGCCAAATGCTAAGCAACCTAGCACAAATGAACACACTCCATGTCTCCACAAACAAAACTCAAGAATAGACAAATCACCTGTTTACAACAGCCATATCTGAGGGACTAGTCCAACGCCATATATGCCCACATTGCAGAACACAAAAATAAATACTTTCCATACCAAACAGTGCACAATTCCATGAAAACAACATTACATATACACACACATACCTAACACATAACATATACCCTTCCCTTGGGGTGCAACAGCACTGCACACAAACTCACATACTGCAGACAACAGCACATGGAGCAGCAAGCAGGCACAAACACACACAACTGGACACACACAACCAAAGCCACTCAGGAACAAAATCAACCTAGGAAAGGAATTGCAGGACAAAGGTACAGGTAACATAGTAAACTCTTTGACTTTAATGCCAACAACAAATATGTCTTGGACTATGTACAAAGGCCATTGGCCAGTCTCATATAATAAGAATCCATGGGACAGTGTTGTGCCCCTCCTTGACTCCTGACTGCCATGCAACATCCACAGTAAGGGGCATCAAGGTGGCAGGCAGGCACCTCAGGGTTTGTACAGGGGGTGGGGTATCGATTTGGGGGGGGAGGTTTGGGTTTGGGCTGGGGGGCTCCTTTTTGGGAAGGGTGGCCTTCTTCTTGGGGGGAGGGCTATGGGTCTTTGCAGGGAGAGCAGGGGAGACCTTGAAGGTGGAAGTGATGGCCTTGGGTATGGATGCAGACTTTTTGGGTGTGGTACAGGGGAGGACAGTGGTAAGGTCTAGATCACAAAGGACAATCATCAGAAGGGGGTCGGGATTTGGAGGTTGAAGGAGTGATTGTCTGACGTGTAGGTGTGGATGTCATGGGTGCATGCTCATGGATATTTACTTGTGTGTGGTGTGTGTCTGTTGGGTGGGTGAGTGAGGGTGTTTCTGTGTCTTGCGCTGAGGGGGGTGGAGTTGCTGGGGGATGCCATGGTGGGTGGATGGCGACTGCAGGTATGGTGGATGTGCTGGTTGTAGATGTGTCAGTAGCTGTGGTGTCTGCAGGTATGGTGTTTGGGGTGTATGTCTGCTGGTCTGCTGGGGAGGTGTCTGTATGTAGGATGGGTGTAGTGACTGTGTCTGTGACTGTTGCGGTGTTGTCTATGGGTAGGCATGATGTGGTGTGTATGATTCTGGGGGGAGGTGGGGGTGTAATGGAGGGTAGTGACTGTTGCTTTGTCTGCAGGTAGATGTTGTTTGTGTGTGTGCCGGTGGTGTGTCTTGGGGTGCTTGTGTTTGTGTGCGCTACCTTTGTCTGTTGAGGTGGATGCCTGAGGATCTGTTTGTGTGCTTTGTGTATGTAGGGGAAGGGGCATTTGGACTGGGAACAAGGAGGTGGAGGTGGAGGAGCGACCGAAGGTGGGGGGCGACTGTCTACCCTCAGTGTGGAAGCCAGAGCCTGAAAAGATCTCTGTAGGGCAGCCATTGCTCTGAAGGGCAGCCTTCCAGGAATGCATTGGTCTGTTGGAGTTGACCTGTCAATCCCTGGATGCCATTCATGATGACAGACTAACCCACAGATATTCTCAGGAGGTCAATAGCCTACTCACTGAGGGTTGCAGGGCTAACAGAGGCTGGGGCAGAGGTGCCTGCTGCAAAGGAGATGCCCACCTCTTGGGTTAGTGGGCACGGCCAACTGGGTGGGGAGCAACAGGGAGGGCATGATAGAACAGGGGGTGTCAGACAAGAATGGTGGTCCCCGATGGGTCTGCCACCACTAGGGAGTGGCCACTGGAGGAGGAATCCGAAGGTGATGGCGAATGTTCGGTCTCCCTTGTGGCACTCCCCTTGCCCTCCAGGCCACGGGGTCCCTCTGTGTCAGTTGTATATTGACCCGAGGTCCCGTGCCCAGATGCTTCCTCACTCGTCTGTGCCCCGTCTCCTTCACCTGCCGGTGCTGATGCTGCTGCTGCAAAAAAAAGAGAAATAGGGTCACAACATGTACTTGATAACACTTCAACCACAACACTGAGTGTCATCAGGTCAAGTAGGCCTCAGCAAAAACTTACACCTAAGTGGCACATATATGTGCTATGATATATACATGCTTGCCATCTGGATTTCCAAAAGTTACCCACAAGAAATACAGGATGTCAGACTATTACAATTGCATGGATGAAGTCTGACAAACCCCACAACCATACTACAACTAAGCGACCTCTCCATCCCCAATGCTGTGCCACATGCAGCAGACTCCAGTTAACTTGTAGCCAACAAAAGTATCCTTTTGTAAAGTACAAACCGATTTTTTCACACACACGTCTGTGCACACATCCATTTTGCACTTTCATGATGTACAAACATTTTGGGAAGAAGCCAATGACACCTATCTGAGTCTGATATAAAAGTGCAACATCCTAGAATATTTGAACTTGAAATACCCATGTCATGATGGACACATGTCAACAATGTACAGATCTACAAGTGATACCTGTCACAGCAGAGTCTAGGAGGTACTGTCAGTGGCACACTGAGAGGCATTACATGTGTCAACGAAAGGAACACCATTGCTGTCAAGTTCAATATGTCAGGGACTTATGTCTCAAGGATACACACAACAAAGAATCATTAAGCCGTAGGATAGTCACCACTAATGTCTGACACCCATGACAATGACAAGGTCTGCATGTGTCAGCAGTACACATCGGTTCCTTGAATGTTGTAGAGACAGAGATCTCACAGTCACAAATATGAGGACTACAGCCTGTTGTCCAATGAGATGCAGCATCACTGCCCACATATGGTCATGCCAAACATGGTAGCCATCTGTGGATGAATGCATGAACTCAAACACATGTGATGTCAACATCAAAGCAATACACTCCATGATGCATGACAACAGACAGGGAACATCCCTCAATCAGTACACATGTGCATTAAAACTCTTCCACATGAAGTCACATCAAGGGCATAGATAAACACATATTGGACCCACAATCTTGGGTCACCTGTCATATCCCTCATTGCTACAGCAGTTCTACATGCCAAATGACATACCATGACGCATGAAGGTATCTGTCAGACTATACACAATGCTAACACACTCCTCTCTGTGACATTACATGGAATGTACGTACCACCATTGTAAATGTACCATTCCACTAACAGTTTGCCTAGCACATGCATGTGAGGGGATACAGAAATCATTCCATCAACATGGCTAGGACATTCCTGAAATTTCATATAATGAACATTTCCTAAAGGGAAATGGACACATGCTGACATGTAGGCACAATGAATGTTGTCAACAGTCATGGGACATGATTCATATAAATGGACATTCCCCACTTACAAAGGGAAAGTGGTTTGGTACATCTGCAAACAATTATCCAGGTACACCATATCACATATATGATGAGCACCAACACAGCACAGACTTCAGTGAGGCACCAGGACTCATAATATACTGAGGATAGCTTGCTTTTGGGCGTCAGATGTCTACATACACATATGCCCAGACACATGACAGAGGACAGTGACCCATAATACAATTAACTTTTTTTCTGTGACAGTCAGAGGACGTGATTATTGGCTCCCAAATAAAACCCACTACAACAAATAGTACATGAATGAGGAGTGGACACAGCAATTTTAGGACCCTGCAGAGCAAATGGTTTGTGAAATCCCATAAGGTTTGAACTAGGTCCCTGGTTTGGAAGGTACACCAGCCAGATACACATGACATGTCAATACAAACAATCTCCCACGTAATGAGTGGCACATGGATCTTCCCTAATATTCAGGAGGAGCAGTCAGTACCCCACACAATAACCTGGCAATGGGACAGTCAGGAAATCTCTGTGTACTCACCCCCTTGTGGCTGCTGTGCTGCCCTCAAACACCCATCCAGCTCCGGATAGGCCACTGCCAGAATGTGGGCCATTAAGAGGGGTCATGGTCCAATGGGCACCACGCCCACATTGGGAGGACAGCCCTAGCTGGGCCTCTGCTATCTTCTGGGCCACCTCTATCGACAATGGGAGCTCTGCTGGCTGTGAACCCTCGGGGTCAGCACTTTCTTGCCGATGGCTCTCCAAATCCCTTTCTTTTGATGGGCGTTGACTTTCATGGATGCACAAACACAAGACAGGACATTATGTCCCCAGATCACATACAAAATGGCTGAGTCATATACATGTCATTACACGTTGCAATTAACCACCTGTTTAGCCCAAAATGCCCAAGTAGGGCACACATGAGTCACTGAGTAAGTGGACAGTACTATAAACATTTCACAATCTGCAGACCAAACCACCACCTTGCTCAGGCCCTCCACTAACTAGGTTGGTCAACTGATATCTAGTGGGACATTCTCTGGCATCCTGACAGAGATTTCAAAAAGTATGGGAGACAACACAACTCTGTGGCTTCCTAAGCCACAGCGATTGCAGCTCCATGGCCTTTACTACACATTTTGGCACACATGGGTACAGTCTAGCCTGTGAGGAGCGAAAATATGGTGAAGTACAGGGAAAAACGCTCGACATGAGGCACCTACCTTCTTCTCTGGTGCACCATAGAGCTCCTCCACCAGCTTCTTCACTTCCTCCGGGAAAAGGCAAGGGGCCTATCAATGCTGGATGTGGCATGATTGCTCCTAGAGGTGGTACACAGCAGCCCAGGTCATGGAGGTTTCGCTGGCAGCAGGGTCAGGAGTCAAGTGAGGGATTTTGCAGAACGTGGAGCTCACGTCTGCCACGTACGTGGTCGTCACTGCTGGCAGACACAGCCATTGGCCCAAGACCACCACTGGCAGCAACGTTAGCCTATGGCTGTGTCCACCGCTGTAGCAACTGCCTACCTGCATGACGACTTCCGCCAGCAGACCTGGGCGATGCCTAGTGTCCAGTGGAGTAGGTCAGACACCCGCCATTTTAAGAGCATTTACAGTTGTATTTAACAAATAAGAAATATGTCACAACTCAGAAAAATGCTCTAAACAACTGATAAATACTGGTCTTACCCTGTCATGTTTGTTCTTCTACTTTGACAGAATTTTTGTACATTGCCAGGCACATATGGCAAGTTTATTTTGGGCACAAACACCACCCGTCCCCCAGTCATTTTAAATTAGGGAACTTTTGTCACATTACGAGTAGCTATTTCATGTTAAAAATCGTTGCTGTCCAGACAGATGATGTGTACACATTTGTGGTGAGACAATGGGGAAACATGTATCTTCTGTGTTATTGACAGTGGTAACGTGTACTGTGCATCATGTCATCAAATCATGGCATGCCTTGTCACACTATGTCAATAACTTGAATTATGTATGTTGCAAGAAATTAATTGGATGATGGCTATACACATTACTTGTCCTACATGGGTACCCAGGGAGGAAAAGGATCAGACATCCTCCTATCTCTTGTTTATTGCCATACCTTCAGGCCATGGAAGACAGACACATCATCCAGATGTGCCGTCTGAGTAGGCAAACAATTGTGGATCTCTGTTGTCAGTTGGAGCTAGATCTACTACCTGCCATTTCTCACCCAAATAGCATACCAACCATTGTACAAGTTACGGCAGTGTTGCACTTCCTGGTCAAAGGGTCCTTACAAAATAAAGTGGTTCTATCTGCTGGGGTGGTCCAGCCTATGCTCAATCTTGTGTTGAAGGATGCACTCTCAGCAGAGCCAGAGCATGGCTGGGTGGTAAGTCACATATGTCATGTGTGTTTGTATTAAGTGTGTCCTGCAGAAGAAATAATGAGAGGGACTGATTGTTGGACATATGTCCCATTCCATTTCAGGGGACTTTGCATACCCAAATCGTCCATGGTTGTTGACACAGGTGAGGAACCCAACTACGCCAGGGGAAGTCCGCTTCAATGAAGGCCGTGGAAGAACATGGAGTGTCATGGAGCGGGCTTTTGGGCTCCTGAAAGCCAGATTTAGGAGCATAAACAAGACTGGTGGAGCCCTCCTCTATTCACCCAAAAAAGTATGTATGATCATTGTGGCCTGCTGCATGCTCCACAACATTGCCCTAAGGAGGAACATCCCATATACACCGGATGAGGGGAAGCTAGCAGTGCCACTGGGTGAGAATCCTGAAATGCCAAGTGAGGATGACAGTGATGAGGAGGGAGGTGAAGACTTGCGGGCATATCTCATTAATTAATACTTTACTTGAGTGTAAGTGTGTGATAATATGTGGTTCCTGTGATTGTATGGGACACTGTAGTTGATAGGATGTGTTGAGTAGGGCATGTTTTGCACAAAGGACAGGGGATCTCACTCCATGCAGTTTACAGCCAAGGTTTCTGACTGAAGAAAGCTAATAACTTCATTATCTTTCTTGTTTGTGTCAGCCTCGTGGAAATATGTATGGATCTACGGAACTCTGATGTAAGGTTTTGGTCATATGTATGTGTTTATCCTGCCTGAACTACTTGCGTTGTGTTTTATTCAGGGCTCTTCACCATGTCATCCTCAAGTGAGAATTTCAGAGTTGTGACATTGGCATGTAGCTGTCCTGACACATGAAGTGGACATGGAGTGTTCCAGGTAATGTTGCTTGCAGATTTGGGGTGCATATGTATTTTGCCAAAAGCAGCTAGGACAGCAGGTGGGAGGAATTCTGAAGTGCACAATACACCTGTTTGGTGTGGTGTTTTGATCCAGTTGTCTCATGTGTGTAATCATGTGGCCTTGATACATGTTTTTATCCAGTGCAATCCATCCTTTCTCTCTTCACATTATGTTGAGAATGATCCTATATGACCTGTATGTAGCTGTCGAAGTGTTACCTCATTGCAGGCCACAATGCCTGTGCCACAACACTGACATTGGTTGGTAGCATACCGCCAGATGCTTGTTCATTGTAATGGGATGGACCTATGATTAAGGACTATTGTACTGCCCACTGTCTGTGTCAAGGCATATGTCAAGTTGGTAGACCTGGTTTTAGTATGCGATGAACTAATAACAACACCACTAGTCTGTTAGCCTATCACACAGGATAAGGTCTGACATTGCCCTTTATTCTGTGGGACGGTCCCTTGAGATGTCTAATCTGACTCAACAAAGTTCTGCCATTCTTGGCTATGACAGTCCAGATCATTTTGCAGTCTATGTGATATACAGTGCAATAAAATGTTTGGTGTGACTAGTCATGTGTCGTGTTGGTAATAATCCTCTGCATGCCGCTACCTGTGACTTTTCCCTCCATCCATTCCCATATTATGTATTCATTCTTTGCATCACATGGATTTCACATTCAACATCTCAAAATGAAGAAAAATTGGTGGTAGGCATTTTTTTTAGTGTTAGGTGTATTTATTTACATGTGCACAGGAAATTAAAGTTACACTCCAAAAAAGAAATTGACAGTGAATGAATCAGTCATGGTGGATGTAATCATCAAAGTAGATGCCACAGCATTTGGAGTCCAAAGTCCAGTGTCCTACTAGCATGAAAAATGGTAAGTGGTTGGAGAACAGTCAACAGAGTGAATAAGTGGCACACAAAAGAGTTTCACTTTCTGGCAGTGGTTTGTGTATTACTATCTGCACCTCCTGGATGCTTGTGTGGACATCCCCACTTGCAGGGGATTCTTCAGCTACAAAGGTTGGTGTGTCTGAACAAGGTCCTTCCCCTGGCAGGGCCTCCCTTCCAGTGGCTGCCACAGATTTAGAAGGGGCTGGCATTGACTTGCCAATGGAAGGGGTCTGGCGTTTTTGACAACTCTTGTTCAAGGTGGTGTTGAAGTCTCTCAGCACCCATGTTAAGGAGGCCATGTTGGTATTGTGTGCCTCCCACTGTTCACAGATTTCCCAATGGAAGTCCCTCTGTAGCTCCTTGATCTCCCTGAGTTCGGCAAGTACCTGGCTCATCACACCTTGGGAGTGTTGGTATGCTCCCAAAACTTGGCCTGGCCAGAACCCACCCCAGCAGCCACATGCCGCTGGCCACACCATATCTCCCAAGCACCCTACCCTCTTGTGCCTGCACCCTTGGTGCAGCTTGCCCCCTAATACTGGTTCCAGCACCATCATTGTCAGAGGTGTCTTGCTGTGACTCAGGATCCTGGACTGGTGGGCACAAGATTGTTGTCACTGTCCTTGGAACACAGGTTTGAGTGCAAACGGTTGGCTGAGATGTTGGCGCAACAGGGCTAGGAGGAGTGGATGTGGTCACGGTGAGGCTGATAGGTGTTATCTGACCAGGTTGCCCGGATAGGCCAGAACCGTCCTCAACGTCCACATGTCCAGGTTTGTTGTCCTCATAGAGGGCTTCATCCATGGGGGTAGTGGCAGTCTCTTGATTGATCTCTGTGTTCCAAGTGGCCGGTAGACCTGGTGATGTGAGAAACAGAATGTTACAGGTTGTATTGTGGCAGCTACATCCAATTGTTGACATTTGACTAAAACCATTTACACATTAGATTGGCCAATTGACTTATGTGGCAGGCACACATGCTATCAACTGTGTAGAACCTGACATTTGGGTAACATACCAATTCCAATTTCAGTCAACTAGCTTGAGGATGTACGAGTTTACTGGCACTTGTAGGGATGGTCATTGACTGATCTCTTGCCAGCAGTGCAGTGAAAACAGTGGCTGAGCAGGATGTGGTTTATATAATTTTAAGACCTAATTGACTGTCATACATGCAGATCCAGAACCTTTTTGTGTATGTGACAGTTGTCATCATGTGGTCAGTGCTTTGGGGATACGTCTGCAGACAATACCATTCATATGATGCATTTGATGTTTTTGCCACACAGTTTGAGCTGTCCTTCCTTTCCACAATTTGTGCATCTAGGCATAGCTGCTCATGATGAATCTAGGTGGTTAGCCATATCACAGAGTATACCATGATTTGCATCTTGGTCTCTCCCAGGTGGTTAAACCACATCTGTGATGCACATTTTCATATAGACACTGGCCTGGGTCTTAGAGTTACAGGGACACGCCCTCCTTGAATATACAATGTTACTTCAAGATATACATGCAATATACATGGGTCATCCCCTCAGGCGAGTACAGTTTACTGGTTGAATAGAGAGAGAAGGGTAATAGTTGCACAGGACAGTGTTGTGGATGAGTAGAGTGAGAGTAGCAGTGCCTCTTGGCCTTAGCATTGCTGTCAGTGCCTGTCCTACGCACAGACTGCACAGATGCCATCCCCTCATGTGATTACAGTTTACTGGTTGAGTTGAGGGAGAACGGTCATAGTGGCAGAGGACAGTGTAGTGGCTGAGCAGAGTGACAGCAGCAGGGCCTCCTGGCCTTAGCATTGCTGTCAGTGCCTGGCCTACCCACAGACTGTACAAATACCATCCTCTCAATAAATGTCAATTTTGAGTATGCTACACTGTTCTGTTTTTTGTAATGTTGGGACAGTGCCTGCTGGGATTTGAAGTGTTATCAATCCCTGTGCTACACCCACTATACAGAGATGTTGTTCCACCAGGTGGGTCTAATTCACATGTTGATGGCCAGACAGAGGTCTCTGGACAGGTGGTCACTGGACTGTTGAGTGGTGCAACAGTGAGTGTGGCAAAAGTTGAGCAGTGAGCATGCATGCCTATACATTTTGGTGCTATTTTTCTTGTTGTGACTTATCCGACTCCACTCCCCCAGGTATTCCTGTCAAGCTCTCTGGATGCAGGATGGCCATAACCTTCTCCCATGGTGTGAGTTGTAAGGGAGGAGGTGGGACCCACTGCCAGTCTTCTGGACATACAGCTAGTGCCTGAGGTCATTCCACCTCTTCCTGATGTCATCCCTTGTGCACGGGGTGGGATCTACAAAATTCATCTATTGGCTATCCTTTGCCACATTTTCATTTTCATTCCGATGGTAGTGTGCTGGACTTGTGCTCCAAATAGTTGTGGCTCTACTCTAATGATTTCATCCACCATGACTCTTAATTCCTCCTTGGTGAAACAGGGATTTTTCAGGGGTGACATGGTGATGAAATGAAATAATCAATAGTAAGGATAGGTGCTGGGAAGTGAGAAGGTGAGTGGTAAATGGATTGGAGGGGTGCAAATGGGTGTGATGTGTGGGTGTAGAGGGTGTGGAATATTTGCTCAGCGAGAGATGGAGGAATGCCAATTAAGTTGGAAGTTTTCTTTTTTGGGGCACTCTGGATGGTGTATTTTGTGTGGGAGTTGCAAAGGTTTGTGGTATGTGAAGGGGTGTGTTTTATAGCGTGGTTTGTAGATGTGTCGGGTGTGTGAATGTGTGTCAGCTGTGTTGTTTTTTAAATCATCCAATATGGTATTGTGTGTTATTGTGGTGGCCGCTAACCACTGTGGTTTGGACCGCCATTGGAGGACCGCCACGACATGACCGCCAATGCAATTTAGTGCTTGTAATAGGTTCTGTGATTGGTTGTCATGCTGTCGGTGCTGGTGGTAGGGTCGCCTATTTCCCGCCTTCCAACATCTTGGCAGGATTTTTTTTTGGCTTGCTTTTGTCGGTCCTGCCTGTGTAATTCGTAATACGGTGGGCTGTATGACCGCAAACATGGTGGGATTTTGAAGGCCACCACCATGGTGGTCTGGCGGTCGTCAAACTCATAATGAGGCCCTTCATCTTTGAAAATTCGTATCTTTGCTTGTGTATGTTGGATTTTTGTCATTTAGGTCTTGTTTTACTCAGATAAATAATGCCCATTTTCCTAAACTGGTGTGGAGTACGTTTGTAGTGGTTTCACTATGTTACTGTGTATATAAATTCTTTACACATTGCCTCTGAGATAAGCCTGGCTGCTTGAGCCAAGCTACCAAGGGGATGAGTAGGGGTTATCTTAGCTGTGTGACTCCCTTACCATGATTAGAGTGAGGGTCCCTACTTGGACAGGGTGCAAACCACTACGAACTAGAGGCCCCATTTCTAACAGGTGTCCTCACTCCAAGAGCTCCTATTACCAAAAAAGACTTCTATTACATCTCCAGGAGCTGTCTGTAGCCAGTGTGACTCAAGGACACTTCAATGGCAGCATAAAGCAGCAGGCGTTATTGTCCCAGCTGCAGTACAGAATTGTGACTGAGACATTTGGTAAGAAACTTAAATAACACTAGTGATTATAATGTTACAGCTGGAGAGAGATTGGAGTTTATGTCTCCTGGCAATTTTGACTCATTGTGTACTAACACAGAGGGTTAATATCCTACTGCAAAGTGCACGCCCATGCATATCACAGAACTGTATTTTAGAAGGATATGAGTGAGTCACTGCTTTGGTCACAGAGATTCTTTTGTTACTTGTAGAACTTCTGCACCATGGCACCTGGCACTGAGCTAGGGGTGAAGGGTAGGGTACTGTGTATTCAGAAATAATATTGGTTTAAAACCATCTGCTGCCGAATTCCTTGTGAATCCAGGAGTTTTCAGGAAAAAATAAAAATGTCAAGATAACTCTGGTGAATAACGTCCCTGCTGGAGCAAGAGCAATGCTTTAGCTAATGGCAGTTTTCACTCATCATAAAGTAGTGCAGAGGGTTAATGTTCCGGTTGCAAGGAACGTGTGCCATGCAGATCAAAGAAATGCATTTCATGTGGATAGCTCTGTGATTACTGCTTTTGTCACAAAGATCCTTTTGATACTTGCAGTTCATAAGTTACAATCCTAATATAGCACAGTGAGCTATGAACTGTTGTCAAAGAGATGCATGCAAACTGTGTGGTATAGGTTAGAACGTTATTTTTCCCCCTAGTCTTTCATTATCCTAATATTGCTAAAAAGGGGGTTGTGTGGGTAGAAATACATTATTTTTAGTAAAGCAACCCACTGTGATACGTTTCAAACCCCAAGTTTGTGCTTTTCCAGACCAAACACTTGTATAATATGCTGCCTACTAGTATGGATGACATGTGACTCCTACGCCTTGTAATCCTCTTTGACTCGTGTAACATTTTCTAAACTGATTTAGCCACATATGATTCAATGTCTCTGTGTAATGTGCCTGTAATGTAAAATGCTCTAATAGCCTACAGTAGTATGAGAGAGCTGTAAAACAAGTGAAATGGAAGTGAGAGAGACTATGGACATATAAGGCACGCTGTTGGAGAGTGGTAGTGAAGGAATCTGTGGTGAACTAGGTAATTGATGGGGGGGAGGTACCCAAAAGACAGTCGCACCGAGCCCTCCAGCACTAAAGCCAGCTCTGAGAGAGTGAGTCAGTGATGTCTGTCCCTGTGCTGACTGAGACATATAATATCACTTTGGTAGTATTGTATAGATGAAGAAAGGAATTGTATTGCTAACTTCTACGTTGTGAAAAAAACTGTTTTTGTTGCCAAGTTACAATGGCCCAGCAACTTCACACTGACTGTTTGGAGACAGCAACGAATGCCTTAATTTGTCCATGGTACTGCAAGCAGCTCAGCTGGGATGTGAGGAGGTTCTGCAGGAGCTATTTAATTTTTAGAGTAGGGCATTGAAGTAATATGTCTATGGCAGAAAGCTGAAGAGTGGGATATTGGTGCTGGCTCCTATTGAGGATTTTAATGAGGTTTCAATTCAGAATGTATCACAATCACTGCAGATCTGTGTAACCTTCAAGAAAAGAAACATAATCCTGGTGGGCTCAAGGGGACGTGGGGGAGGGGGTGGTGATGTGTGTGTGTGTGTGTGTGTTTGACTGAAAGCATTTAAGAGCTTCTTGTTATTACTCAAATTAGTGCAATTTCTGACATTTCTCTTTTTCCACTGACTTCATTCCTTGATTTTGCTTGCGAAAAAGTGTTGCTAATGCGTCCCTTTATGACTACGTTTCTCACTTTGGGACTCATTCAGGCCAATGAATCTTTTGACCCTGATTGAAGACATCTTAGGACGAGATAGCTAATCAGCATGTCAATCAATATGTCAATAATGTCATCAAAGTTCACAGTAATGCGACAATTCAAATTAATCAAAGACATTTAATAAACCCGCAAATCCACCATGAACTTTCAGTCATGAATAACCACACCAGTTTAATATGATTTTGTGAAGTTTATTCCTTATTGATTACAATTCTACTAATAAGTTTATTAGTCTAAAAACCAAGAAACACATCAGCATAGTAACAATATGGCAACTCTGATTAGATTTCATCAAAGCAAGAATCATGAATATTAGAACATAACACAGCGTCAGCATAGGTTATCCTTAGCAGAATATCATCATAACGTTATTCAACAAAGCATAGATTTTGTCATTTATCTATTTGCGTCAGTTTAGTGAATCCCTCTCCTAACCTCGAATTAGCTTTGGCATGTTGGGCTTCATGCAAAACAATTTAGCAACACCAATTTAGAAAACATCTAGCTATGGACTCTGTCAAAAGAAGCAGTTGGTACCTAGAAAGGTAAAGCAAACCGTCAATTACAATTTAATTGTAATATAGTTACCCTCCGTATTTGGGTCAGCACTCAGGTTCGGTCTTCGTCCTCAGGACATCAGTTGATTCGCCATCAGCCAGGAATTCAGCAATCGGGTAAAAGGGGTACTTCCCTCATAAGGAGGTAAAGTGTAAACGGGCATTATAAGGTAAGAATGGTTTTAAGAACCAAACAGCAAAGTCTCTATGCAGAGTGACAAAGTGTCTGGATCAAAGCAAATCGCATCAGCATCTCCCTAACTCTCTCCTATTCTCTCCTGTTCTGATTTACTTCCTTGTGTCAAGGGTTTTTATCCCATTTTTTTGTACATTCCCCTAAAATTTGGTTGGATAAGGGGTTGCACCCCACTATCTCCCTCCAAAAGAGTTCTGATTACTTCATCACATTTGTCACCCCATAACAGTTCTCACGTATTTTATTGGTCCTTATGATTGACGTCTTTAGCGGGTGGAATATCCGGTATGATTTCATACTCTCGTGGTCCTTTGCGCGTCTTCGGTCAGTGGCTCCATTGTCTGTACCGGTTCTGGCGACCTTGTACCTGCCAGTGGTCTACACTGTTGCATTCAGCTAAAATGTTTCTACAAGGAAGTTGAATTTCATGAGAACGGATCTACTACAGTTACATTCATCTCCTAGTTGGAAGAAAACAAGAGCTCATGTCCTTCAGCAAGTCAGCACACTGCACGTTAGAAAAACACATTTAATATGAAACCAGGCAGCTAGGCCTCGACTCATGCTAACTAGGGCCTAATGACTTATTAACAGAATTCGAACATATAACCTTTCATTATATAAGTTACGCTCTCTCAGTGTCACTCATTTTGTCAGCGAATGTCACTCAAGTACTCTAAAACCATGAAAATGTTTCACAGCATTCTGAAAACTTGGCAGCTATGTGCCTTTAACCCAATAAGTTATTTTAAAATACAGCCTTTGCTACCTTTAAGGCAGAACAGATTTACTGTCATCTTTCTCTCTGTGGCAGTTTCTTGTGGCATAGTTTAAAAAAATACATTTTTAAACTGTTCGTCCAACTGTTTTTCATGACTACGCCCCTCGTGACTCCATACCCTTTTTGTTGCCACGCCTTGATCCCCATATCATGGGTTCCTGGAGTAGAGTTGTTGCTATTTCCAATATGACATCAACAGCGCTAATCCAAAAACGGAGAAGTCAAGCTCTAAGTCCACGTTAATTAAACATGTTGTTCTTGATACTTGTCGGCGTAGTGTATGAAAAAGAATGCAGGGTGTAAATTGTTTATTTCGTATAGGGGTTCTAATTATTTGGTGGCTTCCCAGCGTGAGCACTAAGCACACAAAGCCACACAAAAAGCACAGCAAAATCCGTTTTAGGACGGACGTTCAGTGATACAACAGAATGCGCTTCTAGGCACACGTAGCCGAAGCTGCCTGTTCACGTTTGCCCCAAAACTACCGTTATAATCGTTCTAGTCTTTCGCAACCTCTGTCAAGACGTTTTTACCAATCCTGTTAACAGTCTAAACATGGCCGCTCCCCTAGCGCCAGTTGACTAGTTGTTGTTGCTAGTGGAAGAAAACACATTTCCGGTTCCGGGTTAATCAGGAAGTGGCGTTGGGAGAACTGCGGCTTGTTTGCTTTCCGTAATGAAGTAAGTTTGTTAAAAGCTCATGGAGGCGCAACGGGCAAGGTTTTGTTAGGGCACAGTACACAAAGGAAGGCAGAGTCCAGCACGATTCAACCTTATAACACTGTTGTTAGTGTAACCTTTGTACATGCTAGCCGTTTAGAGAGAGAAAATAAGCGTAACACCGGCTTTCCGCTTTTCATCTTGTATAACTTATATTGTCATCGGATAAGATACTCTCAGTCTCTGTGATCTTTATCATTGGGTGGGCACAGTGTGTACCCCAACTCTTCCAAGAGCTGTTAGATATTTCTCCAGGACGTTTCTCTAAGCGGGAAAGATGGCAGAGGCACTTCTTAAACCACGTTTGAAAATTATTTTGGTTCATTAAAGTATTGATTGTGTAGTTATTTAAAGTGGAAACCTAAGTGTCGATATTTTTAACTTAAGTATACAAAAAAGTGATAGATGTAATGCTTATATTTTATATATATATATACATATATATATATATATATATAGTATAATAATATCAGTCACTGGTAATTACTCGGGGCTAAATCCCGGTACATCATTATTTTGCCCATCACGCCACCTCAGTTTAGACACAGCCATATACAAATCAGTCTTGACCCTGCTCTAATGGGAACAGTCCAAACCGAACTGCCAGGCCAGGTCCTCTCTTAACAAGAACGCCAGCAACGCAGGACCAGTTTTGCCCTAGTTAGGGCTCATGAGCCAGGTATAGCTTAGTTGCATTGGCACAGTGAACATGGCACCCGGGTCTGGCCACACCCATCACACTTAGGGTGACACACCAAAGTATACAAAAAGGTGATGGATGGAATGTATGAATTAAACTCAGCTACTGACAATTACTTGGGGCTGCATCCCAGTCTAACTGCATCACAGAAGTATTATTAATGTGCACAAAGGTGAATATGAACATATGTAAGAGGATCTTTTATGAGCCCATCTCACAAGTAAACATATTACAAGAAGGCTATACCTAAAACATTACAAGCTTAAATAGCATGGTGCTGGTATTAAACGAGGAGTTTGACTGGAGCCCTTCCACTTCTCTTTATACATTGATGAGGTGGAAGAAATGCTTCAGATGGTGGGTGCAGATACACCGTGGATAGGGAGGCGGCAGATCTTCTGTATGCAGTACTTCTGTATGCCGACAATGCAGCTGTCTTAGCACATACCCCAGAAGTCTGCAGCTTTTAATAGATAAGTTTACTGATTTTATGGGAAAGTTGAGTATAAAAATCAGTATTGCCAACACTTACACAATGTTTTGTAGTTGTGTAGGAGGGAAACAACATACCTTCTTTATCAAAAGGAGGACGCTACAAAATACCAACACCTTCAGTTATCTGAGTATCCAGTTTTCATTCAAGCAGAATTGGAAGTGCCACAGGGAGATCAGCGTGACTAATATGATTAGGAAAAACAAAGGTTTTCTGAGGTTTGCGTCTAAGCTAGGCAACAAACTTATTGCCCAGATGCTAACCCTTTATAATGCCAAAACAATTTCTACAGCAGAGTGTTGTGCAGGGATCTGGGGACAAGAGTGACTTACAAATAATAGAAAATACTTTCCTACGGAGACTCTTGTCAGTACCCCGTTCTACCCCAGCATCCATAATTAATTGGGAAAAGGGCCATACCGCGCTATTCATATGTATACTCCACACCATGTTTTTTAATGTTATTTGACGTGGTTACACTCCAAAATTGTAAAATCAAAAGATATTTAAAAAAAAAAAGAATGTGTACCTCTAGAAAACTAGGCTGTTGCCTCGATATGCTTGCAATGTTTACAGTTATTTTTAGGGCTCTTCAGAGAGACACAGCTAAAAGACGTCCCTTTCCCATGCAGAGTTCAAAGTGATTATTTTATAAACGCTGTGCCAGCACCCTGTTCCAGTGTAGATTCACATTCTGTTTTTCCACATGCGTTGTGTCAGAAATTACATGACTGCTCGTCTCAATTCTTTATTGACTGCAAGATTTAACTTTGTGAATATCTAAGCATGTAGGTGTGTTGGTCAGTATACTAGTGTTTGTGGCATCACACAGTTATGTTGACTGCTTTGCATGCATGCACTGTACTAGAACCAGGCTTATTGTTTTTGCTGGTGCCAGGTACTTTGTAACTTCTCCATATATTTGAATATTTCCTCCTTATTTATTTATTATATTACATTTATTATTATGTTTTAAAAACAAATATCAAGTTGATGTCAGTACCCTTTTGATTAGAATAAAAACAAACTCGAATTTCATATTTAATCGAACCTGTGAATAGTTAAGGGCAAACATTTATTAAAAAAATCCAAGTTCCAAAGAAAGATATGCATGTGTATGAAGTTCACAAAGGTCTTTTCTCATTCTGTGCTCATTTATCTCTTGCTCTACCTTTTGTGTGGGTTAACAGCCAAGGTTGTTTGCCCATGCAGCTGATACTTGCGTCCTTGGAGTGGCAGTGGTTTCTGGCTGTTTCTCCTATTGCAGTTTGTTAGAGAGATTGAGTTGGAGCTCTATGGTCTGATACTCGGGCTGAGGCAGCATACAGCAGGACTTACAACAGGAACAATAGCTGGATACAGAAAGCTTCCATTAGTCATGGTAGGGGCGCCGGTCCATGGTGGTCATACCCTGTGTTGTGGAGGGGCGGCAAGGGATTCCCTCTTGTTTCTGTGGACTGACGGTATGCTCCTTTTCCATGTGCAGGACCTTAATCCCCATCCGTGGATTCTCATTTTGAAGGCTGAGGGTTGTACTTGCCCATGCATCAGTGATTGGACAGATGCGTGCATGGCTTTTTGTGTCTGTTATGGGTGTTGTGGCTCCAAATCCGCCACTATATATCAGTCAGGCAGTGTTTGTCCCCGAAGTTTGACTGTGTCATAATATCTATATTTAAGCTATGTTTTGGGTATCCTCATTGTTGTATATTCATATACTCAAGTTACAGTGTTTACGAAGTTGCCATGACAATTAGAATGGGGGGAATGGAATGTAGATGGGCGAAGTGACACTTGCTGAGGACTGATCTCTGAGCCGGCTGTGTGTACATCATACTGAATAAAGATATAACGTTTGGATTGGTGTCCAGTGATATTTTGGAAGAAAAAGAGACGTTTTAGTGGCGACGAGGATGGGATGGGATCAAACGATGACAGCCGGCTCAGGAAACAATGGTATGCATTGTGTTAATTACCACTATAGTGGGTCTCTTGGAATAAGTCTTGGCATACTCGGTGAGGAGAAACAGAGAAGGCATGGTGGCATCTGCGTGGGAACTGTGTGCTTGGGCTAACAAGGCGACGCGTGTTTGACCGGCCTACAGCTGTTGCATAGCCGATGAAATTTGTGGAGGAGTGTACACGCGTTTGTGTAACATCGCGGAAGAAGACTTAGGAAAGACGCAGCGCCATTGTCAGAGTGTGTGGAGGGAAAACACACGTTTTGTTTTTTTAGTGTTGTGCCGATGTGGAGCAAGGAGTTTTCTTTGGAACGCGTCACAAGTTGAATGTGACGTGTGGAGCGCAAAAAACGGGGAGTGCGAGCACAGAGAAGCACAGCACACGTTGCCCGTCGAGAACTTGAAGGTACACACTGAGCGCGCGTACAGAGGAAGGTCTGGCACTCACCTGTTGTGAGTTGAAGTTTAGTTGTAGAGAGACACAAATTTTATTCTCGTACACAAGGTGTAGATGAATCTATTGATCAATTTGTGGCTGCCTTGCGTAATTTAGCCATTACATGTAAATTTAAAGGTCTGCAAGACAAAATTATTCAAGATCAATTAATTAATAGAACAAGTAACGTCAAAATTCAAGAAAAATTACTAGGGATGAAAGAACCAGCATTAGAAAAAGCTATTATTGTGGCTAAAAGTGTAGAAAGTACACCTAAGTATATAAATGAATTACATAATCGCGACAGTGTTTGCAAAATAAGAGAGACGAGCTTTAGAAATAAATTGAAGGAAGAAGAAAAAAGAAACTTAACAATGAATGAGAATTATAAGAGAACATGTTATCGTTGTGGGAGTGTAAAACATTTAGCATCAGCTAGAAATTGTCCTGCAATAAAAGTGAAGTGTTACAAGTGCAAAAGAATAGGTCATTTTGCTAAAGTCTGTAGAAGTGAAGGGAATATTACCAAAGTGAATTGTGTAACTGACCAAGGTAATATTAATAAAAATTATGAGGAAGGAAAGACAGACTCGGAAGATGAGGTAGAAGTGTTGATGGTTCAAGATGGAGAAGAAATTTTAAAACTAGAATCTTATGAAACAGAATATCACCCTCCAAAGTGTTCTGTAAAGATATGTGGAAAGGAAATATGTATGTGGGCGGATTCTTGTTCCCCTTATACACTGGTTAGTAAGGATGTATGGTATGACTTGGGGGGCATGAAGCTACAAGAGACACGCATTCAGCCTGAAGGTTATGGTGGAGGTAAAATACAGATAATTGGATGTTTTGAAACCAAAATACCATTTAAGGACAGAAGTGCTAATTGTATAATTTATGTTGTTGATAAAGGAAAGTTATTGTTAGGATGGAGAGATCAACGTGCTTTAGGTATTACATTAGATCCTAGTAGGGAAGATCAAGTATTATCAACAGCTTCTGATAATATAACCACATGGGCACAGACATTTCCAATGTTATTTAGTACAAATTTGGGATGTCTAAAAAAATGTGTGCACAAAATTATATTGAAGGAAAATATTACTCCAATAGCTCACAAAGTTAGAAGTGTACCTTTGGTATTGAGGGGTCCTCTAAAAGAGGAATTAGAGAGATTGTGTAAACTCGATATAATTGAACCTATTGAGGCGTCTGATTGGTTAAGTCCAATTGTTTTAGTAAGGAAACCGAATGGAAAGATAAGGATGTGTGTGGACTTGAGGGACTTAAACAAGTGTATATGGATTGATCGCCATCCTTTACCCAATATTGCGGAGTTGTTATCAGGTGTGTCTGAAGGAAGATATTTTTCAACAATTGACCTGTCAAATGCTTACCATCAAATTATGTTACATGAAGATTCTCGTCATTTGACATCTTTTGTTACGCCAGAAGGTGCATTCCGTTTTAAAAGAATGCCATTCGGTTTGGCATCTGCCTCAGCTGTTTTTCAGCGTGTGATGCACAAATTGTTGGGAGGTGTAAAACAAGTAAGATTTTTCCAGGATGATATTTTAATTTGGGGTGTTGACAAACAAGACAATGACAGAATTTTATATGATGTGTTGTGCATACTGGATAATGCTGGTGTCACTGTTGAATTAAATAAATGCAAATTTGCTATTCGAGAAGTAGAATACTTAGGTCATACATTGTCAGAACAAGGTATAAAACCCACACATAAATTAATGGAGGCTATTGAGATGGCTCCAAATCCTTTGGATAAGGATCAGCTACGCTCATTTCTAGGTCTGGCTGAATTTTATTCAAAGTTTGTAGACCATTTTGCGGATAAAGTTAGACCTTTGAGAGAATTAATGAGAAAGGGTTGTAAGTTTATATGGTCAACAGAATGTGAAAAACCCTTTAAGAATACAAAGGATTGTATTGTAAATGCAATAGCCTTAGCGCCATATAAACCGGGTGATAAACTAATTATTGCAACTGATGCAAGCATGTATGGTCTAGGTGCTGTTCTTATGCAGAGGAATAAATATGGTCATGAAAGAATAATTGCATTTGCTTCAAGGACATTAAAAGGTGCAGAATTAAATTATTCAACAATTGAGAAGGAAACTATGGCATGTTGGTGGGGTATTCAACATTTTAGAAATTTTGTATGGGGTGTTGATTTTGAACTTTGGACCATAAGCCATTAATTGACGTATTTACAACAAAAGGTGCAGGTAGGGCTACTCCACGCGTTGCAAAATGGTTATTCAGATTACAGGAATATACATTCACAACAAAATATATTCCTGGAATAAAAAATGTCAATGCAGATTTTTTATCTCGATGTCCATTAGATGAAATGAACCATGTGGAGGAAGATATCATCTTAGTGGCAGATATAGTAAATGCAAGTCTCAAAGCAATATCAGAACAAGAATGGAGACTTGCAATAGAGGAGGATGAAATTTGTCAGAAGATAATAAATTTGTTGCCAAAGCTTTGGAAGTGGGAATGGAACAAATTAGATGAGATCTCCAATTATAAGTCTATTTGGACAGAATTGTCGTGCATTAATGGAATTTTAAGACGTGGTGATCGGTTATTAGTGCCAAAATCATTACGGTGTAGAGTATTAACTGCGCTTCATGAGGGTCATGGTGGGATGTCTGCCATGAAACGCAAAGTTCGATTGGATTTTTGGTGGCCAGGTTTAGATCATGATGTGGAAAGATTTGTAAGGGAATGCGTTGCATGTGCGCATAGTGATAAGTCTCACAGTTCAGTTAATACGCCAATAACAGCTATAGATTATCCTGAATGTGCTTGGCAGAGATTGGGTATAGATGTCTGTGGATCTTTTGACATATTAGGAAGTGAGAGTAGGTATGCTGTGGTGCTGATGGACTACTATTCCAAATGGCCAGAAGTTACTTTTGTTAGAGAAGTAAAAACAAAAGCAATTATAGAATTTTGTAAAGAAGTGTTTAGGCGAGAAGGATATCCGGAGACTTTGGTTTCTGATAATGGTCCACAATTTGTAGCAAGAGAATTTGAGGAATTTCTAAAACAGTGTGGAATTTCGCACAGAAGAACTGCTGTATATCATCCACGTGAGAATGGTCTTGTTGAGAGGTTTAATAGAGTTGTGGGGGAAAATATACAATTGGCTGTGAAATGTAAATTGGATTGGAAGGAAGAAATGAAGAAAATGGTGTGGAATTATCGCACTACTCCACATTCTTTGACCGGTGAAACTCCGTTTGTCTTGTTGAGGGGTAGGAAGGCTTGCACTATAGCTGTTCCGGCTTGGATGAATAAAGACAAAGTAGTAAGAGTGGATAAAGAGAACATGAGAAAGGGTGTTGAAATTAAACAACAAAAATATTGTTCGAAGGGAAAAGAACATACAATAAAAAATGAAAATTTACATTGGAAGATAGGTGATGTAGTAAAAGTAAGAAGATTTCAAGATTATAAGAAAGGTGAATCAAAATGGTCTGATCCTAAGAAAGTTCGGAAAGTAATGAAATATTCAGTGATTTTGGACGATGGGAAGAAATGGAATCTAAGGAATGTTGTGAAATGTAGCGAATTAGAAACGAACAAATTTGGAAAAGACAATCCTGAATTAATAACAAAACAAACAGATGCAAATAAAGATATTATGGAATATAAAGGGAAAAGTTATGAAGGAGTAAAGTTGCGGAGGAGCAATCGTCAAAGGAGAATTCCAGGAAGATATAGATAATGAATTTGAACATTGTATTATTATAACATGTAAAGAGTTAATGTATAATTTTTGTGATACCGTTATGTTTATGTTGTTAATAAGGGAGATATGTTGTATATTCATATACTCAAGTTACAGTGTTTTCGAAGTTGCCATGACAATTAGAATGGGGGGAATGGAATGTAGATGGGCGAAGTGACAGTTGCTGAGGACTGATCTCTGAGGAGGCTGTGTGTACATCATACTGAATAAAGATATAACGTTTGGATTGGTGTCCAGTGATATTTTGGAAGAAAAAGAGACGTTTTACTCATTACCAGGCAAATGAAAGAGATGGGTGCTATCAAGTGCAGTTAGGAGGCAAATATGGGGAGATCTACACTTATACCTAACTCTCCCTAGCTCCATTTTTAGACGAAGCTCTGAAACTACTGATATCTACACAATAAAAAGACTTCCTGGCATAGTTTGATCCTGTTTCATAGAGAATAGCCCCTCTCACCAGAAGCAGGCCTAAAAATAGCCCAGCAGGTGCTCATACTTTCAAAGTAATGTGCTACTGGTCGTTAGTGTGACCATCCCACTCAAGTATTTACGAACACTGTCTCCTGACCTGAACATTTAATTTACAAATCACTGTTTTCAGGTGTCTTTGTGTAGTTAGTTCAAAAGGAGCACACTAAGATTACAGCATCCAGAGCGCATTAGATTATTTTATAAACGAAACAGACTGGAAACCGTGTCATTAACAACCTGGAGGGTGGTGGCTCCCTGCAAGCCACTGACTATATAGTCTGAAAGGAACTAATATACTACCTTTAGAAATTATAGAATATAAGAACTCCACTGGTTCTCCTTTCTGGTCAGCATCACATTCATGACTTGCTGTATTGTCTGCAAGGCAGGTATTTCTAACACCCCACTGTACCTAGCAACCAAGATCAAGACCTCGGGTACAGCTTGTATGAGAAGTAGCTGTGATATCATCAGAATAGAAATTAGAAAATTAAGGAAGGGGAAGTTATAATCCTGGCCCTTTTATTGCTGTTATTTGAAGGTGTGGCACTCCACTTCATAAGAAACAGCTCCAATATTTTCTCTGCTTCTGAAAAGGGTTGAAGGATTATCTCTTCAAGTACCATTTCATCACACTATAATCATCATGCTTGGAAACCCTCTGAGAAGCATTTCTATTTTTCTACTCCTTCACACAGCCCTGTAGCTTTCCACTGTTCTCTCCTCTTGTCCTTCCCATCATTGGCCTGCAGCTAGGTACACATATGCATACTAGTGCATTCATGCTACAAGTTAAACCTCTACCTTAAGCCACCAGAGCTAGAGCACACATACCATGTTAAACTGGTTTATAAGCATATTCACACTCATAACCCTCCATTCGGTTTCTCTAGTATTGTGGTCAGACATGCCTTTTCCTTTTCAAAGTCCTAGAACACGCATTCACACTTCCTTTAGGGCACTGTGCTTGGTATGTTCACGCAGGCTAGGCTACATTCTTCTCTCGTTGAAGCCTTTTTGGGGCTCACCTATAAGTCAGCTTTCAGCTGTCTGTAGGTGAAATCCTTAGATGGACCATAGCAAAAACCTACAGGGGGCTTGGTGCCCCTCCATAGCTTACTGTTGGCTGGCTTTATCACCACTCTTACTCCAGTGTCTTTCATTCCGCTTCTTGTGTATGTCCCTTTCTGGAGCACACCCTATGTATCATCCTTTTGATTGCCTGACTTGTATTCTGCTCTAATCACATTTGGGAACTACCTTTTCCTTTTTCTTTAAGCACTTTATGAAAGTGAACGTTTTCAGGGTCTCTACTCATGTGCTTGGCACTCACTCACTGAGTGCTCTGTGTTGTTCTCTCCTCCCCCACTTGCTGTCTCCCTTGATTATTTTTTGTCCCATATCCACAGCCTACCCGACGCGTTCTGTGTTTCCCCCTTCTTCCCACTACCCGCTTCACTTCTTGATCCTCCTTGACTTTTAATTATACTCCCTCTCCCGCACCCACTCTGTTGTTTCCCAACTACCTGTTTTTAAAAAAGCGCTTTAGCTCATTTTTCATCACGATGCACTTGCCTACTGAATTATGCGGTTGCCAGAAGTGCCATAATGTGTAGGGGCTATATGCTTTACAATACAAGGGAGGGACAGGGAGATTTTCTGGTCCAGTGCACGGTCTCCCAAAGTAACCTATTATATAGAAAGGTACACTGTTCCAAAGAAACGATTAGTATATGCAGGGATAAAGAGTGTCAGGGATATCTATGATATCAGGAGAGCCCTCAAGCACCCAGAGGGTGACAAGTATAATCACTGGGCTATCTCCTCGTCAGACCGGTGCTGCAATGTCTGGCGGACCACCCCTGCATTGGGGATGGTGCTGTACCGGAGGCAATTTGCCAGGAAGAGGTCTGAAACGAATACTGACTCAGAAGATAGAAAGAGTGTAAGTGTGTAGGAGAGAGTGAAAAAGTTAAAATTAGCTCTGTTCCTTAAACATCACTTTAATGAATCAGGGAAAAGGCGCAGGCCAAGATTAAAAAATAGTCCAGAGTGTTGGTGGGAATAATGTCCCACTGAACTCTATGGGGAAGAAAAGGTAGTGTGCCTAATCCTGCTAATTTATGATCAACATGTTTCACGTCTTTTATGGGTCAACAAGTGATCCCGCGACGCTTCGTCAGGACCTGGAAAACTACTTCTCCTATTTAGATAAAAAAATACTATTAGTATGTCACTTACAAACTGCAGACAAGTCGTCAATGTCAGTTGGTCAATTAGTCGCCCATCCCACATTCAAGATTGAGCTTCCTAGGACCGCGCTAGCCACACTCAAGGAGGTATTATTGTTTAACCTCTTTAGTTAAACAGGAAACCTGCCCATACCGCGCGCGGCATATGGGCAGGTTTACTGTTTAACTAAAGAGGTTAAACAATAATACCTCCTTGAGTGTGGCTAGCGCGGTCCTAGGAAGCTCAATCTCGAATGTGGGATGTACACACTTACACTCTTTCTATCTTCTGAGTCAGTATTCGTTTCAGACCTCTTCCTGGCAAATTGCCTCCGGTACAGCACCATTCCCATTGCCGGGGTCGTCCGCCAGACATTGCAGCACCGGTCTGATGAGGAGATAGCCCAGTGATGATACTTGTAACCCTCTGGGTGCTTGAGGGCTCTCCTGATATCACAGATATCCCTGACACTCTTTATCCCTGCATATACTAATCGTTTCTTTGGAACAGTGTGCCCTTTTCCTTAGGTCTTCACAGGTTCCAGCATATTGTTTCTCTCCACGTCACCAGCATTTAAATGTTAATGTTGTATCAATTCTTTCCTTCAGCTTGAGTGTAGCATCTCTCTGCTTTGAGGAGTGTCTCACTCACCTGCAATACAACATTTTTGAAAACCTTTGGCCAGCTTATGTCCATGAGGCTTCATTCTCCATTCACATTTTAGGTCCAGAAATCAGAGTTGCTACTACCTCCCTGCATATTTTGCCCTGCAGAGTTTTTAATCAGGCTGTCCACCAGTTATCGTACTGACCTTGTGACCAAGCGTCATGCCTCTGTCAGCAATTTGTTTGATTCTGTTCTCCACAAAGACAATATTTTTTCGTTTAGGATATCTGTAAATTGTTCAGCTTGTATTCTATATGATGTCTATAGTAACAGGTATAGCAGAGGAAATTTATGGAGAGATATACTAAACATTTTTACTGTTTCAAACAGCAATTCCGATTGTTTATGACCATAAAAGGTTTTTGTAATATGCAGAATTCCCATTTTTAGAGTGTGTAAATAATTACTGACTCCTAAAACAGGTTTGCAACCCCATAAGGAATCGTTTTTCGTAAGGGGTGAGTTTTAGGTGTGCCATTCCACCTACCAAATTTTTTAGGAGATGCATCAGATTTTTATGACCGAAATCTGTTCGTAAAACATTGAAAATGTATGACTCCCAAGATTGGGTGGTAAGCCATTCACAACAGGGAAATGTTCTCCATGGCATCCATTCCCCTTTGTGAATTGAAAAAAAGATTGTAGGGGGAAGGCAGTAGTCCAAGGGACCACTGCCAGCTCTCAAACAAACCTTTTCATAAAAAAAACGTTTTTTTTTTTTTTAATGCATCCCTTTTTCCCCTTAAGGAAAAGCCCCACATTTAAAAATGTTTTATTTATTTAATTAAACATCGAGCTTCCTGCAGATCAGTTAACAAGAATTTCAGTTTTGTTATTTAATGTCTTTGTTTACTGTATGGCACAAGTTCCCTTTTAATTTGTTTGCAGTTGATATTTTGTTTATGTACTTGCCAAACCGGGCTAAGTCCATGGGGGTGGTAATTCTCAAACAGAGACCTGGAGCTTCTTTAAATTCTTTACTTGTTAAAACTCCATATTTTAAAAACATTGTTTTCAGTAAATTGTGACATGCTATTAAAAATTCTGGGCAGCAGCAGAGTAGGCGCAGCATCCATTATTTGTGTAGTCAAAGAACCTGCATTTAGTTATTGTAGGTGCCATTTTCCAGTTAGCTCTTAGCTTGTTCATTTGGAGAACCAGGAGACAAGCTTGCAAAATATGTGATCTGCACTCCATGCCTAGAACCACTTTCATGTATGGTTGCATTCTTATACCATCATATAATTAGGCTATATTAGAAGCGTAGATGGCTGATTCTGTTTTGTCTAGATCCTCTTTTCGCGATAAAACCATAGTTTGTGTTTTTTTAAATGGCCTTTAATCCCAGTAGTGAAACTAAAGTTGTCAGCATTGCTTCCAGGTTAACATCCAAACCCTTTGCCGCAGCGTTTAAATACAAGCCTCAGGAGTTAACCTTTTTTTTTTTTCTTTTCTTTTTTTTTTTTTTTTTTTTTTTTAAATTTCCCTAAAGGTTTTTTTTTAGGGCTCCTGATTAAGCCATCTGTATAGCAGGGGTGTGGAATTTATTGAAATATCTACTTGTCCATGAGACAGGTTGCTTCTTAAATCTACTTGTCCTGTAAAAATATCTACTTGTCCCTTTGGTGCATTGTAGTGCGGCGACAACTTATGGCAGCAATCTCGTTATGTAAGAGCTCTGATAATAGCCTCTCTGATTTTGCCAGGGCTACTACCATAGTAGGGCTTGAATACTTGCAATTCAATCCCTACTGTAGCAATTTCCTTTTTTTGCCACCTCTCGGCAGGTCTACATACTGGGGCTGGAGGAAGCAGTAAGCAGAATGCCTTTGAGTCTGTAAACCTACTAACTTGCATGTTTTAAGGACTTTCACCAGCTTTTCTCTAATCTTTTCCCATAATAAGAAAAGTTGGACATTTACTCCTGACAATGGCAGAAGTAGAACTTCTTCCAGGGTTGGGGAAAAAAGTGGTTGGAGGGAAAGTGAACTTGGAAACGCTCAATAGATTTTCATATGAGAAAATCTACACATGCATATTTACCCATACTAAAATACAGTTCACAAATATTTTATAGGGGTACGATTTCCTGGTATACTTCTTGTGAATTCATGAAAGCCACTAATTCAAAGACATATACCATGTGTACACTTTTGTGACTTTCTTTAAGAATTGGGTCCCTAATTAGCTCTGGCATTAACAAAGACATTTTGTTTTTATTAAACTTCTATTTCTCTTTTTATTGGCTGGCTTTACTGTGAGTGATCTCATTATGCTCTTCCACAAGGAGCATTTTGGCACACAAAGTAGTTTTGTTCAGTGTCAGGAACTACAGTGGCAATCAGTGGCATAACAAAACTGGGGAAGGCCCCTTTGGAAAGAACATGGAGGGGGACCCCCTCTCCAGACTCGCTCAGGGCAGGTGGTGTGCTGAAGTGGCCCCCTGGAGGGGGCTGCGGGGCATCAGTTATGCCACTGGTGGCAATGTGTGCTTTTAGAGATCAAAAATGTTTTTTGTTGTTTTGCCGGTGTTTGTTAAAATGGTGAGGGCCTGCCAGCTCCCACATAAAAGTGTTATAAAAGGCACGTCAAAACAAGACACGCATTGATGAAACTAAAAGACTTACAAAAAAATGTTGGCTTTGTCAGTGCTTGTTTATTTTCATGCTTCCCATAATCTTGATGAAAATGGTTACACTGGTTTTCCATTAGGAATATTTTTTGGAAATACCAGCATGCATCAACACATTTTCCTACATGGCGCGTCGAAGAAATAGCACCTAAAACTTAATTGTAGCGAAACATTTTTTCCCCATGTTGTATTTTTTCGGAACATTTTGTTTTAAAAGCAAAGAATCCTCACTCTTGCTTACAAGCTTCTGCAAACATTTGCATCGAATCAGAGAGCATTCTGGGAGAATTATAGTTAGCCTAACATTGTTAAACTTTTCAAACGTGTGTACACTTTTTTTTATTTTTTTTACTGGGACCAATGTGCAGTGTGACCTTAAAACATTTATTTACAGCGCTCACCCTAATAGTGAAGGCTTTGAATTAATGAACCATAAATACAAGTCAAACAGTATTAACATATGGACACACATTACCTCCACTGCAGACAGTTCCCCTCTCTGTAAACTGGCAGTCAAAGGGTTTGTGCAGTAGAAGGTTCGGCCTACTTGTCCCTAGGACAAAATAAACATGAAAATTTGTCGCCCTTGACTCCAAACAAGAAGTCCCAGCGTTGGGTGGTAGGAAATTCAGCATCCCTGGTATAGAATGAAAGTATAGTAGAAAAAATGCCTTGAATTCTAAATCCTGCCCTATCAGACCGAACGGGATTGTTGTGTATATTTAGGAGGATTAAATATTCTTCCATATGCCATACACTGAAGTTTATCCAAGGCTGAGGAAAATTTCCCAGGATATTCTAGATGCCCATATGAGATTGTGGGTAATAGTTTTGCTTTGGTAGTTCTTATTATAGCTTCAGAATATACACAAAGGAGGGTTGACCCAGCTCTCTTAAATACTGCCTTGGACTCGTTTATATGCGCGATCTCACAAATATCTCAAGTGAGTGAGCGGTTGTCACCAAGGTAAATTAGTGTTCTGGACACATTTCTTGGATATATTTGTTGGGTTCTCACCTACAGGTACCACCTGTGGACTGCTTCATCATTGGATCTACACCCACAATAACCCAATGTAAGTGGGTGGGCTCTGTGCATTTGTACTGGAAGTGCTTAAAAAGTAAAAAGCAAGGGATTTAATGAGTGAGTTAAAATTGCCTCATTGATCCTAAAACTATGATTTAATGAGTAAGGTCTTGGGCAAGATTAAAAACAGTGAGATGTCACAAGGATTCAGTGGTCCTTGACAGCAAAAGTTCGACATGTTTCAGCCCTCTAACTGCCTCCAGGAGTCAATCTGATTTCTTCAGGACCACATGCTTGCTATGGTAAATCCCTGTGTGGTATGGTTGAGCTTTCTAACCTAATTCAATGCATTCATAACACATTGAAGAAGCATGCAGGCAAAAATACAGACCATACCGAGGATCCTTTTTCTTGATATGGTCATGGCTGAAAAGAGAGAATATATAAGCATCATAGTCATACATTTGTAAGACATTCCATGTTGAATGTCATGTCGCTAAGGCACAATGGGCCACACGTCCGAAATTCAGGTTTTGCGACTCGCAAATTGCAAGACAAAGCGACTCGCAATTTGCAAGTCTCAAAACCTGAGGTACAACAGTGTCAATGTTACTGTTTGTGATTCCCAGTGGGGTCGCAAATGACCTACCTCATGAATGTTCATGAGATAGGCATCATAGGGTTTTGCAGGGGGGCAGTCCCAATAGTCAAACACTAGAAAGAGAACAACAATTAGTTTGCTTTGTAGTGACCTCTATCAAATTTTCCTACTTATCGTGTAAGGTCAAGAGTTTAAGGCACTTACTTTATCACAGGATCGCATCTGTGGCATGACCTCCATCTATCCCTGCAACCCTGCATATTAGCTTGCTTGCGCTCAGTGGCATTTTAAAGGGCTCAGCAGCTGATGTCACCTGATACGCTTATACCTGTCACATGATTGTGTTCGAGATTGTGATCGCGCCCTCTCTGGTGATGGATGCACAATGGCTCGTCAGCCGCACGTCGGTGCACAAAGGCTGGGAGTCGTGGTCCCAGTGTCTGCCTCCGTGATAACAGGCTGTCCTCGATGATGTTGGCTACGCGAGTTCACCACACATCAGAATTGTATAAGGATTTTGCTGCAGTCAGTATTTATCCAGGTGGCACCAGTCTGTGTGGAAGTTATAAAATGTTCCACTATGGAATTTCATCATTGAGATCCCTGATATGGGTGGACAATTTAGAAATCCACCGTTGTTCTCTTAATCGAAGAGAATTCTTTCTAGGTTCCTTGACTCTGCTGTTACTTGTTCCATGATGATATATCTAAGGTCATTCACTGAATAAAATGGTCTGCCATCTTAGTGCTACTAGTCTACAGCATTCTTTTGACATTTTATGTCCATGCTGTCTCCTCTGCAGTGTCAGGACATGGCCTCACTTGTCTTTCCTTTCTTCCCCACTGTTGAGACCTCAGCACTTACCACTGTGAGGTTATACCTACCCCAAGACAGTAACCTGCATAACAGCTGAGCAAATAGTCTGGTCTTCTCAATTTTTCTCTTCTCACTGGCATTTACCCTTGCCTGTACCGCTTATAGGCAGTGCTCTGCTCGCTGCTGCACTTTGCAGTGCTTTAAGACCTCCATTCTTAGAATGAAGCAATAATACTACTGATCCAAAACCAGGCCGAAGTAGGGTACGCCCTGCTGTATCGGTGCCGAGCTGCATAACAAATTCTGGTAGACCCAGCAGGATCTTGCTGTATGCAGCCATTGCCTTTATGGGATTAGTTTGTCTGTGAGAATGTTAGTAGGTTCACTCTTTACACCGAATCACCATCAAGGTCACCTTCTAGGGGCATTTCATTCAGTGGTGTTCTCTAGAAGTGAATTTTAAAATTTTAGAGGGGGCACACATCAGGTCATTAATATAAGTGCTGGCACCACTTACGAAAATTTTTATGTATACAAGAGTGTATATATAAGGTATATTTCTTAAAATATTTAGTTCTTACTGTATATGTGTGTGTGTGTATGTTGGAAATGGCCCTTCCGCAGGGTTATCCCCAGACTTTTTGCCTTCCTCCTTCTCTGACCTCATTTTTGCTGGTTTTTAGACTCTGCCCACTTTACCACTGCTAACCAGTGCTAAAGTGCATATGCTCTCTCCCTTTAAACATGGTAACATTGGATCATACCCAATTGGACTATTTAATTTACTTATAAGTCCCTAGTAATGTGCACTGTATGTGCCCAGGGCCTGTAGATTAAATGCTACTAGTGGGCCTGCAGCACTGGTTGTGCCACCTACTTAAGTAGCCCCTTAACCTCGTGTCAGGCCTGCCATTGCAAGGCCTGTGTGTGCAGTTTCACTGCCACTTCGACTTGGCATTTAAAAGTACTTGCCAAGCCTAAAACTCCCCTTTTTCTACATATAAGTCGCCCCTAAGGTGTGCCCTAGGTAGCCCCTAGAGCAGGGTGCTGTGTGGGTAAAAGGCAGGACATGTACCTGTGTAGTTTACATGTCCTGGTAGTGTAAAACTTCTCAATTAGTTTTTACACTACTGTGAGGCCTGCTCCCTTCATAGGCTAACATTGGGGCTACCGTCATACATTATTGAAGTGGTAGCTGCTGATCTGAAAGGAGTAGGAAGGTTATATTTAGTATGGCCAGAATGGTAATACAAAATCCTGCTGACTGGTGAAGTTGTTTTTAATATTACTATTTTAGAAAAGCCACTTTTAGAAAGTGAGCATTTCTCTGCACTTAAATCCTTCTGTGCCTTTCAATCCACGTCTGGCTGGGTTTAGTTGACAGCTCCTTGTGCCTTCACTCAGACACACCCCAAACACAGGGTACTCAGCCTCACTTGCATACATCTGCATTTTGAATGGGTCTTTCTGGGCTGGGAGGGTGGAGGGCCTGCTCTCACACAAAGGACTGCCACACCCCCTACTGAGACCGTGGCAGACAGGATTGAACTGAAAGGGGACCTGGTGCACTTCTAAGCCACTCTTTGAAGTCTCCCCCACTTCAAAGGCACATTTGGGTATAAAAACAGGGCCTCTGCCCTACCACCTCAGACACTTCCTGGAGAAGAAACTTGTAATCAGAACCTGCATCCTGCCAAGAAGAACTGCCTGGCTGCCCAAAGGACTCACCTGACTGCTTTCTCTGAAGGACTGCTGCCTTGCTGTTGCCCTGCTGCCTTGCTGTTCCCTGGCTGTGGTGAAGAAGTGCTCTCCAAGGGCTTGATAGAGCTTGCCTCCTCTTCCCTGAAGACTCAGGACCAAAAAGAATTCTCTCTTGCAACTGGACTCCTTGTGCGGCGAAAATTAGACGCACAGCTTGCTAAAAACAACGTACAGCCTGTTCCGCAGTGAAAAATTCACTGCACCCCGAACCGGGACGACGCCACTTGACTTCGCAAGGAAAAGATCGACGCGGCGCCTACGGTGCGACCGGAACTCCGAGGCACGGCCCACCAGATCGACGCACAGCTGACCTGGGACGACGACGCCCAACTTCCAGAGGAGAAATCGACGTAGCACCTGCCGTGAGGGAGAAATTTCCTGCATCGCCCACCGGAACGGCCCAGAGCTTGTCAACAAGCCCAGGATTCCACGCACAGACCCTGGGGCACCTGAAAACCCCACAACCCGAAGAGGAGCCACGTCGGCGCGCCGGAAATTGACACAACGTCTTCCCCGCATGGAAAATAACGACGCAAGTCCGTGTGCGAAGGGGCGAAACCGACGCACACTCACTGTTTTCCACGCATCTCCTCCTCTGCAGCCCTTTGCAGAGATTTTTCACTCAAACCAGGTACTTTGTGCTTGAAAGAGACTTTGTTTGCTTTAAGAGACTTAAGACAGTTTATATCACTTTTCAGTGATAGCTTTACATTTTCTTATTGCATCTTTGATCGTTTTTGACCTACAAATACCCAGATAAATATTATATATTTTTCTAAACACTGTGGTGTATTTTTGTGGTGCTATATTGTGTTATTGTATGATTTATTGCACAAATACTTTACACATTACCTTCTAAGTTAAGCCTGACTGCTCAGTGCCAAGCTACCAGAGGGTGGGCACAGGATAATTTGGATTGTGTGTGACTTACCGTGACTAGAGTGAGAGTCCTTGCTTGGACAGGGGGTAACCTGACTGCCAACCAAAGACCCCATTTCTAACAGTGTACATATGTCTATACATTATTAACATGTATACATAGTGGTGCACTCACACATACAAGGTCAGATTTAAGCATTTTAAGCACACAACACTTGCACATTCCTCAGCTGTGGTGATGGAGCCAGTGGGTGGAGAGGCAGACCAAATTATGCTGGGGCACGAGCCCCATCTGGTCTCCTCCAGAAATGCCAGTGGTTAGTTTCTTTTTATGTGCATGTGCTTGGGCATGGCACAATCCCAGATGGAGACACTCATTTTGTGTCAGTGGGGGCAGCCAAGGGTGGTCTCAGTCATCTTGCCAGGGCATATGCCACACTTCTCTGCAATCTTTTCAGTATATTGTAGGAAAACAGTTTGAGCTTTGTGTGTATTTTTAGGTCTGGCATAAGCCAAGGCCTTTTCGTTTTAATAAAATGATATATATATATATATATATATATATATATATATATATATTATATATAATATTTATATATATATATATATATATATATATATATACATACATGTGTGTAGGGTTTTTCAGCCCACCCTCCTCTTCAATTGGTCTATTGTTGTAAAAAGCCCTCCTCTTCCATTGGTCTGTTGTTGTGTCCTTTACATTTTTCTTCTGTCCTCTGCATCATGGAGTAATGGGCCAGCCTACTTCACCTACTGCTAACTTCACTGTGTGCGACAGCCTTCTTGCTCTTTCAAAAAGAATGTTGTACACACATATTAGTTCCATTTAGTGCCACAAACCATATAATGGCAAAATGTGCATTTTGAGACCAAACAAAATAATTGCCTTTAGTCAATATTTTTTATATTGTCTAGGGGCCATCATCTCCCCAACAATAAAGTTTTACCAAATCCATGAGAAACAGAAACATTGACAAAGCCAAAAGGCTGGCAGCCAATGTCAGGTGTACTATCCTAGCCAATGCTTGTTGTGCACTGGATTTGTCAGTCCTTTCAGCTTTTCAGTCGGTTTTTGCTAAACTAGCTCTCCAGATTACTTGTTGTTAAAACATGACATGTTACTTGTAATGATTTCTTCTGAGCTGTTTTACAATGGCTATGTTACCCTTTTTATCTCCCTAGTCCCTTAACAAAGGTGAAGTTGATTAATGAACTAAACCAAAGGGAAGCTGAACTTGGAGTGCAAGACAAAGTCTCTTGGCACGCGGAGTATAAGGACAGCGCTTGGATCTTTTTAGGTCAGTATTGCTTTATTGTAGTGTGATGTTTTACCTGGGCCTAATATGACTGGAAATTTGAGTTAAACTGTCCTTTTGTTACTGTTCCAAAAGAGAAACTTAAGTTCCAGATAGCAATATGTGCACTGCATTGATTTTCAATTAAGAGAATGACTGTATATAATGGAATATTAGTGGTCCTGTCAGTGACTTATCAACAGTTCACATTTGTATGGGTGCACTAGGGGACAGTTAAGAAAATATGCTTTGATACCATACCATTACATTACAAAAACATCCTCATAAGGTAGTGATACCAGAGTTTCTCATGCTATGCTAATAAGAGCGAAAAGTACAACAAAAAAACCAAGAGTGATCAAAGTTCTATCCCTTTTTATCCACTTTGATCATTCATGTGTTTTCCTTGTCCCTAGTGTCTTAGGATTTCCGATTAAGGTAGTGGTGGAAAAAAGTGTTCTAATGCACAAACACCTTGGTTAGCAGTTGGTCTTTAGTGGTGGGGTCTGTTCAACCAAGAGGCTGGTAACTGCAATGGTTGTAGCAGTATAAGGAAGAGACATTGGTGGTATCCACGGAATTCCAGACAGAGATCCTGGAGACAATATTGAAAGGGGAGGTGGCAGCTGCTTTGAATGTCAACATAACCCATCTAAAAGGAGAGGCTAAGCAGTAAAGTGAAGAGATATTTGATTGAAAAGCGACAGTGGAAGGGAGCGAAAGGCAGCTAAATAGAGATGCCCAGGCAAATGGGTATGAGGTGATCAGTTATATCAGGTGCTTATATCGACAGTTGTTTTATATTTACATGTAACATTTGTTACAGAAAGTGTTGTTGTAGGAGATCAAATGGTGGTTTATTATTTGGTCTATTATTTGGTTGTGTGCCCTAGTCCTAGGTGGATAAGGGGTGGTTTACACTGGTCTAGTTTGTTTTTAGCTGCATTTCCCCCACACCCCCCAGTGATTTTAGTTATCTCTTGCATGTTGCATGATTATCCATAAGTAAAAGAGAAATCGCAACAAGAATATGTGAGATACAGATTGCAGAATTAAACACAGTAATAGTTCAGTCAAGTGACCTCTCATCAGAGACATTTGAACCACTGTGCCAAAAGCTAATCCATTGTGGTGAAAGAAGGACTATGTTTCATTGCTTGAAGGATTACGATGTGATATTGTCATAATCGTGAGGGACTCCTAAACTGTAGTACTTAAAATCGTGCACTAGTTTGCTTAGCCTCCTTCCTACAAAATATTTCCTATCAGTCCTTACTTCTGAAAGTAATTGTCCATCGTATATCGTTCCCAATTTCCTACTGGCTCTGTTGTCAGCATTTAAATGCATTCCTTCATGAAGTTGCTACAGTCTGGAGGTTTAATATTTAGCTAATTTTAGCTAGTACCTACACTGCAGATGGGGATACATTTTCCCCACACCGAGATCTGCACCAGCCTTCTGAAGTTGGATCTATCAACACAGAAATGATGGTGGTAACACTGTCCCTTTCACATCACCTGTAAGATTCTACCTCTAGAGTTGGGTCTTCCACTAGCTTGGGTTGAAAAGGTGAAACACCTCGGAGTCTAGTGGAGCTCAGGAGTAGCAGTGACATAATAGGTTTCCCAAGGTTTCCAATCTGGGTGTCTCAAAGAATGCGTTAAATACCTGAAACTTCCCAAGAGGATATAGGCAACAACAGTGATGGTTCTCTTCAGATTGCAGTGCGCCTGTAGTGTTTACTAGGCATTTCCAACTACTTGGTAAAAACGTGCACAGATTCCAAAATGCTGTGGCCTGCCCTGTGATGAAATGACTCTCCAGTCTATTGGCTGGCTGACAGTGGTTAATCATATCAAGCTTCAAACATGGTCCATAAATGCTTTCCGCACTTGAAATAAAGATGTTTCTTACTCTGATATTTGCCATCTATGAACTAAGTAGAAAGCTATGATTAGAAAGTAAAGTGTCCTTTATGGTGCCTGGATTAAAAATGGCAAAATGTGGTTGGTGTGCTTTTTTACTTTGGATAGCCCAAATCTGAAATTTTAACCCCAAGTATATTAGAAGAACTGGAGGCCATCTCCCTTCCAGATTGAACTATTAAACCTTCCCACTTCCTGTAGGGTTACTCTGTATTTATCCAGTGCCACAACACTACCATTGTTAGTAAACACTGTTCTTTGTATATGCGTCTTAAATGAAACATGATCCAGAAGATATTAAAAGACTGAACATTTAATGTTTTAAAGATAGAATGGTTTCAGCTGACCGATCAGAGAAGAATAGGTTGTTCATAATTGCTGCTAAATTGCCAAAACTGTAAAAATGATATAGGGCACTGGAAGTGAACACATATATACATTTTCCATGCTCATTCACACTGATGGCCACGTATGCTCATTTCGATAGTAGGTATGGATTTTGTTGCCAGCGAAAGGGATCAGTATTTATTTTAAAAACGTATAGGGACTTTCAAATAAAAAAGAGAACAGAGCATTGTAGACAGACACATAAACAGAGATCAAAGAATTCCACATCTTGCCAGATCTTCTGGAGAAGAAGGGTGAAAGGCGCATAATGATAAAAAAAAAACGCTCTGACCATAGGAAACAAAAGAGTGATATAACGTGTGTTTTTTCTTATAGCAGGTTCAATGAACAACTCAGGACTACTCTGACCTAATCTCTATTGTCTTGTTTCTGAGGTAGAGGTCCAGGTTTTTATTATATAGCCTTCCCAAAAAGATACAAGCCAATCATAGTCTTTTTAGCCCATTTTTGAGCTGCATTAAGGGGTAATTCGGTGCCTCCCACATTATTGCAACATTTTATTTTTTAGGCTCAAATTTGATTTTTTGGAGTGGCATATTTTCTGTTTTGCCCCATAGCCATGCCATTATCCCCTCTCCTCTAAGATGGTTCCATTTGTGATTTCCATGCCATTGCTTGCTTGCACTTGATGAGCAGCATTACAAAATATATCCGGTTATCTTTTAATTTATCCTCTTACTTCTCTTGAATAAGACCGGGAATATAGGACTATGAATTACACGCAGTTTGTCGCCTTGTTAGGACTGTATGCATGTTAACCACTAAAATTCAAAATGATTGTATGTAATGGAAATTACAGATCAACTTGAGCTTTGATTCTTTATACTTCGGGTTGCGTTCAGTGGAGCATTATGCATTTTATGCTCCATGAAAGGGGGGGGGATGGAGGTCAAATACAATAGATGTAAGTAGCTATACTGTATACATTTAAACTTATATTATGCGCTAACATTCCTGAGTATGAATTTACCCTCCCCCAATCTTTATTGCAGAATTTTCCTCCTGCATCAATAAAATATTCCAGCGGAGCCCAGTTAGTTTTCACTTCTGTGTTCTTATCATCACTCTGTATGATATATTTATTCACCTCATCTTTTTCAGGTACATATAACTTAAACGTCTCGTATGAATTGCATTGCCACACCGTGCATATCCTCCCTCACCTCAGAAAAGTTGCACAGTGCTGTGTACATATCACCCACATACGTCAAGGCCACCTCCTGTTTGATGTATCTACTGTGCACTCTATAATACTTGTGTGATCCTAAATTGCAAGCCATAAGAGCAATGGTTCTGAAGTGGCAGTGGGATGTGGTTATCTTCCATTCAAAATGCCATACATTTTTACAACAAAAACTCAGATTTTCGAACAAGCATATCTAAATGGGCTTGGAGTTAGATGCTCTTTTCCTGAGCCCTGTGTAGAGACCTCAGATCTGCTCAGTTAAACTACTCCCCAGGATTCCATGGCCCAATATAGATGATAGTGTATGGGGGATATACCATAACAACACAAATGAATGCTGCCGATACCCCTGAAAATCGTCTTGCAGCATCTGAATGAGATACAAGATGTCGGCTTTTGTGTCTCTCTCCACTTGTATCTAACCATGCCACTGATTGATGGTGAACCGGCTCCAACTATGAAACAAAGGGTGCTGGTGATGGAAGAAAGAAGTTGGAGTGACTTAAGCTATAGCAGGGACCCTCGTCAGATTGCAGAGTTTGGGGAGAGACACTCAAACCTGATATGGGAGCTAAGCTGACAACATAGGAGTATGTTACCTAGTGTGTTTTTCCAGTCTCTTAACATTACGCTCTAGCCCTCCACTACCAACCTCTTGACAGGTTATGTGGTGCTGCAGACAAGACATGACCTAGAAAAGGGGGGAACCCCATTGTTCAGAGAGAATCATTTTCTTTATCATCTATTGCCTACATGAGCAAGTGACGTGGCAGGGCTCACAAAGTGGGTAAGGGTTCTACATGCTGTTTCTAGAGGCAATCCATAAACAAATAGACAACAGAGACATAAAGACAAAACTGGATTCACGGAGGCCAAGCTAAAGATTAACAAAATGGGGTGAGATTGAAATGAATTAAAGCAAAAATATTTGGCATCCTATGGGGACGAAAGTCCTCTGCTTGGCTGTTACCTGTTTTTCTGTGCGTTCCTATGTTTTGCCCTCCGCTAACTCAGCAGTCATTAAACCCAGGAGAATACTCCTATGGAAGTGACCTGAGACATCAAAGACCGATTCTGATGTTCAGGTAACCGTCCAGCGTGAACCTCTCTTTTAGTGAGAGAAATGGGAGACTCACTGTGGTGCAATGTATTTGTAGTAAGGAAAAGAGGCTTTCTACCTTTGCTCCTCTGGAGGACCTGCCTAAAAATGTCCTCAGAGGGAAGTTCTGTCCAGTCACCCGTGACCGTGAGCTACAGTGTGACATGGATCCTACATAAGGCAATCACAAGTTATTCATGCCGTTCCAGTATTTGATGAGTTATTTCAAGATAAACAGGTACACAACATCTGATTGACCAGGTCTAGCCGTAAGTACTCATTCCTTCACCAATAGCGTTGCAAATATTTCCAACTTTTCAAGGACGAGATGTACCTCAGTTTGATTTTGAAGAAGTGCATTTCAGTGGCAGGACATTGCTATCCTCTTTCTGCACTGGGCATATGCCAGTGTCAGCTTGAAGAAACCACCAATATGTTTGGACTGTGAGGAGAAAGTACAGGGAGTGTATCTTTCAGGAAGAGCATCCGAGTGGCAGCAAAGTACATCCCTCAGCTGACTGAGAGGACCTGTGGTAGACAGTCACTGAACTTTGCCTGCTCCAGGAACACACAGCCCCGGTTCTGAATCATCAGCGATAACCACCTGGGTCAGAGGTTAGAGAAGTCACGGTCTGCTTCTGTTGAATGTGAACCTGCTTTGCTCTTGACCCCTCTCCTGTGGAAATCCTGTATATACATTCTGCAGGCTTGCAAATGTCTTGAGGTGTCCTTGACTTCTTCCTCTGGCTTAAGACTTGGGGTGAGTAGCTAGAGGTGGTCACCATGACTCTGAAACAATTTGAAATTTGGCATTAGCCATGCATCTATGAGATAGTATAATTTGAACTTCTGCTCATCATTTTGTTTTCATCTATTGTCTACATAATCAAGTGATGTGGCAGGGCTCAAAAAGAGGGCAAGGGTCCTCTGTGCTCTTTTTGGAGACAAAACTGAATTCAGCAGGGCCAAGGTAAAGATTAACAAAATGGAGTGAGATTTAAATTAATTGAAGCAAAATTATTTTGCATCCCTATTTGTCCCTATTAATCTTGCACACAGTGGTAGGTGCCACTGTCCCGCCAATACCACTCAACCAGAACTTGTTCACCATGGCCAGGAGAGTGGTTTACACAGGTCCCCCAACTTTTTGAAACTTCCTTCTTACCAGTAGCTAGTCAACTATTAGAAGTTCAGTAGATCTTGCTCTGGCACCGAACACCAGACATCTTCCGCAAACTCTCATCTTTTTTGTTTGCTAAGACTGGGTGGGTTTCGTTCTTTGGTCAAGAAATCCATGGCAGTCCAAAGGACCTGACAGGTTTTGTAGTTGGTACACCAAAGCCCCCCTTCCATTCACTCACCAGTAACTAATACCCAGTCACTGCAAGAGAAACAGAGCAGCTATAATTATTTTCCAAGTACTCTTTCCCTTTGCAGTGTGTCTTTGTGATACAATACTGTAATTTCCTGCCATGATTTAGCAGTGATCCTTTTTTTTGCAGTTGCTACAGCAGAGTTGAGAGCGGTCTTAGTAGACCTCTTCCGTTGTAAAATATTGGCCACAGGCCTAGATGGTAACTGTCCGAAACGCAGTAATCCTATTTTAGGATTGCATGTATGGCTAGAGACTTCTTATTTTCTTTGCCAGGCCCTATTCTAATTGTAGTATTTATTTTTTATGTATGTATGAGAAAGAACTTGTATTTTTCAAAGTCAATCACTGACTGAAAAGTGGCCTTATTTACTACTATAATTGCATTTATTAATATAATTATTATGTAGCATTTATAACGTGCTCTGCTACCCCAAGGTTGTTGTCCTGCCATGGAGTATCTAAAACTGATGTCACCTTCTTAAGTATGCCTCGGACCTGAGAAAATCAAGTGCTAAGACAAACTGCTTATTCAGATTTGGTTCTGCAGTACTGTGGCCTCAGGACACACATGGTTAATTCACCAGTTATCACAACAGAGGCCCAGTATCCCTGGACTGCTCTGGGACCCCAGAAAAGATTTCCACATATTCTCTGACTTTTATTGCAATACCAGCTTTGATTAGCTGCATTGATTTAAAGCGTTGTAAATAAAGCGAATGGGCTTATGATCCTGGCCTTAACAGAGCGACAACTGTAAGAAATTCTGTATAAAGCCATTGAATCGGTTATGAAAATGGGTAGGCTGCTGTAGGGAAAGAGGACGCAGTACTGAAGACACCCGTTTGACTTTCGCATTGGGTTAAAACAGAATGACAGAAACTGGTCTCAACGCAGGCATTGGATTTTTTGTGAGACCATTGTGAAACTTGTGGTTCTTGAAATGGACAGATGTTTTAGGTTGTTACCAAGAACTGTCATTAAGTCGTAATGTGCTTAAGGGAATTTGGAGGGCTCTGATGAACATGGGCCTGCAGTCCATGGTTTTGCAACCTGTGTAATGGGTCCAATATGAAGGAGAGACTCTTGAATTTGTGGTAAATGAGGCATGTGTCCAGCTGCTTCAGAAAGGGAAATCTGATTTAAAGTTTGGTGTGGTATGACGTAATGCCTTCACTCCAGTGTGTTGTAGATGTCCTGTGGCCAGTGCCCATTTCTGGGACACAGGCTTTTCTCCGCTTGTTGCTGTAAGCTAGCTGATGGAATTCAGCAGACACGAAGATACTATTTTTAATCTAAATGGATGCTGTGCACCACGCTTCTCCATGCTCTTTATCTGTGACCTTACTGCTTCAGCTCGTAATTTTAAAGAGTTATAATAAAATGTGAGCTGTGTTAGTTTTTTCTTGGCAGTACGTGTAGAGATTTGTTTTGAAGTACCAGGCGGACAGCAACAGTTCTTATTTTGCTTTCTGACAAGTTTTCCAACAGCTACGTTCTTCAGGGCTGTAGTTTGATTATTTAAAGCACTACAGGTCTTAATGGTTATTCCTAGTTGTTGACCTGAGTGGTTCTCTCAAGGCGGCATTTCCGACAATGCAAAATTACAACTCTACAACCCTTTTTCAAAATATTTGTGGAATAGTGAAGTGTCCTCCTTGACTATTTAGGGCAAAGTTGTTATTTCTCCAAATATTTTAGAAGTAGAGTAGAGTTAGGATAGTAAAATTGCTTCGATGCATCCACAATATTGACTGCTGCACTGAGAGTATAACTTAAGGTATTAAACTAAGGGTGAAACCCTCAGTGTTCAGACTACTTTTCTTCCCACTCCTTACACCATTCTGTGCCACGAGTACCCTTTTTAGACATGGCCTTTGTTTTAGGTGTCTCAAAAATTCATAAGTAAACAAAACATACATCTACACTTACGTATTGACGCTCCGGGTGAGCCTTTTTCTTCTGGTCAGTAAAGCTGATTCACGTTTTGCTTCCATGCACCGCAGGAGAGCAAAGGCTCAACCTATTTCAGCTCTTGGCTTGCTTGTTCTGTAAATTAAGGTATTTTCCATATCACATGTCCACATTCACCTAAAAAGAAGTGCATTTCAGTGCCAGGGCGGGTTGCCCATAGGATTACTTTCAGGGGCGGCACCTTCGCTGTGGTGAAGAAGCATCGCCTCACTCGCTGACCCAGAAGTAGAAAAATAAAACAATAGCTTACTATTGTTTTATTTTTCTGCTTGTGGCTCAGCCAGCAGTGCAGGGAGGAGGATGCTGGGCCACAGGAGGAGGAAGATGGGAGGAGGGGAGAGTGCACCTAAGTGCGTATGTGTGTTTGGTCGGCTGTCTGAGGCCGACCAAACATACATGCACACTTAGGTTTTTCCAGCTCGGCTGTGTTTAACAGCTAGACTGGAGAAACTGCACAGATCCCAGGGCTGTTTCTGAGCGGCAATCACTGTCGCTCAGACAAATCATGGTGCTGCTTTTATGCTAGGTTTTGCATGAAAGCAGCGTGAAGATTGCTGTGGAGTCTGTGGTGGTGTTCCAGCAGTGAATACTGGGACACCAGAAGAAGAGGAGCGCGAGACAGCAGGAGGCGGCAGGGACCGAAGCAAGGTAAGTCCTTTTTTAATTTTATTTTATTTTGGTACCTCGCTGGTAACCCCAACCCCCTCCTCGGCCCGCCACTTGAGTTATGCGGCAGCCGCCGCTGATTTCTTTGCATGCGCTATTTTTTTTCCACTTTTTATCCTTTATCCTTTTTTTTTGTTACCCATATTTTTTTTTTAACTGTCAAGTTACAGTAATTCAAAGCTAATAGTACTTTTTCTTTGCTCCAGTAAGAATCATATTTTCTGTGATGTTAATTAAACCTAAAAGGGGTGTGTACATAAACAACCTGCCTGCTTTTTTCATAAAAATTGTTATTATTTTTTTTTTTTTTAACGAAATTCTGTTACAAGACATTTGATCGTCAAGTTAAGTTCGACACACTTCTTTCTTTTTTTCCTTTTTGTGGCATGTATATGCAAAAAAAAATCAAAACCATTGTACCAAATTGGCTTGGTGAGGCTTTGTCTGAGTTGTTTAAATTGAATGCAAGTGGTGCCACATGTTGTTGGATGTGATCTATATTTGTAATAATGTGTAAATGAATGTTGCCATACAGTAAACGTTTCAACACCAGCGGTTGTATTTTAAAGTTATAAACCTAAATAATAAATAGTTTGAATATAAAACAAGGTATTTCCAAAGTTATCTTAGCACTCATCAACGCTTTCTAAAAATACTCACTTTATGAGGTGTTATATTTCCCAAATTAAAAAAATCTCCATTGTGCCGTTGAATAGAGCCATGTTTTTTCCAGCTTCCTGAACGTTTCCGTTTGTGTTTGACACAAACTTTAGATTTGAAAAAAACAATCATTCTTGTTTATGATAGAATGGTTTCACCAATTCTTATTCTTTTATAGATAAAAGAGGTTTACACCAAAATCACACTCAACAACATTTGGTTACCAGAATTATTTACTAACAATTTCAGATGAAGACAGAATCATCACTGTGCAGTTTGCATGATCCTGAAGCTTTGAAAATGTGATCAACTTTAGTACAGAAGGGCGATAAAAAACATAGAAGTTGCAGACGTTATTTTGACCCCTGTGAACATTGCAGTAATGTTGGGATGAAGATCACCTCATTGAAATAAAATAAAAAAATAAAAATGTTTTACCTTAACAGTGAGGACATCTTTTACAATCCGATATTAGTAGCTAGAGGAATTGTAATATGCTGTTGACTCAGTGGCTTAATTCCAGCTTAAACAAGCACTGGCAAAGCTAAGCATCTGGCTTAATGAGTTAATACAAACAGTATTTGGTTGTGCATGTGTTAGCTCATTAATTCTACTAATTGTAGTGGTGATAATGGTTTTGCTGGTGATAATGGTGGTGGTAGTTGCGTTGGTGGTAAGGGTGGTGGTGATAATGCTTGTAGTAAAGGAGCTGGTGATTTAATGGTGATAGTGGTAATGGTGGTGGTAGTTGTGGTGGTAGCGACTATAATTGTGGAGATGGTGATAATGTAATGGTGGTTATGGGAAGAGTGGGGTTTTAGTGGAGTAGTTATTAGCGGTGCTGGTTCGTTAATGGCAGTGGAAATGAATAAAAAGAAACCGACCTATGTGATAAAAGAACATTAGATGGCTTTCTAAAGGTCTTGCACCCGAGTACTGACAAAATATAAAACACCTAGTGCAGTAACAAATACAAAAAATTGATTGCTTTCTTTTTACAGTGCATATGCAAGACAAAAAAATGAAGGTGCATTGAATGAGTGTATGTTTTTTAATGTAACATAGTCCCTTATGCATTGCAAGTCAAACACTTAATATAAGGTAGAATGATAGGCACAGCATCCAATAGCATGTGGTAAGAGAGTAATAGGGTTTATATCTACATTTCATTCTTCACCATGCAGCTCAAATGGCTGGATTATACCCAGTATTTGAGGAAGGCAGTTGAGTTTTTTTTTCTGTTGTGAGGAACTAGGCCTACATTGTGAAGTAAAAAGATTCTTTATTCGGCTCAAAAAAGCAGGATTGCAATCAAATGTGGGGAGTGCCACCCCCATGCAACGATGTTTTGGCAGCTCATGAGATGTGATCTGGGCACAACAGCCTAATTGAGACATTGACAGAAAAAGAGGCTGGGCTATACTAATGTATGCTGTTTCTCTGCATCTTTCAATTTAAAAAAATTGTGTGGTGGTAGAATCCCATTCAAATCTTTTACAGGCCTTTCTTACCTCCTGAATTGACCAGTGCAACTCGTTGATATTGTAGGAGGCTGGCCTGGTTTTAGTACTTACACCAGGTCCAGTTATCCCTTATTAGTGAAATGTAGACAGTGTCTAGAAGCCAGGCTCTCTAGGGGTGGCTGTAGCTGAGCAGCCAAGGCTTATCTAGGAGACATGCAAAGCTCCTGCAATACCACTATAGTCACAGAGTACTCCCACACATGAAAGAAAATACTCAGTGTTACAAAAATAAAGGTACTTGATTTTGGTGACACAAATGCTAAAAATACCATAGAGACTATACTCCCATAGGAGGTAAGTAATACACAAATTGTATACACTAGTATGCATAAATAGCTGTAAAAACAGTAAGACAACAGTGCAAATAGTGAAAATCACAATATTTAGAAATGGGCCTGGGGAACACAAAGCATATACTAAGAAAGTGGAATGCAAATGTTCGTTTCCCAAGTAGGCAAGTGTAGTTTGTAGAGGGGCACTGGGAGTATTATAAAACATCAAAGGTAAGTAATAGAACCCACCCCAGAGCCCATGAAAGCAGGAGTAAATCACAGTAACTTTCCTAGAACACACAAGAACACGAGAAAAAAAGACAATGCAAGAACCAGAATAGACTGCAAGACACCAACTGTGGATTCCTGGACCTGAAGACCTGTGGATGAAGGAGACCAAGTCCAAGAAGCCCAGAAGAGTCCAGGGAGAACAGGAGCCCCTGCTAACCCGGATGAAGGTGCAAAAGATGAACCACTGGTGAAGAACAACAGTTGGTACTGCACCCAAGAAGATGGATGCAGGTTCCTGGTTGGTGCAGATGATGTCCCATGCTGGTTGGAAGATTGCATTCTGGTTTGCGTTTCTGGATTCCGCCAACAAACCTTGGCACACGCAAAGCTCACAGTTAGCTAAAATTGGCTCTTCCCTGGACCAGGAGGGACCTGGTGGACTCTACCTAGGAGGGAGAGTTAGAGGGGGGTTCTCAGAAACTCAGAGAGCCCTCAAAAGACCAGGCAACGTGCACAGGTGTCCCACAGGACAGGGACAAAATAAGTGCAAAAGGAGGCCCATGCAGCACTACAACAAAGGGTCCACGCCGCCGAAGAACCACGCAGAAAGCTGTGCATCGTAGGATAGAGTGCTGGGGGCCAGAGCTGCACGGTGCATGAAAAACTTCGTGGAAGGATGCCAACAAGCCTTGGCAACTACAAAACACATGGTGCACGGGGGTACTGTCTTGCGTGGGGAGGCAAGCTCTTACCTCCCCCAAAGTTGGACAGTAGGACGTCAGGACCACTTCAGTCCACCACCCGTGATGCAGGATCCACGCAACTCGTCAGGAGAGTGGACCCACGCAGCCGGTCGTTGTTGAGAGTGGTGCCTGCTGAAGCAGGGGAGTGACTTCTTCACAGGGAGATTTCTTTGTTCTTCTGGTGCAGGCCGAAGATTGGCTGTCCTCTAAAGGATGCACGACTGGGAAACAGTTGCAGCTGCTGGTGGGAGCTGAAGATACAATGTTGCAGAAGTCATCTTTGCTTCTTTTGCAGTTTGTAGAGTTCCTGGAAGATCCAGATGCATTTTCAGTGCAGGTGAAGTAAAGGATGCAGAGGATTCCTGCCGGAGTCTTGTAATCCGAATCTGAAGAACCACCCAAGAGAGAGACCCGAAATAGCCCTGAAAGGGGGATTGGTCAGCTAAACAGGTAAGCACCTATCGGGGGAGGGCTCTGATGTCACCTGCTGGCACTGGCCACTCGGATGCACCCAGAGTTCCCTGCCAACTTGGAATCTAAGATGGCAAAACCCAGGGACCCTCTGGAGGAGATCTGAGCACCACCCCTGGGGTGATGATGGACAGGGGAGTGGTCACTCTCCTTTCCTTTGTCCAGTTTCACGCCAGGGCAGGGGCTGGTGGTCCTTGAACCTATGTAGACTGGATTATGCAAGGAGGGCACCAAATGTGCCCTTCAAAGCATTTCCAGTGGCTTGGGGAGGCTACCCTTTCCAAGCCTATAACACCTACTTCCAAAGGGAGAGGGTGTAACACCCCTCTCCCAAAGGAAATCCTTTGTTCAGCCTTCCTGGGCTTGAGCTGCTCAAGCAACAGGAGGGCAGAAACCTGTCTGAGAGGTGGCAGCAGCTGGGGCTGCATGGAAAACCTCAGAAGGCTGGAATGGCAATACTGAGAGTCCTCTAAGGAGCCCCCAGAGTGCATGAAATTATACAACAAATGCTTGCAAAAGCCTTGGGGTATGATTCCAACATGTTTGATACCAAACATGCCTATGTTTGGAGTTACCATTATGCAGCTGGACATAGGCAGTGACCTATGTCCAGTACACGCGTAAAGTGGCATCCCTGCACTCACAAAGTCCGGGAAATGGTCCTAGAGGGCGTGGGGCACCTCTGCTAGTGCAGGGGTGCCCTCACACACAGGTACTCTGCACCCTACCCTCAGGGCTGGAGGGCCTGCTATAAGGGTGACTTATAAGTGACCTGGTGCAGCGTAAGTGGTAGTGAAAGGGTGCATGCTCCTTTTCACACAGGCTGCAGTGGCAGTCCTGCAGAAGCCTTTTGCATGGGCTTCTTATGGGTGGCAAAAGAAATGCTGCAGCCCATAGGGATCCCCTGAAACCCCAATGCCCTGGGTACCTAGGTACCATATACCAGGGACCTATAAGGGGACACAGTATGCCAATTCTGGGTGAAAAACTGGGTCACCAGTATGCAGTGACAAAATGTAGAGGAGAGAGAGCATAATCACCGGGGTCCTGGTTAGCAGGATTCCAGTGAACACAGTCAAGCACACTGACATCTGGCAGAAAATGGGGGCAACCGTGGCAAAAAGAGGGTACATTCCTACAGATATGACATCTGCTCTTTGCAAATTGTCCATGATGCAGACTTGAGGTTCCTGAATTGTCCACGTCTCTTCCCAGTTTTACTGGCTGTCTATCAGTTCCCATATTCACTTAAAGTCCCCTTGTGTTGTTCACAAAGATTACCAAAATAATCATAGCTTGCTATCAAGCAGACCATACTTTTCAAGAATCCTGGAAGGAAGCCTTCATCTGAATGCTACTTTTAACTTCTAAACACAAATTTACTTACATTGAAGGGTGCCATGTGGTGTATCATTTATATGCATGGCTCCTGTAATAATGTCTCCATACAACTGCATCTTTTCCCACATAATTAAACATGTACAGTAGTTGCCACATAATCCACCATCTGCTGCATAATTTGCAAAGTTCAACAAAGGTTACTAAAATCATGTTACACATGGTATTCTGAGTGGAGGGACTCTGTTGTCAGAATTCCTATGCAAACTAATCAGTGTAACAACACACACTTTAGAGATCAGGGTAAAATGGGAAAAGGGTAGAAAAGATCTTGTGCAATCATTATAGGCACAGGTAAGCAACTGAGGTTCAGGGAATGTGTAGTTGACTTTGGCTTTTGTAGATAACATACTTCAAGGACTACTGACCACCTATAAAAAGCAGTTCCATACAGACTGAATGCAATGCACCCACCAGTGTGAGAACATTATTATCAGTGGTCAGGCTTGTCAGTTGCTATCACAAGCATCAGACAACCTGGATGCAGGTCGTAGATCCCAGGATGCCTAAAAGGCCTACTACACTGTAGTTGAGAAGGCAAAAAATAGGTACCGTAATTTAACAAACACAGTAAGAGGAAAAAAGGATGAAGGACTTATTGCGAGGGAACCAGCAACTGCAAAAATGACAAAAGTGGGGGTAAGACAGTAGTGGGGTAAAACAGAACATATCCGAGAGCAACAAAAGCCAAATGACATGTTGCCATGTTGGGTGGGGGGCACCAAATGACAGATGATGACGAACCTGGAGACCCAGGTTACAGCCTTGGGGTGACATTATGTCAGCAATCCTACCAAGACCATGTGACGTCGATTGGAGCTGGTACAGTCCATCCTTGAACAGAAAGTCCTTGAGGCTTGTCAGTGCTGGAGGGCCTCTATCCAGCGGGTGTACGAGTTTGACGACAAGTCTAGTAAACTCCTCTGCTGGTTAGCCACCAGTAACGCACCTGCCAGAGTAATACCTAAAATCCTAGACTCTGCTGTGGTTCTGCGTGTCGACTCTATCACAGTAGCCAATGGTAATGGGCGGTATGCATACCCAAAGTCATAATGTAGACAAGTGTCTAAGCAACCTTGAGCATTTTTGTGTCCACAAAGTCAGATCGAATGCTCGGTAATCAATTCAAAGAAAGCATCTGAAGAAAAAGGCCATGACAAGCCTTATTTGGAGTGTTATGTAGCGTATCTCGCGCAAATGTTGTGTCTGACATTACCGAGAGCTTTCTTTGAATTGATTACCGAGAATTCCGGTGTGAGTTTTTAGACACAAAAATGCTCAAGACTGCTTAGACACTTGTCTACATTACGACTTTGGTTACGCATACCGCCCATTACCATTGGATACCATCTTCAAAACTAGTTTTTTGGCCTTGATAAAGTCAATGTGACGAAACACGTGTCGGCTGTGGCTGTACATTGGACTTATCATTTCTTGACAAGAATACACCTCTTTCAACTCCAATAACGTGGTTTTGGATTCTGTATTTACTCCTCCACTTGGATGAACATTTCTGGACTACATTGGTGTGCCCTGGTATATATTGACAATTTTAATTTCTGATTGGCCTTCCAGTCAGCAATTTAGACACCCTTGCTGGTTGGGTGTTACACCAGATTGGCACCCATACCGTACATCTTTACAAAGACTTAGGATCTTTCCCAGAACTGTATATACATATTGGATTGGATGTGCGACCTTTATGGCATTAACCACTTTTTCTGCTGTATTGTATCGATCACAGTAGCAGCGACCTTTGCCGACTCCTACCGAGGGCTGAATGTGCAGCATCCTCACCCCCCCCCCCCCCCCTTGAGCATAGCAGGCTTCTCCTGACTGAAATACCTCTTCTGCAGCTGTCAACAAGCGAGCAGGTGGCTCTTTACGAGCCCCTTTCAGTGGAGGAGATCTAGGAATCTCTGGGCTGCCCTCCAGGAAAACTCCTGGGCCAGACGGCTATCTGCTAGAGAACTACTGAAAGTTCCAGGAGATGCCCTTGCCGCACCTCTTCAACCTATATACAGAAGTGGCTCAGAGGGGCTGAATCCTCCCAGAGTTAGATGCAGCCACCATTGTGGTGATCCCAAAGCCTGGCCAACCCTCGCCTCACTGAAGTTCATGTCACCTTACAACCCTCAGTAAGACTGAGATGAAGGTCTTTCTGAAAATCATTGCCACTAGTCTCTGACAGTTTATCTACAGCCATAGTTCTCCCAGTCCAGTGTGGATTTACGTCCATTCGAGGTACTCATCACTCGTCGATTGAAGGTCGCACTGGCAATAGTCCTTGAGATGCCTGACTCCTGCGCGCTCCTGCCTCTTGAGTTCGAGAAGTCTTTGATTCGGTTAACTAGGACTTTATGAAGACAGTACTGGCTAGAATGGGCTTCGGTCACCAAATACGTGGCTATATCAACCTCCTGTACTTCGAACCCACGACCTGGGTGCTGATTAATGGGATACTCTTAGATCCCTTCCCTTGAGGCAGAAGGACCCCCCAAGGCTGTCCCGTGTCACCCCTTTAGTTTGCCCTCGCACCCCTTGACCATCTAGTGCGTTGTGATACCCAACTGCGAGTGGAGGACAGAATTGCACTTTACACCAATTATGTTCTTCTATACCGGGCTGACCCCAGTAGGACCGGTCCAAGATGCTTTTGCATCTTATAGCTATATGAAGCGGCCTCCAGTCTATGAGTGAAACCCCCTAAATTTCTGCTAATGCCGGTCATTGGCAAGGCTGCAGCGACACACTGGCAAGCCACTATACCTATGAAAAGGCTGAGTTTCAAATTTCTGGGTATTCATATGTCCCTTTTCCTCAAATTGGCCTGGAATCTCAACATACCACCTCTCCCTTCCCAGGCGGGAACGGACCTTCAGCGTTGGGTGCACTTCCCGCTTAACCTCTTGGGTTGTGTGGCCCTTTTAAGATGATTGTTCTCCCACACTGCCTGTACATTTTCCAAACTTTTCCCTTGATAATCCCTGACCGGTGGTTTAGGGGCTTCACCTCAGGCCAAGTGCTGGCTAGCGGTATATGATCGAGGGATAGCTATGTCGGACCTCCAGATGTATTACAGAGCCACACAACTTTTGGGGATCAATGACTGGCTGATCCCGGGGACTGGGATGATCCTGTGTATTGAGCTAAACTTGGATACTTTATGGTGACAACATCCCTATCTTCCTGAAGTGACTAAAGCAGTTTTCCATACCTGGAGAGCGGGTACACGATTTATGGATCCATAACTTACTTACCTAATAGACCCTGCTGGGGCAGGAACGTTGCCTCCACCAAGTCTCCAGTCTCCGAGCCTTTCAAACATGGGACTTTATAGATATTACAACATTTAGTGACATTTGGAAAGTCCATTCAGCGCCGTCGGGCACATTACGCCCTTTCTAAAACCCGGTTCCATAAATACCTAAAGATCAGGCAGACGCTCGCTGTGTATAAGGACAGCCTTGTAGTGCTCACATATCATAGTCTGCTGGAAGCTTAACTGCTGATGGGTGTGTTGGGGAATGGAGCAGTGTCATGCAAACACATACTATGATTAACAATGCCCCTGGCGTATTTGCCCCTTTGAGGAGGAAGTGGGAGGCCTGGATAGGCCCTTAAATGATGCTGATTGGTGGGTGGCACGAATGGCCTCCATGAAATAGCGATGTCCTCTTGTCTATGCCTTGTTCAATTTTATTAGCTTCAATGCACCTATAGTACACCCTTAAAATTGTTGGAGGTATGGCAATCACACACGAACACTTGCTTTCGTTGCCCTTTTTCCATATGACGTGGCTGTGTCCCCCAATCCAGGAATATTGGGCACGGATAGTACACACCTTATTGCGGGTCCTTGGATACACACTTATGCTGACATCAAGGGAGGCTCTGCTGTGGGTCTTGGACAAACTTGGTAATGCCAGAGGGGAGGTGTACCTCACTAGGACGTCCACCCTGTGGTGGCCGAATGGAGGAAGGGATAGATTGATGCGCACCACAAGAGAAACTCCCCCATAAATATCAAAGTATGGGGTCATGGCTGGATCATCATGGCCTCCAGGTCACTGCATAAAAGGTATTGTTCGTAATCCTCTTCAAAATGTCACGATGTATGCGGCTAGGTGGCGAAGGTGCGTTGTATGTATTCTTGTACCACACTGTTCCAAAATCAGTCAAAAAAGAATGTCCTGAATTATGCCAAATAATTCTGTGACACAATTTAGTCAAACCTACCACATAATTTGGTCCTCATTTCTGCATACAACCAGTGACCCAGCACATATGGAACCCCACTAGCCACTGTATTTTAACAAACAGAATCCCATTTGTTCACTCTGACGTTGATCATTTCTTCATGCACTACCTTTACCCATCAGCACCAGGTAAACCATCAGCTACTCCTTGCGCTACTGTGGTGACATAAACCGCCCTTTGCTGTGCTCATACTGCAGCCCATATTGTCAAAAAACTATGCTATGATACTTCCTATGCAGTGGAATAAAATAATAAAAGTTTAGCCAATCATCACAATAAGTATATGTTAACAGTTGGTCGATATAGGTTGCACATCGAAGGATGAACTTTGTTGCAGATTATCTAAGCAAGATTTTACTCTTTCTGGTTTCTGACTCATAATATGGGGAATCACATTTAGGAATGATTTTTTTAAAATGATAAAGGGATATACAGGGACAAGTTTGACCTTGGTCTTAAAAACGTGGCCAGCACTGAAAAACTGAATTGTATGGGATGAAATAATTCTACCTTTCAGAGGTTGCAAAGGATAGTGGATTTTAAGAAAAAGAAGCTAATAAGAGGTTTAGTGGCTTGGTAACAGATAAAATGCATTCTAATAGTGGTGAGATTAATAATTGTAGCATTGGTAATTTAGGCTGACTAGAGCATGTGCAATTCCTCTTAGCAAGTTGAATTCTGTTGTGCAGCTGACTGCAGAGGTTTATAAGGGCGTTTTCTTGATCTGACTAGCTTGATAAGTGTATAGAAGGGCAATTGTAGTGCATGTGCTTGTCTCAGTGATGACTTTGATTTCGTTACCTGTAATTAAGGCAGTATATAATACAATTTTAGTTCTTTAGTCTTGGTGCGGCTTGGTTTTGGCTCTGTTATAACAGTTCACCAAAATAACTTACAGCTACTATAACTGTTAACCCCCCATGGTAAAGTTATGATGAAGGTCTTTCTCAGGCTTTATATGAATGAGTGGAAGAAAATAATGTCTTGCCTATTTTACAGACAGGCATGGATTGCAGTCACAGCTAGTGATCTAGAGAAATTAGCTGTTGATAAGTAAACTTCTCTCCTTTACTGTGCGGTTATCAACCATGAGTCAGCATTTGTTGCCATTGACAGGAACATCCTATGGAGCAAACATTTTCTATTTATTTCAGCGAGCTTTTGAGGGGGGGATCAAGTTGCTATATTTGGAATCCTCTGCTTGTGTTTGCCATTTTGAGGGGCTGAAAACTGCCAAAGTGCATGTTGGTAACTGTGTCAAGTGAGGTTGTGTCCTGTCACCCCTGATGTTCATAATACAGCTTATAGATCTACAGTCTGAGCTGGCAAAGTGTAAATAACTTTCCACCAAAAGTCAGTGTAATCTTATGAAGAGTGTTATTTTGCACAAATGATTTAGGGCCACCTTACGAGTTTGACGAAGGGAATTACTCCATCATAACCGTGACAGATATCCCATCCGCCATATTACAAGTTACATTACATCCTATGGAACTTGTAATACAGCGGATGGGATATTCGTCATGTTTGTGATGGAGTAATCCTCTCCGCCAAACTCATTATGAGGCCCTTGGTAATTACGAGCTTGGTATCACCTGGTTTATAATATTCTAGGTACATATTACAGTGTTACTTTACTGTCTAACATTTTAAAATTAAGAAACTTAAATCAAAGATTGTGATTTTCTGTAGATCGGTCAGTAGAAAATGATGGTAGCTAAGATGTGTAAAACTTGATATTGTAAATTAATGTTCATATCTTGGAATATTATTTGACTGTTTATCTTGGAAACCACATTATATTGCTAGGAGAATATCTGTGACTGGTCTCCTAAAGCTTTAAAGAAAGCACAATGGCTTAATTTTGAAGCTACTTCCTATATGTTTATAAGCGTAGACGTGACCATTAAAATGTAACCGGTGTGCGTCATGAAACTGCTCAACATGATGTATACTTTGTGCTTAAAAATTTGAATGATCAAAACTTTGTTAGGCCTGAGACACACAGGTAAGTATACACATGTATATTTACTCATGTCTATATTTACTACTACACCGAGGTGTAACACTCCACTTTGCTAGTCACAGTTTGAGTGGGTATCTACACCTAGGTGTACACTTGCATGTCTTTACCCTCTCAAATGAGGGAGTGGAACATCCTACAATTGTATTTACGACCGTAAAGTTACTATTAGGGACTTCATGACAATTGTACGTTCTACTTATTTGGTGGACATGCCTGCCACCAGGACAGTGACTTTTGCCAGGGAGATGGCGACCTCGCTGTGGAAAGCATAAGGAAATGTAATAGTTTTTTTTTTTTTTTTTTAACCCCTTCGCTGCCAGGCCTTTTTTTGGCTATTTGGGGCAGGGCGCCCTTAGGCCCTCATAACTTTTTGTCCACATAAGCTACCCACGCCAAATTTGCGTCCTTTTTTTCCTACATCGTAGGGATTCTAGAGGTACCCAGACTTTGTGGGCTCCCCTGAAGGAGACCAAGAAATTAGCCAAAATACAGTAAGAATTTTGTTTAAAAAAAAAAAAAAAAAAGTTGGAAAAAAGGGCTGCAGAAGGAGGCTTATGGCTTTTTCCCTGAAATTGGCATCAACAAAGGGTTTACAGTGCTAAAATCACCTGCTTCCCAGCTTTCAGGAACAGGCAGACTTGAATCAGAAAACCCAATTTTTCAACACAATTTGGGCATTTTACTGGGACATACCCCATTTTTACGATTTTTTTGTGCTTTCAGCCTCCTTCCAGTCAGTGACAGGAATGGGTGTGAAACCAATGCTGGATCCCAGAAACCTAAACATTTCTGAAAAGTAGCCAAAATTCTGAATTCAGCAATGGGTAATTTGTGTAGATCCTACAAGGGTTTCCTACAGAAAATAACAACCGAAATAAAAAAATGTTGAAATTGAGGTGAAAAAAACCAGCCATTTTTCTCTACGTTTTACTTTGTAACTTTTTCCTGCAATGTCAGATTCTTTAAAGCAATATACCGTTACGTCTGCTGGACTCTTCTGGTTGCAGGGATATATAGGGCTTGTAGGTTCATCAAGACCCCTAGGTACCCAGAGCAAATAAATGAGCTGCACCTTGCAGTGGGTTTTCATTTTATACCTGGTATACAGCAATTCATTTGCTGAAATATAAAGGGTGAAAAATAGGTATTAAGAAAACCTTTGTATTTCCAAAATGGGCACAAGATGAGGTGTTGAGGAGCAGTGGCTATTTGCACATCTCTGAATTCTGGGGTGCTCATTCTAGCATGACGTTACTCAAAGTACGGCCCGCGGGCTGCCAGTGGCCCGACGGACCTATCTTGGCGGCCCGCGGATGTACGAGAAACGCCATATAATAATGGCCACAGTACATAAACATAGAAGAGGGCTGCGGGAGCATGCGCAATAGTGGCTACTTCGCGCATGCTCCCGCGGCCCTCCTCTATGTTTACCTACGGCGGCCATTAGTTATGGCGTTCCCATGACGATCCTGGCTAGTGGTGGGAAGCCAAAGCCCCTTAAAAGTTAGCGCTTGCAGCTAACTTTTACGGGGCTTTTTTGTCTGCTTCCTGTCACCGTCTCCACGTCTGCCGCCCGCCCGCCTGCTGTGCCGTTGTACATTTGTGGCATCTTTACAGTGCTTTATTAAGGCAGGTAAGGCTCTTTGGTTATTTATTTATTTGTTTTTAATGTAGTGTGTATGTTACTGGGGTAGGGGTGAGAGCAGATGGCGCAGTGTGTGTGCGCTGTGTGTGTTACTGGGGTAGGGCTGAGAGCAGATGGTGCTGTGTGTGCGCGCTGTGTGTGTGTTACTGGGGTAGGTGTGAGAGCAGATGGCGCTGTGTGTGTGCGCTGTGTGTGTTACTGGGGTAGGGGTGAGAGCAGATGGCGCTGTTTGTATATGGCGCTGTGTGTGTTACTGGGGTAGGGGTGAGAGCAGAAGATGCTGTGTGCAGGTGGTGCTGTGTGTGATACTGGGGTAGGGGTGAGAGCAGATGGCGCAGTGTGTGTGCGCTGTGTGTGTGTTACGGGGTAGGGGTGAGAGCAGATGGCGCTGTGTGTGTGCGCTGTGTGTGTTACTGGGGTAGGGGTGAGAGCAGAAGACTCTGTGTGCAGATGGCGCTGTGTGTGTTACTGGGGTAGGGGTGAGAGCAGAAGACGCTGTGTGCAGATGGTGCTGTGTGTGATACTGGGGTAGGGGTGAGAGCATAACTGGTTGTGCGGACATCTCCACATATATGACTGAGACCCCTGCACAGAAAAGATAGGAGAGGCGGAGGCCTCAGGCCTAGGTTTGTGAACTAGATATTGTAGTAAGTAAGTAATACTACTGTAGTACTTCTTTATGTACCACAAAATCAAGTGTTCTTGTGAAACACTTTATATATATAGATATAAATATTGTATCCACTTCTTAGGGATGTAACTTGTGAATCTTAATTGTGATCTATGCTGTACTTTAAGAAAATGGACAGTCTGTTTATAATAATGTCTCTACCTTCAATGAAATTTCATTTTTTTCTTGGTGATTTGTTATTTGTTTTTAACCTAGTGAATCTCTGTGTTTCAAATTAGAAAGACCAAAAGCTTTAGGGTGACCTGAGTACACTATTGCAAAAGATACCATTTACTTAGGTAACTGTGTTTCACTCTGTTGGGGGGAGGGGGAGTGGGTGTGGGTATGTGCACACACTAATTTAGTATATAACTAAATATGCTATTGTATTGAAATGTTTGTAACGACTGTCCTGCACTGCTAAACCTGACAGATGGGAGTAACTGTTTCATGTTTGCTATATTCTACAGGAGGATTGCCGTACGAATTAACGGAAGGAGATATTATTTGCGTTTTTTCACAGTAAGTGAAATGTCATTATGTATTCTTTACTACCCTGAATTATATCAATATCGAAGGAATAAATTGGGACATTTATTACTAAAGGTAAGGTAATGGAAAAGACCTTTGAAAAATTCTCAGCAACTCACGTCCGTGCAGGTTATCTGTAAAATGAAGATGTGAGTGTTTTCACTAGAGGTTCTGGCCTACGCGTTTGTATCCATCGGGGGACACACAGGGCTAGGGAAAAACAGTGCCATACTTCCAAGGAAAGATACATATGCTGGGAAACATTGATGACACTTGACAGGAAGGTCTGAACCATAGTCAATCAGTGAACCAAAAATTCCATCAACATTGTTGTGACAGTTTGCTATAGATGAGATTGTTTTCATAATACAAATGTTCCGAGTTTTATTCCACCACTGCTTAGCAGAAGTAAGTGTTGAGTTTTTCTAAGACAGACAGTCAGTTTTATGGCTGATAGCAGGAGAAGGATGGATACATCACTGTTGGAGCGGAGGAAGCACACTTCCTTTGAGTCCATGTCACCCAGGAGACTAATGAGTGGCTCATATAGAATTGAAAGTCGGTAAAGTCCTGGATATGGGAAAGTATTTATTTCCAAAAAAGCTATGATGAGGTAGTACCACCACATATGGCTTATACTCCCCAGTTCATCACAATGTCCAAGTCATAAAAGGACAATTTGGGCGAATTATGAGATCTGTTTAAGAGTGAGGGACCATCAGATTCATTATCTCATGGCTGTACACTCTGTGAGAGCTTATTAATCTAGGTCCATATGTTCTTCCTCATGTCTCTGTTAATTTTCCCGCTCAACCCTTCATGTAATTCAATGTTGTGAAAACATTTGTTTTAAAAGGTAATCTGAACATGTTGGAGAAGTTTGAGAATGTGTGAATGAGCCTGGATATCTTGAGGTACTACTTTTCTAACCAGCTTTGTCAGAGAATTGGAGGGTGACTTAAAAAAGAGTGTTAAAGAACAGTTGTTACTGTTTTGTGGAGCTGCAGATCCCTTCATGGGACCAGGCAACTTATATGTTCTGTTCTGTCGTCACACATTCATTGCCTGCCCCCAATAAGGTGGAGCCAGTACAATATAGGAGGGAGATCTTGTACAGTGGCGCGTTTTTTAGGTTTCTTATGTTATCATAGTAAGTTTGTTAGTTCAGTCCAATTACAACAGGTAATCTCAGGTGGAATCAATAGAGAGGCACGTTGCAACACAAAGAGAAGACTAAGAAGGAGGTTCATGTTGATACAGGCAAGGCTGCTAAGGTGAGACATTTCTAATGTATTCCACCTTACAAGGTCTGTAAATTGTGATTCGAGCAACACTGAGACAGTAGTGTTAAACAGACTTCATGCTGATTTCATGCTAAAGACTTATACCTATTGCATGCCTGTAGGAACATGTTCAAGTCAGCAGGTATTCTTAACTGGATGAGGGTTCAGGTCGCGTTGAGCCCTGTGGTTGTGGTGCGGCTAGTAAAAATTGCTGGCAACTATTGGAAGTCTTGAGTCCAAGAACTGGAAAACTAGGAAAAAACAATATCCCCACCTTAATGCGCAACAGCAAATGAAAATCCATAGTACACTGTGTATAAAACCAAGCAGTAGCTCACAAGTATTGTATGCTATCTCTGTTGGATAAAGTTGATGACTAGTTTTAGCAGGCAAAAATAACTCTCAATGCCAGATGCTCCTCAAAATGTTATCAAAGTTACCTCAAACCATTGCTTCTGTGAAATGGTATTACTAGAATTTTCCAGTTTACCTTAACTGTCCTCATAAGTGCTCCTGAAGGCTATATATAAATCGCTGTACCATAGGAAAAATAATTTTAGAAAGTATTGGAGATAAAAATGATTATCATAATCCTTAGATTACCTCTTACCTAATTAAACTCTGGTGTTGTGAAATGTCCGTGTGATACTTTTTCATTTTTCACTTTCTTGGGGTCATGACAATAGGAATAATGTGTGGTTAAGTTTCAAACATTTGTAGGGATGGCCTCTACAATCTATAGTAAGAGCCCTGAGTATCTCCTCACAAGATGCAGTTCATGCACTTGACCCTAAAGTCAGAGAACTGCCATGTCTGCAGTTGATGTCTCTAGATCGTCCAGTTAGTTCTCTGCTACCCCCAAGTTTTTATCAATGCCACCAATTTGTTTGATAGTTTGTCCTTCGGTGAAAGACATTTTGGCTTCATTGTTGAGGTACAGTTGTTGCAGATCTCCATTCGTGGTCGGGCTCTCACTTCTTCCTTTTTAAGTGTGGGTGCCTTCGATTCAGTGACCAAAACCTTCTTGTTGCATTTCTTTTTCTTTGCCTCAGAAAATTTCTCGTGTTGGAGTTGGAGTGTTTTTTTGGTTTGTTGACCCTGTTAGCAAGTGACAGAAGTTGGTTGGTGAGTCCACCTTATCTCTTTGTGTGAGATTACAGGAGCACAAGACCACCTGTACAAATAAGGCAGAAAGTGCTGGTGCACAAAAGTGAAAGAGTGCTACGATGAGAGCCTATGCAAAGCAGCTGGAAATTTGTCTGTTGTGCATTCTCCCAAGTTTTAGTAACGGTGGAGCACTCTTCATCCCCAATGCTGGATGGGAACAGTATCCAGCAGGCAGAGGGCACCTGCACTTCGTTTACAATCTGTTACAGAATCTGGTGAATGCAGAGCCAGGTGGGATTGAAAGGCTCCTGCCCTGCACAGTGGGGCCAACAACCTCTCAGGAGCACTTGCTAAAAGTGGATCCTCATTCACAGAATAATTCCATCTCCTCTAAAGTTATCAATACGGAAATTAGAGCCCTGACTGATAAGAAGGCATGAGTGACTGGTCATCCTCTTTTATGGTTTCATCTTTCCTCCAGAAAAGTATGGACGGTGAATTGTCAGGACTTCACTGACAAACGTATTTGCCATAATTAATCCCTACATTTACAGTTTGAACTTTGGTGCAGTATTAACAGTAGTACTAGAGATGAGAGTAGATGGGAAGATTCATCTGGATACATTTTCCATAGAGAAATGGGTGCCAAACTGATTGCTAGGCAAAGTTAAACATTACTGTGTCCATGTGGTCAAAAGCAACCAGGTCTAAGGCTCTATATATTTTATTTGGATGCAAGCATGGCTTTTCATTCACACTACCTCACTTCTGGGGTGTAAGAGAAAATGGTGGATCTTATAAGACAGGGTTCTCTTTTCTTTGCTATGGTTAAGGGCAAGGAAAGCATAGACACTGACAATGAAGTGCCTCTTTTTTTTTTTTTTACCTAGAGTCTACAACTCTTTGTAGGACTGTCATAGGGCCTTATTATGACTTTGGCGGAAGAAAAAGCCTGTCCGCTGAAGTCCAGAAAGGTAGGTTGCCACCAGTGTGACAGCCTTCCAGCTGGGACCTTTACGAGTTTCCTGCTGTGCCAGCGGGAAACGTCCTACAGCATTGTCTCCGGCTCGTAATAGAGCCGGCGGCAATGCTGTAGTGCATAGGGTGCACCTGCACCTGTTGCCGTTGAAATGTTCACTGTTGCAAAGCAGACAGTGAACATTGCAGCAGGGCAGGGAGGTCCAGGGGCCCACTTTGATTCCCCCTCAATTTCGACATGTTTTTGGATCTTCCCTGTCACAGGCACTTGCCCCACCTACACAAGTGAGGTATCATTTTTTACCGGGAGACTAAGGGGAACGTTGGGTGGTAGGAAATTTGTGCCAGTGCGATGATCCCACACAGAAATGTGGGAGAAATCCCCCCACAAAAACAAGTAGTTTTGTATTTGATAATTTGATAATTTTGATGTGTCCACATAGTGTTTTGGGGCATTTCCTTTCGCGGGCACGAGGCCTACCCACACAATTGAGGTGCCATTTTTTATCGGGAGACTTGGGGGAATGCTGGGTGTATGTGGCTCCTCTCAGATTCCAGAACTTTCTGTCACCGAAATGTGAGGGAAAAAGTTTTTTTCTTTTTTGCCAAATATTGAGGTTTGCAAAGGATTCTGGTTAACAGAACCTGATGAGAGCCCCACTAGTCACCCCATCTTGGATTCCCCTAGGTGTCTAGTTTTCAGAAATCCACAGGTTTGGAAGGTTTTCCTAGGGGCCGGCTGAGCTAGAGATCAAACTCCACAGCTAGGCACTTTCCAAAAAACCGAGTCAGTTTGCAATGTAAAAATGTGATGTGTCCATGTTGCGTTTCCTGTCACAGCATTAGGCCTACCCACGCTAGTGAAGTACCATTTATATCAGGGGACTTGGGGAACACAGGATAGCAGGACAAGTATTAGTGTCCCTTGTCCTTCTCTACATTTTTTCCCTCCAAATGTAAGACAGTGTGTAAAAAAGACGTCTGTTTGAGAAAAGCCCTGTAATTCACATGCTTGTATGGGCACCCCGAGATTCAGAGATGTGCAAATAACCACTGCTTCTCAACACCTTATCTTGTGCCCATTTTGGAAATACAAAGGTCTTCTTGATACCTATTTTTCACTCTTTATATTTCAGCAAATGAATTGCTGTATACACGGTATAGAATGAAAACCCATTGCAAGGTTATTGGCTCGGGGTACCTAGGGTTCTTGATGAACCTACAAGCCCTATATATCCCCACAACCAGAAGAGTCCAGCAGACGTAATGGTATATTGCTTTCAAAAATTTGACATCTCAGGAAAAAGTTACAGAGTAAAACGTGGAGAAAATGGCTGTTTTTTTTTTTTTTACCTCAATTTCAATTTATTTTAATTTCAGCTGTTATTTTCTGTAGGAAAACCTTGTAGGATCAACACAAATGACCCCTTGGTGAATTCAGAATTTTGTCTACTTCTCAGAAATGTTTGGCTTTCCAGGATCCCGCTTCGGTTTCACACCCATTTCTGTCACTAATTGTAAGGAGGCTAAAAGCACAAAAAATAGTACAAATTTGGTATTTCACAGTAAAATGCCGACATTGTGTTGAAAAATGTTGTTTTCTGATTCAAGTCTGCCTGTTCCTGAAAGCTGGGAAGATGGTGATTTTAGCACCACAAACCCTTTGTTGATGCCATTTTGGGGGGAAAAAACACAAGCTTTCTTCTGCAGCCCTTTTTCCCCATGTTTTTTTCTTTTAAGATGCAATTTTCGCTACATTTTGGCTAATTTCTTGGTCTCCTTCAGGGGAACCCACAAACTCTGGATACCTCCAGAATCCCTAGGATGTTGGAAAAATAGGACGCAAATTTGGTGTGGGTAGCTTATGTGGACAAAAAGTTATGAGGGCCTAAGCGAGAACTGTCCCAAATAGCCAAAAAAAGGCCTGGCACCTGAGGGAAAGGAAAAGGCCTGGCAGCAAAGGGGTTAAAAAATGTTTTGGAACCCTACAACACCTGATGTCACACAGATGTATATTGAAGTCCTGGCGCACTGCATGCCACCAAATGTGACAGCCACACTCCCAAACCTTAAATTAAGCATTGACAGATCTGCGCGATCTTAAGTCGCTTAAAACTACAGAGGGAATGAAACAATTGCATATGTACGTTCGTAATGTAAATCAGCCTTTGTCTTTCCCCTGTAGAAACAGTCCAATCTGATGTGCAAGGTAAGCCGCATCACTGTATTCACGTAAGAAGGTACACATACATGGCACGGTGCAAGCAAAAACAGGAGTGCTCACGAAAGACACGCTTCAACTAATTAAAAAGTAGTCCAGAAACAATGCCATAAAATTGCCGCTGGTAGGTTTAGGAGTAGTTGGGCGGTGCTCATGGGAGGGCTAAACCGCAGAAGATCCATGACTGGTGCACGCCATGGACAAATGGGGAGGATGCAAAATGGAGCGACAAGGAAGCCAGCCAACGGCAAGCCTGTGGGTGGGGCTGAAGCCCACGATGTAGACACAGCATGTCTCAGTTTGAGACATCGAATGTGTGCCGTCTAGAGCCGAGACCTAAAAAGTAAGTCCATTGCTATCCCAAACTGCACTTCTAAAGATACTACAGCCAAAAAGCACCCAAAACATTTGTAAATGTACTCCATCTCAGAACTGTATCAAGTCCAGTACCAAACATGGACAACCACAGGTACTGCAACACTCTCCCATAGAAAATAATTAAGGTTGGGATTTAAAATATAATCTCATAGGAAATAATGTTAAATTAATTAGTTTCTACTTTTTCTAAACACATATACATTTAATTTAATGTAAAAGATAGTTATAATTGTAAACTTTATATTTTATTTTAATATATTTTAATAACTATTTTAATGTAAAAATATATGTAGATTGTTTTTACTGAATGTAAAATAATGATGTACATAAGTTTTAGTATTTTTAATTCATAATATTTTTTTTGTCTTTCAAATCATTTTAATTTCATATATTTAAATATGTCAGAAATATATTAATGCTTTAATATTTTTTATTGTGTTCTGCTTATATATGCATTAATTTAAATCTATAATTTAACATAAAATTATTTTTGCTATTTTTTAAAGTTCAATAAACCATTTTACTTTTCCATATACTTTACTATAAAGAGATCGCTTCCCCGTCTGTGGAGAGCACCATCTAAGTGTGAAAAATTGCTAATTGTAACTTTACACTCATACATTAGGCTCCACCCTCTGGTTTCAGGGGGAGGGGACATGTAAGTCTGCACTTTGTAGTACATTTTCACTTGTAAATAGTGAATAGCCAAAAGTTGTTTATTTTCTACAAAGTGTAAGAGTAAATTTACTTGTGTAGATTTTATCATTTATAATATGACCTTTGTGAATTGCTCCCTATGTCTGTGTATAAGCCTCTCATGTTCTGGCATGACTCCCACTGTCCTTGCACCTAGTCCTCTTTGTCTTGGGATCATTTAGACTTCCACTCTCTTAGTATGCACAGTTTTGCGACTGATAGTAAACTAGCTACCTCCACCAATGTTTATTGAGACCTTTGATTCCGGTTGTGTTGTGAAGGATAACCAATTTTGATGTTACAATGGAATTCAGCCCCCTTACTGTTGTAATTTCCTTGGGTTGTAGCCTTTTTATGCATATTCAGTGCTGCCATATAATACTCCCCTGTATCCCCGCCATCTCTTAAATGTTTTTCAATCTGTAGGAAATATTCCCTTTCCATTTCTGTCCACATTTCCTACTTAAATGTTGGGTAGGTGCTTGGTGTTATCATTTGTTCTGCAATACTTTGTGTATCTGTTTTTGGTGAATCGTAAAGCCTACAAATTTAAGTGATGAATTCTTGCAACAGTGTGTGTCGGTGTCCAGCTTCCCTGCTTATCGCTAATATGGCCAGTTATGTTGCTCTTTGTCTCAGTTGTTGGTCTCGAAGATGGCCTTCCTTTTCCCTTTGTTTGTAATGTTTCCACCTTATGCAGGTTGTTCCACTTTTACGGTGAAACGAGTTAAGTTAATATTTGGCATTTGTGAAGTCTCTCAGGAGGGCTGGCACTGACTTGTCTTTGCATTGGAGTCGCAGGCTTTCACCTGTAGCTCCAGGTCTGCTTCTTTGGCTCTGTGCTGTTTCTTGTATTTAGTGGATTCTTGCCTCAGGTTGCTGTTCAGAACTGGCTCTCAGAGTAACCACGGAGTTTAGAGGGACAACACTGAACCCTCATTGGAAGTAAGATATTTACAGGTTTTATAATTTTTTATTCTTCTCTGGATGTTTATATCACCTAGAATTCATTTTCTAGATTATGCGGGGAGGGATAAGCAACCTGTTGCCAGGTTGAGGCTGATTAGTGCTCACTAGTGTCTGAAACGCTATCCTCCAGGTTTTTAAACTATGCAACCATTTTGAGTAAGTAGAAAATAGACAATTCATGTGTAAATACCATGTACACAGGATAGACCTATATATTCCTTGTCCCTTGGGTTTATTAGTCTACCATTGTTCAGTGAGATCTTTAGCATGAAAAGGTCTTTATTACTTACCGCATTTGGTTTAGCAGATCTGTCTAGCACCTGTCCACTCAATCACCACCTTACTTTTGCCCCCAAATTCCGTGTGCATCTTGCTTATGCAGGGCAAGAGGATTGATTTGGTGCCTATAAGGGCGCAGACAGGTCCTATCACTTCCTGAATCTTAACTTTTGCAAATATGTACCTGCTGCCTTCCTCTGTCTTAAGTGTTAAGGATGTGATATAACAGTGATTTGCAAAACAGAAAGGCAAAACTACTCTTTATAAAGTTTGTATTGCCAGTGCTCTCATGTTCTGTCCCCTTATTGTTAGTTGCCTGTGTAACTCTACCCACCCAGCCTCTTTTCAGTTTATTTCTATTTGCGCTCAGTGGGTCTCTGGGAGTGAGGCATTATCAGGATGTGTTGAAGCAAGTATGACTGCATTATATTTATTTTAATACATTGTGAACAACCATTGGCATTAACACATATGATTTTCAGATCTTAGTTTGGCATATTATTATTCTGTGAACTTGAGGGTTGAGGGGATTCAAATGACAGCAAAAGTTGTGTAACCGGGAAACCTAGCATGCATTGTATATGCCAAAGTCTGTAACTAAATAATTGGTGAGAGGGCATTCTTTGCCATTAAGTGGAAGCCTTTTAAGACCTCTCCATAGGAAAGAAGAATAAACACTCAGAAGTGTACTCAAGCCAGCTCGTAAGTTTACCGTAATTTAGTTTTACTTCTCTAAAACTGGCAGGGGAGTTGACCCCAATCTCACGACCCTGCCACCGGGAAGATCACTTTTGCATGTAATATATCTTGAGTTCTTAATATGGCATTTTTATCTAAACATGCCACAGTCACTTATGATGGAATCTGTAACACAAAATTGTCGTTGACAACAATACAGAGTATAGTTGTCTATGTTACTATTCATTGATGTTGTTCTCTTATACTGTATTCATAGCCTTCTTGGGCCTGTTTACCTGATGGATGGTTGACCATATCTTCCTGTGAATTCTTACCGTGAAGAGTGTGGGTGATGTTGAGAAGCTTCTTTGGGGCTCATTGGGGAGAGTTATTCACTGGTGTATATCGGGCCGGCTTTGCTGACCTCCTGCTTTCACCTGTTGGTGTAATGTGTGAAGTAGTTGAAAATGCCAATAAAACGATTCAATAAAAAAAAGGGTATGCGTAATGTCCACTTACTTACCAGAGAGATTAGGTGTAGCCTAAGTGTTTCCAGTGTTGCACATAGTAATGTGGCACTGGGCCTTTAAAGGAGATCTAAACTTGTTCCTATTTCTGTATTTCCTTTCATTGCCCCCTGGACCTTTGATTGACTATTTCTGCACTATTTAGATATTCCATGAAGTACCTTTGAGGGGGTCATCTGTCATTTTCTTTTTACAACTTTTGACTAAGTGGTCTCCTTGGTTTACATTGGGTCTGATGCTTTTTGTGTAATCCCATACAGACTGATAAACTCTTAAGTATCTTTATATTAATAAAACTTCCATAAAACTTGACAACATGGCACAAACTATGGCTAAACCCTAATGTAATGTACTACATACTACACCATACATGCTTCTAATATGTTTTATCAGCTTTTTATGGCATGCTCCATACATTAATGCATAAACTTTCTTAGCAGACAAAGCCATAAAGAGATTACGTGCAAATATATGATGCTTTCATCACGAGTCATCATAAAAGTTAATGGATTTTTATCTTATAGCATCATAACCAAGTGTTCTGCCAATAAGCACTGATAATGTGAAAGAGTTGCCTAAAAATTAACATTCCATTTGGGGTAAGAATTTATAGTCTGGAAGAGTGGGCCAGAAGTTCCAGACAGACAGCCAATCCCAACTTCGATCCTCCCGTCAACTCCCCTCTTGCATATTAGGTAAGACATCCCCGTCGTCCCTACGCCCTAACCAGCCCTACCCTAAGCACGTACTCTAGGCAGTTTAAATTGCCTATCTATTACCACACAGTTGTTCAGAGGCATTTATTTGTTAATCAATAAGAGGCAGTGCCGAGCGTATTATCTAGTATCTAAGGATGCAGTGCCATTGTACAGCGCAGTGAGACAGACTTCCAAACCTTTGTGGACTTTTTAGTGGTTCCTATGTCTTAGATGTTTAACGAAGATGTTGTCCACGTCTGGCTTAGGATTGTGCACACTGATTCCGAAACATCAGCACTTGCTGTCTCCTTGCTGAGGTTAAAAAATATACCTACATGATGTGTGTTCATCGTTAGTTAAATAAACAGTGACAGATCCCAGTAAAGAAACTTAAATCAGACTACCTTTTCTCAGAGTTCTCGGGTTGTTGGTTGTTATTGAGCAGTATCCTATTGGGGTACTTTCATTTGCTACATTTGTTCCAAGACCACTAATACTATTGGCCAACCAACATGATGTTGGTGCACTCCATCGGACCAGCCTCAATATCTTTATTTTTTCTTGTATTCTCGTTTTGGTCTCCCATAACACTGTGAAATCTGTAATCCTATATTTGCAGTTAACCTGCTATATCACTGCTGTATCCTGCCCTTGACTGCAGAAGCCCATTCACTTAAACCTCAGTGTGTTTTGGTCATTGCAATTGTTCAGGTCATAGTACTTAAAACGTACAGAAAAAGATGGGTTGGCTCTTGGATTAATTTCAGTCACTAGTAATCACTCTGGTCGTAATCCAATCTATCGTGTTTTGCTCACTGTGTCACGACATAAAGGAATTAGCCTAATGTAAATCATCCTTTGTCCTGCCCCTGTAGAAACAGTCCAGTCTGAAGTGCGAGCCCACGTTCCCTCTGAACGGGAACAAAAGAAAACTTAGGCTGCTTTAAGCCTTATTGGGTCTCATTATTGAAGTGCAGTTGGAGTCCTATAGCAAAGACAACATGAAGGTCCACGTCTGGGCATTCCTGTCACACTTGAGAAAAATACTTTTTCATAATTTCTTCAATGATAATACTTACTGCCATTGTAATTGTTCATGTTATCTCTTATTTGGAGCTTTTCAGTGGAGCTTAGCATTTTCATAGTCCATATAAAGTAGGTCCCTTGCAAAGGATGCTGATACTGAAGTGGTATGGAAGCATAATGCTATGAAAGTTTAATTGTTTTAACAGCTTTCAAACTGACATTGCTGAAGGCCACTGAACAGCTACACAAAAAGTGAGATGTGAGGGAATGTTACCACATCCATACTACATCGACAGCAACTGCATATTTAACTAATCCATTCAGCTCAGGTATTGTAGGATTAAGCTGCAGTTTTACTAGTCGTGGTTTCAACACTTCACAATATGACTAAATATGATGATTGTGGCACCAGAAAATTATAAAAATAGAGAAATTATATTGCTGCAAATTATGATGAGCCATGAATTTCTATTGGGCGTCTTACCAATGTGCTCAATAGCAATTCAGAATCAAGGAATTTTCGAGTGGATCTGCTCATTGATTACATTGAGGGTAGAATGCTCACGTTGTGTTTCTATAGGCTCTCCTGAAGATGTGTTTTACCCTTAAAACAACGTTCGAAAATCTTAGATACAATTCTACTTCCAAAGAAAGTTGAAGTTTACTTATACAGGATTTCATGAATAATGATTACAGTCAGTGTGCTCAAAAGGAATCATGCCAAATCCATCCTTTACCATGTACTGCATTGCATAGCTCATAATAATTAAATGCTATGGTGTGGCTTCTTTATGTTTTTGTTCTCACAGTTCTAGAGGAGGTGCAATCCTCCTCCTTGGCTCCTTCCCACATTTTGATGACGCGAGTTGACGCTCCAGTGTATTTCCCAATTGGCCCCCTTTTGCCAATATTTGGCACTGTGGATTTGAAAAGTGATTCCAGTTGATAAAAGAGAACCTTGACGATGCTCAAAGCTCATTTGCTTAGAGCGTGACCTGAACATCACCCAGGTCCATTTTTAGTCCAAGCAGTGACTCCATTATCAGTCCTCACACTGTGCTCAGCAATCTCTGCGGTCAGAAGGTAGACTGTTAAATGATGGCCGAGACTTAGACTTGGTTGGGTATTGCATATGTTCCACATTAATGGGAATGTCTTTTTTTTTAACAGTTATTTTACTTTCCTCATCTGTAAAGGAGCCCAAGGTGGGTAGGACAAGCTTTTAAATCAACAACCCACCGTATTTCGTTTCTCTTCCTCTAAAGGTTTTGTCCAATATATGACATTTTCTACTTCCACCTGCATTGCAGGCTCATTCTTTGAGGGATTTGTTTGTTGAGTTGGTTTTTACCTAGGAGTACCCATTCTAGATTGCTTGCTTGCTGTAACTGATGGACCTAATCCATCAGTAATGCTCCCTGGATTAAACCTTTGTTCAAAAGTATCACGTGGTTCTTCCAATTGACACTGTCCCTGGGTGTTTGTCTTCAAAGCTCTCTGTGAACTTTGAGTAGCTTGCTAGCTGTAGCTACTGGCTTTGTTCCAGGATGCGTTTTTAGCTAAATGATCTCTGCTTTAACACCCTACCATACCTGACAAAGGGTTATCAATGGGTAGCAATCTGGGAACCGAGGTGATGGTTTATGTTGGCTTCTTTACATTATGTACGTTGCAGACTTCATTCAGCACATGCTGCATAGCATTTGACTAGTGGGAGAGTTATAAGATAACTTGTCACCAAACCCCTATTGCTTTCATTTTTAACCTTCCCCACTTTTGACAGGGGGACCTATTAATGCAAGACTGCCAGAGAGTGGCTGGGGTTATAAGTGTTCAACTTCATCTGTATGTTCTCCCTTGTGCTTCCACTTTTTCTTTCTGTCCAACTTTATCACCGTTCATCACAGTTCCCAGAAATTATACTGAACTAGGAAGCCAGTTACCAGTACCAAGGTGTACTTTCATGCCCCAAGCCCATGAGACCATAACCAGTATTCACTCAGTGAATAAATAGAAGCATGGTTCCAGCGCATTTTATCTTGCATCTTGTGATGCAATTCAGCAGTTTCAACCTTGGTCTTCCTTATCTTCCAGACTCACAATCACTACTGTTTCGAAATGCTGCTTTGCCCAAGATCTCCCAATAAGATGCACTTGAATACACATGCTGATCCTAGGTGACCTCTCCTGCTGATGGCATCCTACCCACAAATACCTATCATAGTGCCCCGGGCGTGTAATTCGCACAGGGAATATGAGATAAAATACATGGTTTTAGAGTTTTCAAATATAGTTTATTTTTTAATACCCAAGGCCGCAGGTCTTCATCAAGACTTGGGAACTACAGGAGGCCTGTTGCACCGCTCATCTTGCTCTCACTCCTGTTTCCCTGGTGTAAGATTACCTTTGCTTGTGGCATGCTAAAAGATGTGTAGCAAGTCACATTCAGCTGTTATCTGCTTGCTCTGTGTAAGAGCACATCGGTTGGGCTGGTAAAGATGTCTTCCTTATGGTAAGTATTGTAATAAGATAGGAACCAACAACGACAGCATACCCCGAATTGCAACAGCAATTTGCACACTTATCTGGCTGTCTCTAAAAATTGGGACATACATTTGATTTGTAGAAATCTGTTGGGACCATGAAGCAGATGCCTAAAAAATGGCACTGCCGTGGCAAATCATTGATGTCTGGTTGTGCTAAGACAGCTGCCACGGTCTCTTCTGAGATAGGTTTTGCGATCTGATCCAACACATGTGCCACTTAAATGATTCACTTCATGCTCAGGATGTGTTAGGCCCTGGCCAAATGAATGAGTTTTTTTGTTGGGTATATCCTTCAATGGTTTCTGCATTTCTGAGGCTGAATCTGTTATAAGAAGGGAAACTTCTGTCACAAAATCACATTGTTATAGTTTACCTTCTGTGGGATGAAGGTTTTTGGGGCCCAACTCAGTAGCTTGATCAGAGAAAGACTGAAAGTTGTTTCTGCCACTTAAAGCACCTTCTCTCATTGGTTGTATTTTTTCTCGAGCATTACTTGAGCTCTGAAGGAGCATCTTAAGTAGGATGGATATTTCATGGAAGGAACTAAGATTCCCGCCCCCCAGTGCCCTCTCCCCCCTTGCCAACAAGTCTGAGACTCACCTGCACATTCTCCTGATCCACTAAGATGATTATGAAAGAAGGAACAGGCATACGTGTCTCTTTTTCCAAGCAGAGGAGGATTTCAAGCAAGTTTTTAGAATCCTTCAATCCAACAGCATTTTAATCATCCATTAAATTGTGCCTTTATATTGAGCTGCCTTTACACAGATCTGGGATGGGACGTTTTACCTTCCCAGAACTTAGTTGCACTATAATACTATCTTTTCACATCTCTGGAGAATCATTTGGCTTCTCCCAAAGAATGACTGCAGGGTAAGAAGAAAATCCGTGCATGCATGCAGGTTGCCCATTAGTCTGCCTTCATCTCAAGTCTTTATACCAGGCCATCGTAAGACATTTGTCTCCCTGCTCAGAGAATTCTAAGGCATAAACTGCAGTTTGCCTCAGGATTTACAGGTACCTTTCTTACATCACCAGGGGCAGTAGTGATTTTATTTTCATTTTATTAGCAGCAGCATCAACAACAGAAGCAATAATGTTTTGAATAGAGATATTAAACAAAAATAACAGTAAGAAAGGTATTTAGCTCAATAAGCAAGGAGGTGAAGTAAGTATTGCTGTAGATCATTTAATAGTCGGAACAGTCAGTCATTCTGCTATATTTTAAGAGGTAGTTAAGTGTACATGCATAAAGGTACATATTTACAACTTTGTGTGCAAAGCAGTGCAAGAGTGGTTCTCTACTTACGACCCCTCTGAACCTCAGGTTTTTACAGAGATGCCAATCCTATGACCGGTCCTGAGTTGTTTTTGCCACCATACTCGATCTGCATCTCAGTAATCAGGCCCAAAAATGACAGAATGGGCCTGCATTTTCTTATTTTATCTTCTAGTGAGTGCATGGTCTGGGAGTTCGGGATGAAATGTTCCTGTTGGTTGAAGATCGAGTTTTAGGCTTGAAACTGATCCCTGTATTTAGAGTTGTGTGCAAAAATGATGGACTGGAATGCTGATTGAGTGATTTCAGTGATTTCTAGTGGCTCACACTCTGCAAGCTTTCCACCTATCACCTCTGTTTAAGCGTGAAACCTCCAAGAGCTCATCCTTGTTCCTCTGCTTTATGAATGCTCTCAAATATTTATTTTCTTGGATTGTCCATAAATTATACTTTTGGATGTTAAGAAGCAAATCAGAAATTCCAGTTATCAGTGATATAGCCATAGAATTGAGCAAATGTAATTCTGTTTTACATAACTCTGACTTCCGTTCCTTCTAAGAAACCTTCAAATCCTGCCCATAGTAAAATGCTACAAGACCAGTGGCTCTTATAGCCAACCAAACAATGCTGGAGGTGTAGGTAGAAAAGCCCCAATACAAGCAATATTTTTAGTTACAAAGGAAAATTGCACCATGCCAATAATAGTTTTCTGAAGCACATGGAAGGAGGGTTTACTGGTGTGATCTATAGCTCTAATTTCTCTTAGTGCTTACTAGGCATGATCAACCATATCAAGGAATGCAATTCCCTTTTAAAATCTCTTTCATGCAACTTGGATAGAGGTTAAGAGCTTTGGTTGTCGAATCTTAAAGAGCTTTGTTGCATTGTTCAGACATTTGTGTTTATCAAGTACACCCTCTCTAGTAGGTTGCTATAACATGGCCTAGAATAGTTTCTGTACTAATGTTAAATTCTTTAAGTGCTGTTAGAAGTTTTTCCAAACTCGCATACGTTAATTGACACCCTGACTGTCGTATTACCCAACAGTTAAATTAGGGTGTTTTGCTGAATCAAATTTAGATGAAAACATCCAGTGAATTGGTGAATCGTGTTCTAGCTTGTACGCTTAACATTGTAGTGAATATGATACCTCTGCAGATGATCAGTGTGGACATTAGATAAATTGTTTTTCTTTTTTTTTATTAGGTATGGAGAAATAGTAAACATTAATCTTGTGCGTGATCAGAAGACTGGGAAATCCAAGGGATTTTGCTTCATTTGCTATGAAGATCAAAGGAGTACCATTCTTGCTGTGGACAATTTTAATGGGATAAAGGTGGGTACCACACGATTTAGGCCACATGCACCATTTTCAGGGCTTCTCGTATTCTCACATCGACTCGTATGATTTAATGGAACTCTCTATTGATTTACTGCTTTTTTTGTCTAAGTGGTACCACTTCTCACAACGTTTTGGATTCTTCTTGAGAAGTACCAATGTGGTTGGAGGGGGTCAGATCCACTATATGATCATCGGACAGCTGAACCATGAAATGCAAAGAATCTAATCAACATAATTAGGGTATCGGGCGACTCAAATAACGGCCTCTCCACAGACATTTTGTACCAGTAATCACCCCATCCACGTAGCATAAAGAAAACACAAACATCTTCCTTCTTATACAGACTCAAACACTTAGTCAACTATTGAAATTGTTGTATCCTGGTGCACATGAACTGTGCCAGACTTCATTAGTGCTAATTACAATAAACCAGTGGTGAATGAATGCAAGTGATCAATAGGGAATATCACAGAAAAATGGCTAAGGAGAGGGACTCACCTTTTGGGCCACTGTAGTTATGAATTATATAATCTTTGAGGGACATCTAAAGTAGTCTGTGCTAGACCTATAAAGATGAAGCAGAAGTGTGGATTTAGTAACTGGCAATGCATAAAAAGCATACAACCAAGAAAAAAAACCTTAACCGCCTAATAAGTAGCCATTATATATTGGAGCCCCTCCATGTCCTTAGAGAGCAGATGACTGCATTTCTCAGAATTTCCTTGGTTTTCCTGATAGTGTCTTATCAATTGAATGCAACCAGAGCTTTCTAACGGCACACAACAATTATTAGCTTATTTGGTGTTCCATTTCAGAAGGTTTCCAAATAGACATTTCTGTCCAGATCCGTTCCGGCTTAAGAGATTGCCAGACTCCTTCTTTTCCTTGATTTATCAAAATGATATGAGTAAAAAGACTCAAATTTATTATTTATAAAACAAAAAAAGCTTAATGAGTGGCATGCTTACCTTTATTAGCCTCCATTCTCATATAATGTGTAAATGAATAAGGGTGCCCAAAATTCAAGTTTCTTTGTTTAACCAACATGTTAAGTCCGAACCGTCCTTTCTCTAAATCCTTCAGCCACCTGTACCATTTGGGTGTAGTAGTAGTGGAGAATCCACAACCTGTGCATCCTTTGAATGCCATCCGAACCACATAAAAGATGAGCCTAATCTGACCACTAGTTGACCCTCCTGGGGTCCCAGAAAAAACAGATTGTTTTGATTCCTTTATTTTAGATGCACTTAGCTGAGTTTCCAAATTGACCATTTTCTTCGTCCTTAACTCAGTACCTGCCACAAATCTCATTGCCATCTGCAGATCCTTAAAACTGCTGAGTGGGTTAATTTTACAGCATATCACTCTTTAGATTTAAAGAACAACGTTGTTCAAATTAGTAATGAACACTGCAGACCCCGCCCCCAATCCCCAAAACATTTAAGGAAAAAAGGGAGGGGAGTAAGTGCACGAGGTGGATAAGTTACGTATGTCGTGAGTGATGAGTATGAGGCTAAAGTTAATTGACCAAATTAGAACGGACATATTTCAGTGTTGTTTGTGAACCCTGCTCTGGTGCAGTATGAGGCTTCAAGCCATGTTCTCTTGCTGTCTCTCTCTCTTGCGCTCTCTTTCTCTCTGCACCCTTTTGCTCATGCTTGACCTTTTCACTTGCTTCCATTCTCTCTAACCTATTTGCATTTTTGTCTCTGTTTGCTTTCTTTTGCTTTTATTTGTGCCATTAATTGCTTCTTTGTCACTGTTTTTGTGCCAACTGTGCTCTTTCTGCCTTCTTTTGGTTTAAATCATACAGTTTTCTGCTCTTTTGCCACTGTTTGTTTCTGCTAATCACACTCTTTTTTTTGCCACTGTTTTCCACTCTTATAGTCTCTTGTTTTCTTCAATCTCTGTTCCTCTCTTTCTTTCCTTTTTGCTACATGCCTGCTTTTCTGCCTCTTTTTCTCTTCTCCCCCCTCTCTTTACCTCTGCTGACACTCTCTTCGCTGCAGCAATCCCATCTTTTCTTGACGCATTCTCCTGCCTCTCACTTCCTGAGTCCTCTTTTAGCCTACCCACCACTCTTGGCTCTTCTCCCCTTTGCCACTTCTACTTAACAGTGGTTGCAAGACAGATGCACAGTAGCCACACAACTGGTACGCCGAAGGCACACCAAAGGTAAGCACTTCTACACTTCAGCTGCGTGCAGTGCCAGTACTTCTCGACCTCCTCCTACTCACCGTTACCCCACTGCGACTTTCCACACTCTGAACCCCACACACCTCTCTGAGTGCTGCAGCCACACCACACAACATGGAAGGTGCATTCTCCTGCGCCATCTGCATCCTCCTGCATCCGCCTCACACCCCATTCCCGCCACCAACACTCAGTGCTTGTCAGCCACACAAACCTGACTCACACTGCACCGCAATCCTCACTGTCCTGCAAAATGCTCAACACCTGCTCCCTCACGAAACACACCACCAAGATTAGGGACTTGCTTCTTGACCACTCACCGGATCTGCTCTTCTGCCTCCTCCTTGTTGGCCCCGACATCTGTGAAGTAATCCTCCCTAACGCAAGATCACCGGACAGAACAGAACACACAGACCCAAAGATAATATTGCAATCATGTACATATGATCCAATTATTGCCCCACCACCCCGGAAAGCACCTCCCACAGCATGGAGCTACCTGACGTTTAAAATTATCATCAGTGCCAACTACACCCTAAGCAATACTCTTGCCTATTGTCCCCCAGGACCACACACCAATTTTGGCAGTTCACTCTTCTATCATCTACTCCATCGACTTCCTCCTCTGTGACCTAAACTTCCACATGAAAGACCTCACTGATCCCAACACAAACTCCCCCTCAAGGAATTGTCCAACCATGGCCCCATTCACACCACTGTACACATTCTGGACCCCGGATTCACCAGTTTCAGTAGTATTACTGTAGACAAGCCAAACCAATCCAATCTGGTCTGACCATGTCCTTTTCAACTTCAGCCTACCTATCCTACACTGCTGCAGGATCACCACTGTCAGAACCTCACAACGAGACTGTAACAAGAGCGCAGAAGCTACCTAGTCTAGGCTTTTACCACCAGCCTTGACACATCAATAGCCTCCTGGACCCCACCCTCAATGCCTGGATCACCGACTGTGCAGACAGCTTGACTTCTTGCAAGTCCAGCAAAGCCACAAGAATCAGACTGCAAGCCAGCTGGTACACAGAAGAGTTCAGAAGTGAAACTGCAAGTAACTTGAGCAAAGTTAGTCACAAAGCCAGAATGACACAGACATGAGCACCGACAAATCCACCCTCAGACACTACCATGAGCAAATCGGAGCCAAAACCGCACTGTGATCACAGACTCATAAAGGCAGCACCAACTGGACAAAGAAAATCTTTGCAATAGTGAAACATTTCACCTCTCCAGCACCAAGCTCCACCTGCACCCTCCTCTCAGACCTCTGCAACAAGCTGTCCATATTCTTCAGCCACAGAATTACCAGCATCTACAGCAACTCTGAGGCCCAACAGGACCCCCCAGCCCTGGTAAATCTGCCCATCTCCCCTATTCCCAGGGGACCACACCCACTGCTACCACAGAAGAAACTGCTGGAACCATTCTGTTCATCCATTCCAAAGCAACCCCGGACTTCTGCCACCACCATGTCTTAATCAAAGGATTGGAATTCATCAGTACAGCACTTACCCCAATCCCAGAACGACTCCATCTCTACAGCTGCCTTCCCAGATGCCTGGAACCATGCCACAGTCCTCCTCTTTCTCACAAAACCCTAAGCAAACCCATGGATTCTAACTATCAACACACCTCCCTGCTACCTCACCTGGCAAAAGTCTTGGACAAGATGATCAACACACGTCTAGCCAATCACCTCAATGACACTCACCTCCTTGACACTACTCAATCCGGATTCATGCCCAACCACAGCATGAATATGGACAGAGTTGACACCATGGCCCTTATCGTACTGGACCTCTCAGTAGCTTTCACATGGTCTCCCACCCTGTCCTTAACCAACAACTACCGAAAACTAACCTCCAAGGATCTGCTCCTTCCTGACGGACCTCGCCCAATCGGTCAGTCTCGCCCCTTCTGCTTGGGCGCCCTAAAACCCCTCAGTGGAGTCCCCCAATGATCATTGTTGAGGTCTCCCCCACACCTCCAAGCCAAATGTTCAGCGCATTCATGACATTTCTTGCCAGTTTCATCCACACCTATGGTGTCAATATCATATCATATATGCCGACAACACACAGTTCATACTTTCCCTCTTCAGCAAAATGCCAAACACCCAGGCCAACCTCTCCACTTGCATTAACGAAGCTTCCGGATAGATGAGAACCAGCTGCCTCCAGTTTTACACTGACAAGATAGAAGTTGCATTCTTCAGTAGAAAAACCATGCCTTGGGACTCCTCATGGCTGCTTGTGGAACTCTTTGCAGGAGACTTAACAAAAGATCACTGGCAAGACTTCTCTGAGGTTTACATATGGTGACCAACCAATGAATAAGTACAGCTGTAGATCTGCTGACTTAGCAGTTTTAGAGTATTGCCTCAGAATTATTGTGCCTGACAACTCTGAGACATGAAGCTCAGCTAAATATCCTGAATCTTCTTTTTTCTGGGCTGTTTTTTCAGACATCATTTTGATAATAGAATTTAGCTTATGCCTAATGTGGCAAAACAATGAAGATTGTAGGAGTAAATAAAAAAAAGTATTTTCAAGTCTTCAACCTACTACCAATGCCAAAGGATTAAATTCCCTTATTGGTCATACCATCCAGCACCACTTCAAAAAACAAGGCTCTCGTGTAGAATGTATTGATAGCAGTTTCAGCAGCAGAGGCAGCTCCATGCAACTGAAAGCACAGACCCCCTCAATCCCTCTCCTCTGTGTGCCTTTGCTGGGTGGTGGTGTATTATGACCATATCATTTGGACCATTGGCAAACATCCTGCTCTAAATGGGTGCTAGATATTGCACAAAGTGGATATACAATTTGTTTCTAGCCATGACCATTGTCCATTCCATAAAAAGAGGCACCAAAATTCTATCTGTCCATGCAGCGGTTGAAGTGCATAATGAAAATTAAGGTAACTGTGGGCATGGCCTGCAAATATGGGTTCGAGGTCACAGATATGGCTAAAAACAACAAAACATTTTGTTGGCCTTTTATCTACAGGTTGAGGAATGTAATATATTATTTACTGCACTCATCTTTCATGAAAAATAAATGCAACTTAAATGTATTCTGTGGGAATTGCTTTTCTCTGGTATGACAGCTTGGTTGGTTGATGCAATCACTTTAGATGTCTGTGGCTCAAACCAAATGATCACTGATTTGATTCTTAGTCAGTGGACTTGGGAAATAGAGACGTATTAATAGTGGTAAGTTGTCCAAACCTGTGACAGAAAGGACAATGAAAATTCAAGTCATTAGTTTAACAGTTGTGTTCTATACAATCTAAGATAGGATATTGTAACTTGGCTGTCGAAATATGTGCAAGAAAATATTTTGTTGAAGTGTGTAAAGTGCTTTCAGAAATCATATTTTTAGTAATAAGCTGATTATACCTAGTACAAACCCTTTATGTTGATTTCATTAAAAGGACAAATTCTATCAATTAAAGCCTATACTTGCTCCGAAATAGCCTGTAGATTTGCTGATTAACCAATTGTATAGATTGTATAGATTTGCATTTCTTTTGAATAGCAGGTGCTGTGAAGAGAAGGCTTGCTTGTTTTTGAGCTGCCTCTCCCTTCTCTCACTTCATGGTAGAGAGGTCCCTTATCCGCTTTCAACCTGCAGCAACTCAAAAGTCCAGCAACGTTTTATATATTTATATACATATATATATATGTTCGGTGGCATGTGTAGCTGCAGATACACATGCTGTGCATATCCCGCCATCTGGTGTTGGGCTCGGAGTGTTACAAGTTGTTTTTCTTCGAAGAAGTCTTTTCGAGTCACGAGATCGAGGGACTCCTCCCATTTCGGCTCCATTGCGCATGGGCGTCGACTCCATCTTAGATTGTTTTTTTTCCGCCATCGGGTTCGGACGTGTTCCTTTTCGCTCCGTGTTTCGGGTTGGAAAGTTAGTTAGAATCTCGGAAAAAACGTCGGTATTGTTTGCGTTCGGTATCGGGTTAGTTATAACAGATCGACACCGACTTTTGAAGAGCTCCGGTGGCCCTTCGGGGTTTTTTCGATCCCCCCGTCGGGGCCTGGTCGGCCCGGCCACGTGTTTCTTCAAGGCTGATGGAACGGACCCCATTCCGCTTCTGCCCAAAATGTCATAACAAGTATCCATTTACAGATCAGCATCTGGTCTGTAACTTGTGTCTGTCTCCAGAGCACAAGGAGGATACCTGTGAAGCCTGTCGAGCGTTTCGGTCGAGGAAGACATTAAGAGACCGAAGAGCAAGAAGACTGCAGATGGCGTCGTCGCCGACAGGACAAGGGCGTTTCGAGGAGGAAGAAGAAAGCTTCTCCATCCATGAATCGGACTCGGACGAGCTCGATCCCGAAGAAACGCCGAAAACCGTGAGTAAGACGTCGAAACATAAAACTCACGAGAAGACAACAAAAGCCCAGGGGACGCCACCGCCAACAGGCCATGGCTTATCCCGAAAAATAGGTGACCGATCATCGGCACCGAAAAAGGGCATGCATGTGGCGAAGTCATCCGACTCCGGTCGAGATACCGCCACACAGCAATCTCGGGCCCGAGACAGGGGCTCCGAACAGATTCGGCACCGAGACAGTGGCACCGAAATGGTTCGGCACCGAGACACCACGACGCCGAAAATAAAGAAGGTTGCCTCGGAGCCCAAAAAGGCGACCGAAAAGATTTTGATTCCGAAACATCCAGCCTCGGAACCGAAAACAGGTTCCTACACAGAGGAACAGGGATTGTCCTCCCAGATGCAAGGACATAAGTTCGGAGAGGAACTTCAATCTGTTGAGCAAGCCCGAGACAGCGGCTCCAAGCAAGTTCGGCACCGAGACAGCAGCACCGAAATGGGTCGGCACCGAGAGACCACGACGCCGAAAATAATTAAAGTGTCGTCGGAGCCGAAAAAGGCTACCGAAAAGGTTTCCATTCCGAAACATCCAGCCTCGGAACCGAAATCAGGTTCCTACACAGAGGAACAGGGATTGTCATCCCAAATGCAAGGACATAAGTTCGGACAAGAACTAGAATCAATGGAGCCAGACTACACTCAAAGGAGGCTCCACATTCAAAAGGACACAGGGAAGATAAGCACTCTTCCCCCAATAAAAATGAAAAGAAGACTTGCCTTTCAAGAAAAGGACAAGCAGCCACACGCAAAGGTGGCAAGACAGACAGCTCCGCCACCATCTCCACCACCATCAATGCACACATCACCAGTAGTCACTCCACCACTGATGCAATCTCCAACGCATACTGCAATGAGTCAGGACGATCCCGACGCATGGGACCTTTATGATGCGCCAGTATCGGATAACAGCCCAGACTGTTACCCAGCGAGACCGTCCCCACCTGAGGACAGTACATCCTACACGCAGGTGGTCTCAAGGGCAGCGGCTTTTCATAATGTCACCTTGCATGCAGAACCGATTGAGGATGATTTTTTGTTTAATACACTATCCTCCACTCATAGCCAATACCAGTGCTTACCTATGCTACCTGGAATGCTAAAACACTCCAAACAGGTGTTTCAGGAGCCTGTGAAGGGCAGGGCCATAACTCCAAGGGTGGAGAAAAAGTACAAGCTGCCGCCTACAGACCCTGTGTATATCACGCAGCAATTAACACCAGACTCTGTGGTAGTAGGGGCAGCTCGCAAGAGAGCAAACTCTCACACCCCGGGAGACGCACCACCTCCAGACAAGGAGAGTCGCAAATTTGACGCTGCAGGGAAAAGGGTTGCAGCACAAGCAGCAAACCAATGGCGCATTGCCAACTCACAAGCACTTCTGGCAAGATATGATAGGGCTCATTGGGACGAAATGCAGCATTTCATAGAACACTTACCCAAAGAGTTCCAGAAAAGGGCACAACAAGCGTTGGAGGAAGGACAAAGTATCTCAAATAATCAGATACGGTCAGCAATGGATGCAGCAGATACAGCTGCGAGGACAGTAAATACTGCAGTAACAATAAGGAGACATGCATGGTTGCGTACGTCAGGATTCAAGCCAGAAATACAACAAGCCGTGCTCAATATGCCTTTTAATGGACAGCAGTTGTTTGGGCCGGAGGTGGACACTACTATAGAAAAACTTAAAAAAGACACTGATACGGCCAAAGCCATGGGCGCACTCTACTCCCCACAGAGCAGAGGCACATTTCGCAAAACACAGTTTAGAGGGGGGTTTCGAGGACAAGCTACAGAACCCACAACCTCACAAACAAGGCCCACTTATAAAAGTCAATATCAGCGGGGACGTTTTCGGGGGCAATATAGAGGGGGACAATTACAAAAGAATAGAGGGAAATTCCAAAGCCCCAAAACTCCTTAAAACAAGCAGTGACTTCCAAGTCACAAATCCCCAGCACATAACACCTGTGGGGGGGAGACTAAGCAATTTTTACAAACATTGGGAGGAGATAACAACAGACACTTGGGTACTGGCAATTATCCAGCATGGTTATTGCATAGAATTTCTCAGATTCCCTCCAAACGTTCCACCGAAAACACACAATATGTCAAAACAACACATGGATCTTCTAGGACTAGAGGTCCAGGCATTGCTACAAAAAGGAGCAATAGAATTAGTACCAATTCAACAGAAAGGAACAGGAGTTTACTCTCTGTACTTTCTCATACCCAAAAAGGACAAAACACTGAGACCTATATTAGATCTCAGAACATTAAATACCTACATCAAATCAGACCACTTTCACATGGTGACATTACAAGACGTAATCCCACTGCTCAAACAACAAGACTACATGACAACACTAGACCTAAAGGATGCATATTTCCATATACCAATACATCCTTCACACAGAAAGTACCTAAGATTTGTATTCCAAGGGGTACATTACCAATTCAAGGTGTTGCCATTCGGAATAACAACTGCGCCAAGAGTTTTTACAAAATGCCTGGCAGTAGTAGCTGTGCATATCGGAAGGCAGCAAATACATGTGTTCCCGTACCTAGACGATTGGTTAATCAAAACCAACACACTAGAACGGTGTTTACAACACACAAAGTACGTCATAGAAACCCTACACAAACTAGGTTTCTTAATCAACTACACAAAGTCACACCTTCAGCCGTGTCAGACACAGCAATACTTAGGGGCAACAATCGACACAGCAAATACGATTGCCACTCCAAGTCCACAAAGAGTACAAGCATTTCACAATGTAATACAGGTCATGTATCCAAACCAAAGAATACAAGTCAAAATAGTAATGAAACTCCTAGGCATGATGTCCTCATGCATAGCCATTGTCCCAAACGCAAGATTGCACATGCGGCCCTTACAACAGTGCCTAGCATCACAATGGTCACAGGCACAGGGTCAACTTCTAGATCTAGTGTTGATAGACCGCCAAACATACACCTCGCTTCAATGGTGGAACAATATAAATTTAAACCAAGGGCGGCCTTTTCAAGACCCAGTGCCTCAATACGTAATAACTACAGATGCCTCCATGATCGGGTGGGGAGCACACCTCAATCAACACAGCATTCAGGGACAATGGGACTCTCGGCAAAAACAGTTTCACATAAATCACTTAGAACTATTGGCAGTATTTCAAGCGTTAAAAAGCATTTCAACCAATAATAAGCCACAAACACATTCTTGTCAAAACAGACAACATGACAACAATGTATGACCTAAACAAACAGGGAGGAACACACTCGACACAGTTGTGTCTCCTGACACAGAAAATATGGCATTGGGCGATACACAACCACATTCGCCTAATAGCACAGTTCATTCCAGGGATTCAGAATCAATTAGCAGACAATCTCTCTCGGGATCACCAACAGATCCACGAATGGGAGATTCACCCCCAAGTACTACACACTTACTTCCAAAATTGGGGAACACCACAAATAGACCTGTTTGCAACAAAAGAAAACGCAAAATGCCGAAACTTCGCATCCAGGTACCCACAAGATCTATCTCTGGGCAATGCGTTATGGATGAGTTGGTCAGGGATATTTGCATATGCTTTCCCCCCTCTCCCACTCCTTCCATATCTAGTTAACAAGTTGAGTCAAAACAAACTCAAACTCATACTCATAGCACCAACTTGGGCAAGACAACCTTGGTACACAACACTACTAGACTTCTCAGTAGTGCCTCATATCAAACTACCAAACAGACCAGATCTGTTAACTCAACACAATCAACAGATCAGACACCCCAATCCAGCATCGCTGAATCTAGCAATTTGGCTCCTGAAGTCTTAGAGTTCGGACACTTAGACCTTACACAAGAATGTATGGAAGTCATAAAACAAGCTAGAAAACCAACCACTAGACATTGCTATGCAAATAAGTGGAAAAGGTTTGTTTATTATTGCCATAATAATCAAATTCAACCCTTACACGCATCTGCTAAAGAAATCGTAAACTACTTGCTACTTTTGCAAAAGTCAAAACTAGCTTTTTCATCCATTAAGATACATCTTACCGCAATTTCAGCTTACCTGCAAATTACCCACTCAACTTCACTGTTTAGAATACCAGTCATAAAAGCCTTTATGGAAGGCCTAAAAAGAATTATACCACCAAGAACACCACCAGTTCCTTCATGGAACCTCAACATTGTCTTAACACGACTCATGGGGCTACCTTTTGAGCCCATGCACTCATGTGAAATGCAATATTTAACATGGAAAGTTGCATTTCTAATTGCCATCACATCGCTAAGAAGAGTCAGTGAAATCCAAGCATTTACCATACAAGAACCATTTATTCAAATACAGAAGCATAAAGTAGTTCTACGGACAAATCAAACTTTTTTACCAAAAGTCATATCACCGTTCCACTTGAATCAAACAGTAGAACTACCAGTGTTCTTCCCACAGCCAGATTCTGTAGTTGAGAGAGCACTACATACATTAGACATCAAAAGAGCGTTAATGTACTACATTGACAGAACAAAACAAATTCGGAAAACAAAACAATTATTTGTTGCTTTCCAAAAACCTCATACAGGAAATCCAATTTCAAAACAAGGCATTGCTAGATGGATAGTTAAATGCATTCAAACCTGTTATCTCAAAGCAAAAAGAGAACTGCCTATTACACCGAGGTCACACTCAACTAGAAAGAAAGGTGCTACCATGGCCTTTCTAGGAAACATTCCAATGACTGAAATATGTAAGGCAGCCACATGGTCTACGCCTCATACGTTTACCAAGCACTACTGCGTGGATGTGTTAACAGCACAACAAGCCACAGTAGGACAAGCAGTACTACGAACTTTGTTTCAAACAACTTCAACTCCTACAGGCTGAACCACCGCTTTTGGGGAGATAACTGCTTACTAGTCTATGCAAAGCATGTGTATCTGCAGCTACACATGCCATTAAACGGAAAATGGCACTTACCCAGTGTACATCTGTTCGTGGCATGAGACGCTGCAGATTCACATGCGCCCACCCGCCTCCCCGGGAGCCTGTAGCCGTTTCGAAGTTGATCTTGAACATTTGTAAATTTGTAAATATATCACTTTAAACTACATTATGTACATACATGTTTACTCCTTTGCATGGGCACTATTACTATGATACACAACTCCTACCTCACCCTCTGCGGGGAAAACAATCTAAGATGGAGTCGACGCCCATGCGCAATGGAGCCGAAAGGGGAGGAGTCCCTCGATCTCGTGACTCGAAAGACTTCTTCGAAGAAAAACAACTTGTAACACTCCGAGACCAACACTAGATGGCGGGATGTGCAAAGCATGTGAATCTGCAGCGTCTCATGCCACGAACAGATGTACACTGGGTAAGTGACATTTTCCATATATATATATATATATATATATATATATATATATATATATCTCCTACCGGAGCACTCTTGGAATTTACAGCCACATTATTTTCATCTCCCCAGCATGACGCGTTTCGGCAACCTGCCTTTCTCTAATGCCAGTAGTGAAAAGGACATTTAAAGACAGGTGCTTAAATAAGTTTTTTCATTGCTCTTTAATCATGGTACTTGTAAGTGAAAAGGGACTTGCGTTCCCCATTGAAAATCTAGCTAAGAGCGCCGCCTTCATATTATGTCTTAGAAGTTGTTTACATAGTCCCAATCATTATTTTACTCCATTGGATTATAATACCAAAGTGGTTTCTGGGCACATTCCTTCAACTTTTATATCCGGTGCACTCTCAGTTTAAACACTGTTGTTAAATATCGTGTCTTTCAAAGCATGTCAATGTCCCTTCATAAATAAATGTGCTATTCCTTTTCATCAAGCCGTATTTTTGCCCATAATTTTACTCCATGCTTGAAAGCGTTTGTTAAGTAATTTACGCTAATCCATGTAGTCATGTCCTGAATTAACAGCAAGCATATATTTTCGAGTTGACAGGGCTACGGTGGTTCTGGTAACAACAATTATTTCATTCCACAAAAGCTGCTAATGTTACCGAACACTTTCAGATGGGTGCCTCCTTCGTGCAAGCAGCAAGCACGTGAAATACAGACATCAAACAGACTCCACTTCAGAGCCTACCGGAGCACTCTTGGAATTTACAGCCACATTAATTTCATCTCCCCAGCATGACGCGTTTCGGCAATCTGCCTTTCTCAAATGCCAGTAGTGAAAAGGACATTTAAACACAGGTGCTTAAATAAGTTTTTTTCATTGCTCTTTAATCATGGTACTTGTAAGTGAAAAGGGACTTGCGTTCCGCATTGAAAATCTAGCTAAGAGCGCCGCCATCATATTATGTCTTAGAAGTTGTTTACATTGTCCCAGTCATTATTTTACTCCAGTGGATTATAATACCAAAGTGGTTTCTGGGCACATTCCTTCAACTTTTATATCCAGTGCACTCTCAGTTTAAACATTGTTGTTAAATATCGTGTCTTTCAAAGCATGTCAATGTCCCTTCATAAATAAATGTGCTATTCCTTTTCATCAAGCCGTATTTTTGCCCATAATTTTAGTTAGTAAGAGGACTGTTTTTATCAAACTAATAAAGCTTGGAAACTTTCTTTCCCTGTTTCCTCTCCCACTTCGATCTCTGTGTCAATGCACCACAAAGAAACAGCTGTATTACTAAGTAAGCAACCTATATAATGTGTTCTGATAGCTCAGGGAGAAAAGGGTGTTTATTCAAGGTATTTTCCGTGAGACAAAAGGTCCAAATATTGAGTATAGACCAATCCTGGACCTCAAGACTGCCAACAAATGGATCAAAAGAGACATTTTTAAAATAATGTCTCTTTATCAAACTATTTCTTAATTCTACCAGGGGATAGCACCTGTAGACAAATCTCTCCATAAACATAAGCCATCTTCTACGAATTCAGACTCAAAATTTGATGTTCTCAGCAGACAACACTTAAAAAAGCATGCATGGGTCATTCTTGACATCGACAGGACATCTTTCAGATTAGGCTTTCCCTCAAATAGACCTTTTTGCCATGGCTCTAAAAGAATGTCCATAGTTTGTATCCAGAATCCAGGAGCAATGATCATTGGACAGTGCCCTTTCGATAAATTGGTCATGAAACATTTTTTACTCCTTTCCCCATTCTTCTTACCTCATTTGTGTTTCTGAAGGTGAGAAGTTCCAAGTTCAGAATGATCCTCATTGATCCCAAATGGCCGATTTTGGCATGGCCTTTGTTAGTCTTGCATGGACATCTTGAAAAAGATTACTTGACTGTTGACAAGATCTTATGCATTTAAGTGGAAAAAGCTGCTTGTGGCCACACATAGGAGTTTAGGAGCCAATCTTCTGTCAAGAAGAAGTCCTTCACCTGGCAAAGTCAAATTTCCAGTTCAACCCTGTTAAGATGAATTTGGTGGCTATTACAAATGCACCTTAACACAGGTGGTTTCCCTTCATGATCCAGTGTAATCTGGTTCTGGCTATGTTAATGGCTTCTACTTTTGAGCCTGTTAAGGAGCTTCATTATAGCATCTGTCGGGGAAGAAACCATTCTCAGTTAATATTTTGTAGTCCTGCACAATGAGCAAGCTTGAGTCCCACTCAGTGGTAGAAGCTTCCATGGTTTTTCACTCTAAACAGGGTAGGTATAAGAATGCATCCTTTTTTTACCACATTAATAAGTCAATTGTTGCTGATGTTCTTTAGTAATCCTACATGATAAGAGGATCCATGCATTCCCTAAACCTAAGAAGAGTTTTAAGATTTTAATTGGACAAATCAGAGGTTCAAGAAAATCTACCCAGCCTTGGCAACCTGCATATAGGCTACCCACTTCCGAAGAGTCGCTTCCGAGGTGGACAGCGTTCTACGTTATTCTTTGTGACCAGTTATCAAATGAGTTTGCTAGTCTCATTATATTAGGTTAAAAGTTGGCACATATGAGTGGAATAGGAATGCTCTTCAGGGTTACATGCAAAATGGCTATATGAAAATCTGATAATTCTTTCATTAGGCCCTGATGCTTAGATTCAGATGCTCATGCAGGCATACAGCGAGTGAAGGGGCTGTGAAAAAAAAACCTCTTTGCTTATCTCTAGTTTTCTATGAATGACTACATTGTGTTTGATCCTTTTTTGTCATAGATTGTGAAGCTCTTACTATGCAGAAGGAAAGGTTCCTTGCTTAAAATTATAGTTCTGATGGATACAACTACCTGTGGATTCCTCACCTCATGAATACTCCCATGGCGCCAGCATTCTACGGAAATCTTCTTACTAGTCTCTGCACGTCGACGAGGACGTCACTGTCTCGCACGCGACGCCGTCTGACGTCATACAGGCAATAAGAGGTCCTCGACGACGTGCGGACGTCAGTTCCCTTTTTTCCGTGCATTCGAAACGGTTATCTTCGAGGGAGCAACTGTTACTCTTGCGGTTACAGTGTATATCTTGCTGCGTACTCTTTCTCTGTGGAAATAATGTCGCAGAGAAAGTCTGGATTTAAGCCTTGTCGTGAGTGTGGAGGCAAGATGTCGGTGACGGATCCTCATTCCGATTGCCTTTGGTGTTTGAGCTCCGACCACGACGTCTCGACTTGTGATTCGTGTCAGCACATGAATCCGAAGGCCATTAAAGAACGCGAGGCGAAGCTGTTTATGGCCAAGTCAAAGGAGAAGCATCACAAGAAAAAGTCTTCTCCAAGACATCGGCGTCATCGAGACTCCCGGCGCCGTAGAGAATCTCGGCGTCATTCAAGGGAGGCTCGTTCCAGGTCTCCGGATCGGCGCCGGAGGACATGGGAGGTCAGCCCCACGGTGACGCCGCATCCTTCGACGCCGTTGCTCTCTCCGACGTCTCCAACTTCGCCTGGACAGGCGTCGGTGATTGAGGTATTGGAGCCTCAGGTGTTTTCTCCGGCGCAGACGCCGAGGCCGGCGTCGGGGTCGCCTCCGAGTCAGGCACCCCAGTATCCGGCTTTTCCCACCCCTGGAGCCGATAGTTCCGCATTCTTGAATGCGATGTATGCCATCTTCCAACAGATGGCTCCAGGGGGTGCTCCGGCTGGGCCTTTGGCCTTTTCTTTGGGTGATCCTGCGCCTCTTCGGCCGGCACCCTTTATGCCCTTTCTCCTGTTTGGGAACGTGGGCTCGGCGCCAGTGTCGGCGCCGGTGGCCGCTCCGATGGCTTCGGAGGGATTGGCCCCAGGGATTTCCATCCCGTCGACGTCGAGATTTCGGCCTGTGACTCCGGTGGGTCCATCCGTTTCATCTGCTCTTCAGTCGGCGCCGAAGTTACCTGTGGCGCCGGATGCGGCGTCGGTGGCTTCGGAAGATCGGCGCCGATCTCCGACTTCGGCGGAGGTGTTGTCGACTCCGCGGATTGAGCAACGACTGCATTCAAGGAGGCGTGCTCTCCGGGTACTAGAGGAGCAGGAGTACCAACGAGCCCTAGAGGAAGTAGAGCTAGAGGACTCGGGTGATGGGCTGCGTGGACTGGAGTCGGCCAGTGGGCTGGACACTTCCCCTGAGTGGGACCTTTCGTCCCCGGGGGAATATACCGAGGAAGCTGCTTCCTTTCATACAGTGGTACGGAAGGCAGCTAGTTTTTTGGACCTGCCTTTGCCGGTGGTGGAGGCGAAACAAAACCTTTTGACAGAGGTGTTGCATCCGGCCTCAGCCGCGGCGGAGCCTCTATTACCTTTTAATGACGCTCTGCTGGATCCGGTTTTAGAGGTGTGGAAGAAGCCGGCATCTTCCCCAGCAGTTCACAGAGCCGTGGCCAGGAGGTATCGGGCGGCTCCAACTGATCCTGGTTTCCTATCTAGGCACCCTACGCCGGAGAGCTTGGTTGTGCAGGCCTCCTGTTCGTCCAAATCAGCGCCTGGTTCTTTCCCGACGGTGCCTGGGGACAGAGACTCAAAAAAGCTAGAGGCGCAGTCGAAGAAGATTTTTTCGTCCTGCAGTCTGGCGTTAAAAGCCACTAATGCGACCTGTATCCTGGGGAGGTATATTCATGCTCTGATGGATGACATCTCCTCTTCGTTTACAGAGCTTCCCCAGGGTCTTTTGGATCTTGTCTCTGATGCCCAGGCTGCTGCGACCCAAATTATCCAGACGGGACTGGATTCCACCGACTCGGTTTCCAGAGCAATGGGCACAACTGTGGTGGAAAGGAGACAGGCCTGGCTACGTAACTCGGGCTTTTCGGCAGATGTACAGTCCACATTGTTGGATCTCCCGTTTGATGGGGACAAACTGTTTGGGGCTAAGGCTGATTCGGCCTTGGAACGTTTTAAGGAGAGCAGGGCCACGGCTAAGTCGTTGGGACTCCAAGCTCCTTCTTCCACGGCCTCTTCCAGATTCTTCAGGAGGTTTCGTGGATTTGGGCGTGGCTCTTCCTCCTCTTCCTTTCGGGGAAGATATCAGCAACCTGCCTCTTCCCATCCCTATAGATCTTTTAGGGGGAGGGGTAGGGTCCGCACCAGGGGAGCCTCTCAGCAGCACTCTGCCTCTTCCTCATCCTCTGGCGGGGTGCAGCAGGGGAAGCAGCCTTAGGCTTCCACCATTTCCCACTCACTCCTCTCCTGTAGGGGGAAGATTACAGCATTTTCTCACCAAATGGGAGACTGTTACGTCGGACACTTGGGTTCTCAGTGTTGTGGGAAAAGGCTACACCCTTCCCTTTCGGGAGTTTCCGCCCCTCATCCCGCCCCGCCCTTCGTATTGTTCACAAGAACACCTCCTGTTGCTAGAACAGGAGGTAGAAGTCCTCCTTTTAAAGGGCGCGGTGGAGTTGGTCCCGGAGCAGGAAAGGGGTCAAGGAGTTTACTCAAGGTATTTCCTGATTCCCAAGAAGGATGGTCGTTTGAGACCAATTCTGGACCTGAGGATCTTGAATTGGTTCCTCAAGCAGGAAAAGTTCAAGATGCTGACCCTAGCACAGGTGCTTTTGGCGTTGAACATGGAAGACTGGATGGTGTCTGTCGACTTGCAGGATGCTTACTTTCATATCCCGATACTCAAGTCACACAGGAAGTATCTCCGGTTTGTGGTGGGATCGCAACACTACCAGTTTGCGGTCCTTCCGTTTGGTCTTACTTCAGCACCTCGAGTCTTCACGAAGGTGATGTCGGTGGTTGCGGCAGAGCTCAGAAGGAAGGGGATAGCAGTATTCCCTTACTTGGACGATTGGTTGATCAAAGCCAAGTCCCCGGAGCTTGTGTTGCGTCATCTGCAGTCAACAACCCAGTTGTTGTTCGACCTGGGCTTTTCGGTGAACGAGCCCAAATCTCACCTGGAGCCCTCTCAGCGCCTCCTGTTCATAGGGGCAGTACTGGATACGACATTGGGTCGGGCCTTTCCTCCGCCTCAGCGGATTCAAGATATTCAGGATTTGGTTCCAATGTTTCGAAATGGAGCGGTAGTTCCAGTCCTCAAGGTCCTTCGTCTGCTCGGTCTTTTTGCCTCCTGCATTCTGTTGGTCACGCATGCTCGCTGGCACATGAGGGCTCTTCAGTGGTGCCTCCGAAGGCAGTGGTCTCAACACAGAGGGGATCTAGAGGGTACTGTCAAGATCTCCAGAGATGCTGCTGTGGATTTGAAGTGGTGGATTGCAAGCAACAATCTTTCACAAGGAAAGCCGTTCCAGCAGTCGCCACCAGTGGCCACAGTCATAACGGATGCTTCCACTCTAGGGTGGGGAGCTCATCTGGGGGATCTGGAGATCAAAGGTCTTTGGTCTCCAGAGGAACAGATTTTTCACATCAATCTGTTAGAGTTACGGGCTGTACGTCTGGCTCTCAAGGCCTTCCTCCCTTCCCTTCGTGGTCAGTCGGTACAGGTCCTAACGGACAATACTACCACGATGTGGTACATAAACAAGCAGGGAGGAGTGGGGTCGTACCTTCTCTGCAGAGAAGCTCTTCGACTATGGTCCTGGGCAAAGGACCATCGGATTTGCTTGATAGCAAACCATCTGGCCGGAGTCTTGAACGTGCGTGCGGACAGTCTCAGTCGCCACTTCTCGGCAGACCACGAGTGGCGTCTCCATCCAGATCAAGTCCGTTTAATCTTCCAGAAGTGGGGGTTTCCTCGGGTAGATCTGTTCGCCACTCGAGAGAACGCGCATTGTCCGTTGTTCTGCAGCCTTCAGTATCCGATGCAGGAAGCATTGGGGGACGCGTTTCAAATGACCTGGTGCGGCCAGTTGCTTTACGCGTTTCCTCCCATACCTTTGATTCCTCGAGTATTGAGGAAGATTCGCCAAGACCGGGCTCTAGTAATCGTAATAGCTCCGGATTGGCCAAGGAGGGTGTGGTACTCCGACCTTCTCCAACTCTCAACGTGCCCGCCGCTCCGTCTCCCTTTCAGGGCAGACCTCCTCTCGCAGTCGCAGGGGCAGGTTCTACACCCCAACCTCCAGAGTCTGCACCTACATGCCTGGAGATTGAACGGGGCAACCTGAGTTCCTTCTCTCTCCCGCCTGAGGTAGTGGATGTTATATTAGCGGCCAGGCGACACTCCACTAAATCTATCTACGCTAATAGGTGGTCTAAATTTGTTGCGTGGTGTGGAGAGAGGCAGATTGATCCTTTACAAGCTCATCTATCGGACGTTTTGTCTTTTGCTCTATCTCTGGCGCAGAAAGGTTGTGCAGTGGCTACCATTAAAGGTTATTTATCGGCCTTGTCAGCCTTCATATGTCTTCCAGACCAACCATCTTTATTTAAATCCCCTATTGTTATCAGATTCTTGAAAGGTCTTCTAAATCAATATCCTCCAAAGCCATTCGTTATGCCGCAATGGGATTTGTCCTTAGTCCTGACTTTCCTTATGGGGTCCCCTTTTGAACCTATGCATTCTTGCCCCTTAAGGTATTTGTTTTTAAAAACAGTCTTCCTGATAGCTATAACATCAGCAAGGAGAGTGAGTGAGTTGCAGGCCTTATCAGTAAAACCCCCTTATACAACTTTTTATGGGGATAAGGTGGTGTTGAGGACCAAGGCTGCTTTCCTTCCGAAGGTTGTTTCACCCTTCCATTTGGCTCAGGCAATTACTTTGTCCACGTTCTATCCTCCGCCTCATCCTTCCAAAGAGGAAGAAAGACTGCACCGTCTGGATCCAAAGAGAGCGTTGAGCTTCTTTATCGATAGAACAAGGGATTTCAGGCTGGAGGATCAGCTGTTTATTGGATACGTGGGCAAGAGGAGAGGAAAGGCAGTCCACAAGAGAACACTATCCAGGTGGGTTGTTCTTTGCATTAAAATATGTTACTCTTTGGCAAAGAAGGATCCTCCTGAGGGCATTAGAGCTCATTCCACCAGAGCTAAGTCGGCCACTTCGGCCTTAGCCAGAGGTGTTCCTGTGGTCGACATCTGCAAGGCCGCAACTTGGTCGTCCCTTCACACTTTTGCAAAACATTACTGTTTAGATTCTGAGGTTAGAAGGGACGGCCATTTTGCACGGTCAGTGCTGCAGGATTTCTTGGTTTGACCATTTAGGCACCCACCGCCGGGCGTGGTACTGCTTTGGGACTCTATTCATGAGGTGAGGAATCCACAGGTAGTTGTATCCATCAGAAGAACGAGTTACTTACCTTCGGTAACGACTTTTCTGGTGGATACATTAGCTACCTGTGGATTCCTCACGGTCCCACCCGCCTCCCCGTTGCCTTTATGGTCTTGCCAAGTAATCCTTGAGTGCGCTCCTCTTGATCTTTGAGGGTGCAATAGATGTATATATATAATATATTTATATATATATATATATAGGTATATGTGTATATATCTTATGTATATACTTGGTGTGTGTATATATTTTTAAAAGAAAGAGTTTTATATATATATATATATATATATATGTACATAAAAAAGATTTACAGTTATTCATACAATGTGGTGTATTTTTACAATATAATGGATGTTGCTTTGTTCTTTCATTGCATTGCCTGGTTGTTCTCATGCACGTAAAAAATGATTGGTACTGACGTCCGCACGTCGTCGAGGACCTCTTATTGCCTGTATGACGTCAGACGGCGTCGCGTGCGAGACAGTGACGTCCTCGTCGACGTGCAGAGACTAGTAAGAAGATTTCCGTAGAATGCTGGCGCCATGGGAGTATTCATGAGGTGAGGAATCCACAGGTAGCTAATGTATCCACCTGAAAAGTCGTTACCGAAGGTAAGTAACTCGTTCTTCGTCATTGAAAGAACCTTCACTGAACCCATAGAGGCACCCTGCCTCCCCAATCTCTCCATAGTGAATGCCAAAATACTATATAGTAGTATGATATCTAATGCCATCGAAAAGAACTGACTCTGCAAATCAGCTTCCAGTACAAGTCATGATAGGCCTGGAGGCCTGAGTGTTTTGTGCAACCCAGTTCCCATGTTCAGAAACAGGGGGTCATATTATTGAGAAAACCTTATTATATGATAAGTGAGACCAGAGCTTTCTATAGCACAATAACAAGAAACAACCACCCTCCAACCTAACCTAGTTTCCGCCATGATGCAAGCTCTCTGCATTAATGGATATTAAAACATTCCACTGTGCTAACTGGGAATAAAACATAATTTGCCTTCAGACTGCTGCCTTGCTCCATACAGCTCATCTACAACCCCTAACTGACCTGCCTAAACAGTGCCAGCAGAACACGCTTGCAGTACATTCTGTTGTGGGTTTCACTCAGTTAAGTTTGATATTGTGTCTACATCTTGCATGTGCATTCTTATATCTTAAAGGATTTTTGACTAGGTGGAAAATCTGCATTAATCATTTATGCTGGAATGTTAATTTATGCATGTAACATTTTAATTTTTTCTCAACTGAAAATATTTTTTTCAAGACTCTCTTCCGCATGAGATATAGGGAAGGGGCATAAAGTGTGCTTCCACTAAAAAAAACAGCTAGTCCTTCCTCTTGCAGCAGTGAATTTGTGTGCATCCAGATTTGGAATCAACCTGCAAAGTATATGTGTATTCTCACAAAATTACAATTTAAATATTCACTGTAATTTACCAAGATACCTGTTCCTTTATTAGCAGCCCTTTCTTGCCTGATCTACAACAGTAGAAAATTTGCCATAGTGGCAACTTTTCTGCAGTCGAAGTACAGTTTGCAATTGGTGAATGAGGATGTGGAATTTACTAGTGTAGAAATATATTTATGATCACCAAAACTCTTGCTTATGTGTTAAAAAAGGTAGTATTTCTTACAATGGATTATGCCTTGGATCTTAAAATTAATTTGCTTTGGATGGATTTTAAGTCTTAAGGGTCCCTTCCTCCTTAGTTTAGCTGAATTTCAAGGCTGCAAACCTCATATTCTTATACACTGTGCTCTATTGATGTATGTGCCAACCAATCAATAATACACGTTTGCCCTAGTTCTGAGAATTCCTTGTGGATATTTTGCATTGTAAAATCTTTAAAATGTTTAACTTATCTTTAAGTTAATATAAGTCCCCTTTTTGCAAATTCTTTCAAATTTAGACCTGCCTCCAAAACATATTTAGTGTTTACCCACAATGTTGTCTATGCTCTGTTGATAAATCCATAAAAATCTCTCTTACAAAGTGTGCTGTTTTCTGATGTGCTGCAGGCAGAAAGCACCTTCATAAAACATTTCTGCAGTCTCTTTCAAAATCTGATTTGTGTAAACTTTGGCTTTTGGCTTGCTACATTAAGAAAGGTATTTGGTTCTGCACTCATAATAAGTTGATTAACCTTAACTTGTCAATTCCATTTTAATTTTGAATTATCTTTGTTGGATTTCATGCAGCACTTTACTTATAAAGATCAATCAAAGCCATACAATTACATGTAGAATAACTGAGAGAGGGGGAAGAAAGCATCTCTATGATTGTAATACTCACATATGTGAAGGCAATCAATATGTGGTCTTGAACTACAGACTCAAACCATCCCAAATTTCTTTTGCAAATGTCACTGATAAAACATTTCTTCCACAGAGAATCAAAGGTGATACTCTAGTGATGTTTAACCAAAATTATTCTGCTTACAACTTCATCATATGTCTGTACTCGTTTTTGTACTTTATATAACACTGCAGTAGAGAAAGCTATGTTACTGCGTAGCATAAGTCTGTTGTTAATATGAATTGTTTCATTTCATTATGACAGATATATTTGACCCTTACTACCATCATTTTCCATTTGTTTTGAAGAATGTATGTCACTTATTCTTACTGGGCATCTCTCCAGTTTTTATTCAAGTGAGAGGCTCACAGATAAATCATTACTCTTATATGCCACTCTCCCAAATCAGCATAGAAATAAAAATACTCACAAATCTATTACACCCCTATATAAGGGGACTGGTATCTTTAGAGCTCCAGACCGTCATCCCTAACTGATCAACTTCTTACAATCTAAGGACTACTTCTTTCTAATACGTCAAGTAGATCCAGATCTTCCAAATGTGGCTATACTATTAGATTCTCACAAAGTATTTAACTTACTTCATTAGCAGTTTCAGTGCATGTATGGAATATGTTTTATTGGCATAGACTGCAGGAAAGGTGACCCATTAGTAACATAATTCAGTTTTATAAACTTTGTGAGCCTCAGCCACGAAGGTAACATCTCCACCTCCTGTTAGGTAGCCCATGTATTGTTTAGTGTGCCGTAACAGCAGGTCTTCAGTTAGCAGGAATATTAATAATGTTCTCCATTTTAAAAATAGAATTCAGAGAGGGAACATACTGTAATGGGGTATCCTTTGAAATGTTCAAGCTTGAACAACCTATAGACATATATAGGTGCTTCCTATAATGCTGAGGAGGATTTAATCCTTAACACCATGGACGTCTTCATTTTTTAAGGTGAATAGGGGTCCTTAGGCACGCATAAGAACTACTTAGGAGACCTGTTAAATAAGTACCTGACCTATGAATGTTGGTGGCGCCTTGTTATTAGGTTTCCACTAAAAGGTAGGATTGCGTATCAGGGTGGTAGAACTTCAGGACGAAAGGGCTGAGTCCACCTACGCCATCAGTAGCTGCTGACCCAATTACAAGCTAGCTCACAGTGCCTCACCTGAACCCTTCTAAGGAAGTCATGGAAACAGATCTTACCCCTTTTGTTGTTTCACTTATGCATGCCCAGGGTAAACACAAGAAAGATATGAATAAAGGTTTTCAAACATTTATTGAGATAATTGTATTGCATATAGAGAAGAAGCTGCGATTATTAGGCAGATAAAACAAAGCATTGTAATCAGCGTTATTAACATGGTAAAAAGAATAAACAGTCCAACCATGGTGAACTCAGACCTATATCATCCTACCTAGCGAAATCTACATTCTGAGACAGAAGCGGCTGTACCCTCTACCCAATCTAAAAGGATAACGTAAGACCCTCATTCCTGGGAAGCTGAGCCCAGGTGCCAAGTTAGAATGGAGTTGGCAATCCTTCTCTCCCAGATTAAAGATCAGTGTCAGCAGAGCTGCATGTCGAAAACAGCATTTGTTCCAGAACAGTAGTGGCCGGAGTGCTCCTCTGAGACCCCTGAGGCAGTGCATAGTTTATATAAACAAAATCACCCTGAGTTAGAGGCACAGCTTTGATATTTCTAGATGGTAGAAGCAGTTTCCAAACGGGCAAGGACTAGGATATCTTGTTCTGTGTTTCTAGACTTGAACACACTGTACAGATTATATGTCCAGGAAAGCTAACTAAAAACAAGCAGCATGTACATTGTATTCTTGGAATAATATTGTGCAAGTATTAAGTATATAAAATGTAATTGCTAAAAGTGATGTCAGCTAAAATGTGTAAAATATAGAATATAAAACTAAGTTAAAATGGGTAACCAACGTGGGCCCAAGAAGGCCTCACGACAATAGTACTAAAAAGAATGGGGCTAGGTGCAGGTATAATTGGTTGGATAGACTTGCTGTATACATTTCCAGAAGCCCACATTAGATTAATTGGCCACTTGACCCCTACGATAAACATTAGCATGGGCACCAGATGGATACCGGTTGACTGCACCATACTTTTTGAAATTACAACCCAACCCCCTCATTAACACTGTTAAAGAGAGATATGCTCCGAGTGGCTTGTGGATCTCCGGAAAACACTATGTTATATCTCTCTGTGAAGATAACATTGTGCTATATATAAAACACCCTAATTAAAATATCTCCTCAATTATTAGAGAATTTCTTTGCTTTGGTAAATTTTCAGGACTCCGGGCAACTTGAGACACATCTTTAGGACTCCCAGTAACAAACAGTATCTTCAAACCTTATTTCAACTTTCCCATTCTGTGGTGCGAAAGAAACTGTGATGCTTTGGCATCAAAATTCCTAGAGACCCAGTAAAGGTGAGCAAGGAAATTTACAGTACCATCATAATCAAAATGCAGGATAAAGTAGCCAGAAGGCAGTCTCTCCAAATATCAGCAGCCAGGAGAATACATTATATTCCCACTCAAATGTTATGTTTATTTTCTAATATACCAAACTCACTGACAACAATGTTCTTTAAAACTGTTTGAACGTTGTTTAGAGGTAAGCATGGTGTTGCCTTCTCCATAAAATGCCATCATATTGCAGGTTTCTACTCGACACCCAGCGCAATGCAGCACAGTAACAAACACAATCTATGCCTGGCATGAATTGGAGCAAATGACAGGATTGGGCAAACTGTATTTGCTTAACAATTATGTGCCAATGACTACCCTAGATCCGGAGGCTACACACACTTTTCGGCTTACAGGGATAAGAAGAATGGGAGACCTCTATATAGATAGGATAATTTCAACACTCAAACAGTTCGAATAAATGGGGGAAATTCACCATAGACTTTATTTGTTTTTTTCGATTGAGGCATTCTGTCTAGGCCTGCTATCCTGATTTTCCCCAATGAACCACTCCCACTTATTGCACTAGGGGATGTTAATACTACCAGAGCTACACAAGACCCCATAACCAGAGTCTATAAGCCAAATGGGAACCGGATACTGGAAAAAAATGTAAATCACCTGATATGGCATTTCTGTTACGCACAAACGGGAGAGGTTTCACTCAGTAGTAGACAAGGGCTAATAGATTATACATGTCTGCACTGGATATATTACACTTAAGCTAGTTTGCATTCAATGGGCTAAGATGCTAAGCCCTCCTGCATTAGGTACAAACACCTCATTGTATTTCCCCAAGAACCATCCTATACCTTAATGCAAACTTTATATATCTGGCATGGACCTCCCCAAAAGTCGTCTGGTCACTAATATTTGAGACTCTTACCAAAATGATTACTCATCTAATCGATACTTCGCCTTTCATAGCATTAGTGGGATATGTCAAAGAGGTACCTAAAACATTGAGGCGATTCAAGCTTTTGACCAGCTTATTGGCTAAATAAAGAGTAACTTAGATGGGAAAGCAGCCCTCCACCTGCTATTTCAGATTGGCTAAAGAATTTAATCTTTGGTAGTAATACTGCTGAAACACATGCTGAAACTCTTCCATTCCTATGTGGTGTATACGGAATCTCCTTCGACAGAGTCTATCGTTTGACACAGCTAGTGGAAATGATGAAGATCCAGCTAAAGGGAAGTAACCTATTAGTCCCTCACATTCTGTGTGTTATATGTATGAGAGAGATGCCATTCATTTACCTCACGCTGTGTGTATCATAGCCTGTATGTTGACATAGCCTTTCAAAGAGTCTGAATGCTGATAGTATTCAGACTTGAGTTTATAATATCGATACATATGACTTCTGTATCATTAAGGCTAGTCGGCACATTATGCCTCAGTCATATTTTGTTGGAAACGCCAGATTGTAAACGCATGGAAAGTATTGCCTGTTCTGTAACGTAGCCCCATGGCTGCTGGTTGAATGATCTAAGACATTGTCTGTTAAAATAAATGAAAAGAAAAACATTTTCAATACAAAAACAGAACTTTGAGTGTTAGCAACTGTAGATATTTCAGAATTTGTTATGACATCTTCCGCTCATGACAAGTTGAGCTGAAAAGCTCTCCAAGACAGTTGAGAGAGTTAAAATAGTAAAGTTTAGTGATCATGAAGAACTGCATAAAGCATCTGATGTCTTGAGTCAGAGAGTAGGTGCTTTGTTTTGATATTTTAAGGTACGTTATCCTACATCTGTTGATTGACATTTTAAGTAGCAGAAAGACAAAAAAAGCCATTGTTATATGATGCTGAGAATGAATATACAATTATTGTCATAAAACTAATGTTTACTTGCATCCTTTTAATTTAATTGACAAGTTATTTTCCATCTTCCCCACCTCCATCGTTTCTTACTCCCTAGACTAAATATTAACTGAGATAAAACAACCTTAATGTTATAAATGCAGAATAATCAGTGTGACCAAGTGGATATCGGCACAATCTGTTTAACTTCTCCTGTGCGTGTATAAATATGTATTCATGGCTTTATCCTCCTTCATAATAATGATTGGGTGATCAATACGAAGCCTTTAAACCTCTGCGGACATGTCCACACCTAACTTACACAGCCATTTGGGTGCTGCCAAACGATGGTAAACAATCAATATTTGTGTTATTTAACCCCTTCAGTGTGCAGGACGGAACGGTTCCGTCATGCAGACCGGCACTCGTGTTGAGGATGGAACCATTCTGTTCTCATCACACGAGCACCACATCCCTATGCTGTTCACAGGAGAGGGATTTGTTTTTTCTAAAAACAGTCTTGGGAGCTGCTCCAGCCCCAGAGGCTGTTTTTTGGTTTTTAGTGAAATGACGAACAGTTCGCACAGCGCAGTGATGTAATTTTACTGAAAAAGTGAAATGAACCAATCGGCTCATTTCACTTTCACTGCCTAGGGTACTATCTCAGCCACCTAAACACCTAGGCAGACAGGAGATGTATAATTGAAAAGGGGAGAATCTCCCCTTTCCAGTGGCACCCTTCCCTAGTAGATCCCTGCTTGGGGATCACCGCAGGAGGGCAGTAATCCACCCACTAGGGACCAGGGAAGGAGGAGCGGCCCTTTGGGCAAGTTGGACAAGGACTTTTGTTGCCCCCAAGATTTCATGACCCATTCAGCCTTCCAGGCTCTCCCCTCCCCGTGTGGGCATGCTAATGCCCCTCCCAACACAAATTGGTGCAGTCTTTCTCCTACCAACCTCTGGGGGGCTGATGGGGGTTATTACCCCTTAACTGCCCCCTCCCCCCTAAGGGGAGGAGTGGGGGGGGCAAAAAGCCCTCTAGACACCAGGGATTTGTTTTTCTGTTTTATAAAAGAGGAGTAGGGGGCAGCCCACAATGGGCATGCCAGTGCCCCCACTGCCCTACCAGACACAAATGGGATCATTCTTTCTGCCCCCTGAGGGGGGGTTAGAAAGCCCAGTGGATGCCATGGCTTGAATTTTTCTTTGTATTGGTAGGGGGCTGCCCATCTTGGTCATGGCCAGGGAAACAATCTTTCTTCCCCTGCCCGCTCCCCCACCCCCTGGGGAGGGGGTGGGACAGAAAGCCCACTAGGTACCAGGGATTACTTTTTTTTATTATTTTAGGGATGGGGGCTACCCGGCAAGGCCATGCCCCCACCACCCAAAAATGGGAAAGCAGTCTTTCAGCTTCCCTGCAGACTAAAGCATTTCACCCAATGGCAAGCAAGAAGATATTTGATTTTGTTGGGTGTTGTTTCTGTAAATTGTGCCAGGAGAGTTTTGCGAACTCCCAGTATCATCCCACTTGCAATGGTGAACAGCTACACTTTTTGTGCTTAAGCAAGCTGCCACCCGGAAAAAACAACCACACCAAGACAGTTCTGAAAACTAGACATCTGAAGGAGTCCACGTTGGTGTTCTTCACATCCATCCTACACCATTTTCTTACCCACAATACTCTGCAAACCTCAAATGTTGGCTAAAAACATACATTTTCCCTCATACTTCTGTTGTAAAAAATTGTGGAATTTGCAGGAATCAACCCAGCATTGTCCCACTTCTGATAAAAATGCTGTTCCACTTGTGTGGTTGGGCCTAGTGCCAGCAATAGGAAAGAATCCATTGATGTCAATAGAAGTCCCCACTCAAGGACTCCCAATGTCCTTGGTTTGATAAGTTCCTGTCACTGGCACTAGGCCCAGCCACACAAGTGGTGCAGCATTTTTATTGGCACAAATGGGTCAATGCTGGTAGGAATTTTGTGGATTCCTGTGGATTCTAAAAGTTTACATCACAGAAACGTAAGGAAAATGCGTGATTTCATTCAAAGTTTGAACTCTGCAGGGCATTGTGGGTAAAAAAAGCTAATGGGATCCTTGCAAGTTACCATTTCCTGGATTTCCCTAGCTGTGTAGTTTTCAAAAATGTACAGGTTTGCGAGGTTTCCCTAGGTGCTGGCTGAGCTAGAGCCTAAAAACTACAACTACCTACTTTACAAAAAAAAAGGGGGGGTCAATTTTGCATGGAAAAAATTGGTGTATCCATGTTGTGTTTTGGGCTGTTTCCTGTTGCGCGCACCAGGCCTTCCTACATAAGTGAGTTACCATTTTCATCAGAAGACGTAGGTGAAAGCTAGGTGGAAGGAAGTTTGTGGCTCTGTGGAGAACTTTCCATCACAGAAATATGAGGAAAGTGTGTTTTTATAGTCAAAGTTTAAGGTTTGCAAGGATTCAGGGTAAAGCAGCTTGTTGAGAGCCACACAACCCGCCCCATCCTTGATTCCCCTAGTTGTCTAGTTAAAAAAAATATACAGGTTTGCTAGGTTTTCCTAGGTGTAAGCTGAGGTACGGCCCAAAAACCACAGCTAACCACTTTGCAAAAAAAACAGGTCAGTTTTGTATAGAAATATTTGATGTGTCCATGTTGGGTTTTGGGCTGTTTCCTCTCGCGGGCACCAGGCCTACCCACACAGGTGATGTACCATTTTTATTGGGAGACTTAGGGGAACACAGAATAGTTGAACAAGTGTTATTACCAATTGTATTTCTCTGCATTTGCACCTTCCAAATGTAAGACAATGTGTAAAAAAGGTAATTTTGAGAAATAATCTCTAAGTCACATGCTAGCATGGGTACCCACAAATTCAGAGCTGTGCAAATAACCGCTGCTTCTAAACTCCATATCTAGTGCCCATTTCAGAAATACATTGGTTTCCTTGAAATCTACTGTTCACTATTTATATTTTAACGTATGAATTGCTGTATACCCGGTACACAATGAAAACCCATTACAAGGTGCAGCTCAGTTATTGGCTCTGGGTACCTCGGGTTCTCAGTGAACCTACAAGCCCTATATATCCCTGCAACCAGAAGGGTCCAGCAGACATAATGGTATACTGCTTTGCATAAATCTGCCATAGTTAGAAAAAGTTACAGATGAAAACGTACACACACATGGCGGATATTTTTTTATCAATTTCAATATTTTTTTATTTTAACTGTTATTGTTACTTTCTGTAAGAAAACCTTGAAAGATCTACACAAATTACCCCTTGTTGAATTCAGAATTGTGTTTACTCTTTAGAAATGTATAGCTTTCCAGGATCCACCATTGGTTTCACACCCTTTTCTACCACAAACTGGAAGGAGGCTGAAAGCACAAATTATAGGAAAAATGGACAATGTCCCAGTAGAATGCCAAAACTGTTTGGAAAATGTTTTTTTTAATTCAATTCTGCCTGTTCCAGAGAGCTGGGAAGGTGAGTATTGTAGCACTGCAAATCCTTTGTTGATTCCATTTGCAGGGGGAAAAAACAGACACTTTCTACTGCAGCACTTTTTCCCATTTTTTCCCCCCAAAACTCAAAATATAGCGATATTTTTCCAGATTTCTCCATCCCCTAGGGGAATCCACAAACCCTGGGTACCTTTAGAATCCCCAGGATGTTGGAAAAAAGGACACCAATTTGGCATGGATTGCTTATGTGGGCATAACGTCATGGGGGCCTAAGAGTGGACGACCCCAGATAGCCAAAAAAAGTCTTAGCATGGGGGGGGAGACCTAGCAGAGAAGGGCTTAAGGAATAAGTTAACTGTTCCTTTGTTTGGCAAAGTCTGTGCAGACATCATTCGCTGGATCTTTCTCGTTTCAGTTGGGTGGCTATATTTGATTTTTGTGCGCTTACAAGACATGACAGCTCTTTTCTTGTTGAATGTTTTCTATTTTCATTCTCCCAGCAAAGCAAGCCTTTGGTTATGAATCATAGAGAATACCAGATCAATAAACTTGGTTAGTGTGTAGAGGCATAGCACACAGCTTGCCTGAAGATTGTACATCCACTTCGACCGTGCCTCACTGGTTATTACCTGAGTTTATGGACTGATTATGGGGATGGCCGATGGGGCTATGGCTGTTAATCACAATATAGACGTTATAGGATTAGCCTTCTGCTTTCTGGTGTAACAACATCAAATGCTACTTCCATTCTGCAATACCCTGACAAAACAACATTTTTCAGAAATTACATGTACTGAGAATTAGAACCAGTAGATTAGACTATTGGTTTATTTTAAATGTGAACACAATATGCAGTATTAGTTAAGTGACTTTTTAATAAAATGTATACATTTGTGTTTCTGTTACTTAAGAATTGGACCACTTGTATAGATTACAAGAAGAGCTACATTTGGTTTTGTAAAACAAAGTCATTGTTGCAAATGCCATTGATTAAAGTCTACCAGAGTTACAGTCTGCCTATTTATATTTTTTACTTTGTCTAATATTCTCAACATCTCTTCTGACAGATAAAAGGAAGGACAATTCGTGTGGATCATGTGGCAAATTATCGGCCCCCAAAGGACACAGATGACATTGATGATGTGACAAAGACATTGAGAGAGCAGGGTTGCGGGGTAAAAACTCCACCACCCTTCTCTTCTGAATCTTCATCTGAGGATGAGGCCCCAGCGAAGAAACATAAAGGTTAGTGTGAAAGTCTTTGCTCGTTCACACTAAGACCTGTTGATGGTGCTTCTCAGCGGTCACTGATGGTTTAATTGCAGTTGCTAACTTACAATTTTTGGGTAACTGACCTTTGATAAAGTGACACAAGAGTACAGCACGTTTTTCAGTGTCACCTTCTGTCCTGCACCACCTCCAGATCCGTACTTAGCTTAATAACCTGTACAGAGCAGTCAAACTATGAAACCAACTTGCCAGATTTACAGCTGTCTAATCAACTATAGAATGAACCTGATTGCAGATTTATGTTGACACTGCTGTGGTAACAAAAGTAATTAGAAATGTTTGACTGCTCTGTAATAGATTATAGTTTTTTTTTTACATAAATATTAACTGTTGATTAATACAAACCATGGTATTCTGGTGCCAAAATACTAGCAATGATTGACAAAGATAATAGATTTGACTGTAAGACAATGAGCACATATACATGCAAATTGATACACAACGTCTATGTACACGATAACTTAGATGATACAGAAATGCATATTTCCAGGCGGAGCAACATAGCTAAGGAGATTCAAGCCAATTCACAAACCAACAAAGTGACAGGCACCCATGAAGATAGACACCCTGACGTAGACACACACAGAAGAGAATTTCATTATTTTGGTTGACTATATGTTTTATGCTGTCTAAGACTTAATAAAAGTTGCTGGATACGAAATGAGCGTGGAAAGGGGAAAGCAAGAGAGAACAAGACATGAAGAGGTCTTGTGAATGGAATGACCGTCTCCAAAATGGAGCTGTAGTCAGTATCCCATTTCTGCTTTGGTAAGTAGTTGAGGAAGAAGAACATGAAATTAGGCTGAAGGAGGTGGCAATATGGAATAGGGGGTCTACATCAGGGTAGGTCGTACAGAGTGATGAACTTAGCCTGACAGAGAGCTAAAAATGGTAGTGTTGGAGAAATGCCAAAGCAACCCAGGAAGAGCCTGATGTCCAAGTTCATCTATCCACGTACAGTCATCAAACATACGTGTGTAAATCCATTCCTACTTAGCACTTAATCGAGCTCGTAAGCAGGCCCGCACAGAAGAGCTAGGCACAAAAGTACATGAAATTGGAAGATTTAATCTTCACTCGATATGTAGACCCTCTGCCGACGAAATGAAAATGACATCGAGTAAAGATTGGTGTGGGTAGCCAATATACCCTAGGCTTCCCTTTGGAGAAATCACTTCTGCTGGGTGATAAATAACGTAAGTTTTTGTGATCTATTCTTGTCCATACCATCGATTTCATCTGTGCTATTATCAGTCATACACATGTAGCACTGGAAAGCAGGATCCTCACTTCATTTATACTAACTTATAATAGGCGTAGGCTTACCAGATCGCTCTGTCTGCATGGCAGGGTATATCCAAACATGGACTTTCCCTTTAAAACCATAGTTATGCAATTCATTAGTTAATTGAAGAAAATAAACACAACTCCCGTGATGCGCTGATTTGTTAAATGAAAGCCTTTGACCAAACTATGGTGCCCAGCAAACATGGAACAAGCTAACTAAAAATATACTTATTTATCTATTGCTGAATCCAAATTAAATACGTCTTGGCATTTCACAAGAAAATTATATCAATTTACTTGATTTGCTTCGGTGTGATACGCCTTTGGTGTTTGATGCCTTTTTTGTGTTGCTGTTTTCACATGGGTTATATGTTTTTGCCTTTTAAAACCAGTACTTCACATATTTGTAATTCTTTTACCATGGCCCGCTCCTTGCGTCTGTTTCTTTTACATGCCCCGGAGCCCAGTATATGATCAGTCAACCATGCATAATCACACGTTGTTATTCCAGTGCCATCAGGCAATCAATAAAAATAATTGATCATTAGTACGTAAGGAATGGAGATTCATTCCATAATCCATGATGCTTGCATTTTTCTCCTCTCTCTCTCTCTCCACCTCCCTCTCTCTCAGCCAGTGTTATATGCGGTATTTTGCTAGAAATGGCCTAGCAGCATTAATTCAAATTTAAAAAAGCATTGGCAAAGCCAGTAGGGCACACCTTCTTAACCTCTTGGCTATGTCAGTACTTTTTACCAGTGCTGTACTGCACTGGCAAAAATCAAAATACTTTTTGCCAGTGCTATGCAGCATCGGCAAAAAGAGGTGCGATGATGATCCACTGTTGCTGGCTATGTAATTTTCTAGAAACCCGCCTGCATTATGGCATTTGGACACAGACGAGTCACCACAGATGCATGCGTGTACAGAATAACGCAGGTGCCATTTTCTTTTTTTTTATATTTATTGATCTAACATAGAGGATGCCTCTCAGATTGGTTAAAGCAATGCAATGTAATGTGTGTGAAAGTACAGTTCAGCTAGCAGAGCACTCAGCAGCACATTGCATCACTCAGGATCTCCAAACCATTAAAATAATAAATAAAAACATTAAATGACTGACAGGGGCTGGGGGAGCAATGGAAGAGCGGGTTTGGGGTAAGCAAAGTGGAGTGGGAGCAACAGAGATGCACAAAAGTGCTTACTTGGACCGGGCATCAAATTGTTGTTGCTGGGCCCTCTGGAAAAAAAGTAATGTGTTTTAAGGACCGCAAGGATAGGGCAGCAGAGGAAGAGTGGGCGAAAGGAAATCAGTTGGGGGGTGGTGGCAGATGGTGGGGGGGGCGGGTGAGGGTATGCAGCAAATGAGAAAAAAAACACTTGCACTCTCATGGAGTGAATAACAAAAAAGTAGTTCCCTAAGTGTGAGCAGTGGAAGGATACAGGTCAGCCAGTAAAAAGTATGGTAAAGAAGTTATGCCCCAGGGGCCAGGCAAACACAAAAAGAGAAATGTAAGCCATCGAAAAAGAAGCAAGCAAATGAGAGGGACAGAATAAAGTCAACTAGTGTTAAGCTATTGGCTAAGCCCACTGAATGCTTTTGGAATGGTCAACAAGAAGCTCTTGCCTACAAAGAGCTGAAATCTGTCTGGTGCGTGAGATCTGAAAACTACAGTCCAGATGTAAATCAATGAGGATACATTCATCATCAAAAAGTTTGGATGTACAATTTAGTTATGTGGCTGTAATAAAGAAACACCAGGGATACAGCTTAAGGAACATAATAGTGACATCCTGATCAGAGGAACTGTTCCAAGGAATGTAAATCCTGTCAGAGCATTTGGTAGAACTGCCCCTCGTAAATACGGCTTGTAGTCTTCCTGTGTGGTTGCTTTTCTGCTAGTATATGCAACAGTTAACTATGGTACATAGATGAACAAATATCTTCAGGACCAATGAACCCCATGATTTCCAATACTTTTTTTAATTTAAGCAAAATGTGAATATAATTGTTTTCTAAGACCTAGTGATGCGTTCTTACTAGACAGACCTGGTGGCTAGTAAAGTGCTTCTGTAATCAGTGGGCATCATACTCCTGCAAGCAGTTCACAGGTATTGAAGTGCCACCGCAGTTTAGTAACTAGGACAAACACTGTCCTTCAAATTAACCATGCAATGTTGATTAATGGGCTGGCACTTTGGGTTAGCTTTCCTTGAAAGCCTATTGGTACGGGCTGAGGAACTTGATGGAGGAGGATTGGCGATGCCGCCTTTGTGCTAAGGGTGAAGAGTCACTGAACCATGTGCTATAAATCTGTGAGTAGCTGATCCCACCAAGGAAATTTTGTCTTCGACCATCTTTGGCGTATTGTAAATGTTTGGACTTTCCAAGGAGCTTTAGAGATTTGTTTGTGAGGGGAATAGGCACAAGTGGCAGCTCACTTTGTGAAATTTATTAAGCTGCAGTAGCCCTGCTGGCCACTTTGACAACCACGGTGGGGCTACTCATGGGTAGAGCCCTTACAAATGAAGAGTAAATCGCCCCCCCCCCCCCACACCCACACCCAAACTGGAAGAGAACAGCCTTTGGGCTGCGTGTAATGGGCAATTTTTAGAGGTTGAGGGGGTCTGCCTACTTATTTATGTCTCCATCTTTCAATGTCAGGTCTTAATGTTCAAATTGTTTTTTTTATTTCTGTTTTTATTAAATTATCTATTTATGCCTTTGTTTTTTTATTCTTACTACAGTGGCTTCTGCCAACACATAAGGCTCATTTTTGATTGTAATGATTTTAAGGAATCGTGCAGTAAATAAATCTGAATCTGCTAAACTGGACTTTGGGTTTGGTTTTTTTAAACTAATTGTTTTTATGTAATCATAATAACTTACTAGCACAAAACTCTAAAGTTAGTATTCAAGCATTTAAAATGCATGTAATGTACAATGAAGAAAACCATTACCCATATCATAATCTCCAACCGGGAATAAGCATAAAGTTTAGATCTCAATTTGTGCTAAGGAGGGAAGGAGAAGTTTCAAAAGGCCAAGAACATGATCATCAATGAAAACAACAATCCTCCCACCGACACGCTGACACCCATCCAAACCAATCCAGAAGAAAGATATGACATCCCCCAGGTGTCAAAATGTATGAGTCCCATGGGCTCAGCACTCTTCTGTGTCCTTGAATCCAGTAAGGACTCAGATATGAACAGGGATCAACTTTTCGAATTTGCCAGTATTTTGGCCAGAATCTTGACACTTATATTCAATAGCAAGAATGGGCAGTAATTTGAACATTGTTCCTAGATTTGAGCAGCAGTATGATAATAGCTCTGTTGAATTCAGGGTGCAGTCATCCATTGGCTTTCACATCTTTAAACACCCAAAAAACACCTGGGCAACTTTATAAAAATTACTGAGATACCCGTCTGCACTTGGATATTTCTCAGCAGACAAACTTTTGTTGGCTAGTTGAGTTTCCTCATCTGTGATACCAGACTCCAAGGCATTCTTTGTATCAGCGGGCATCTAATTTCCACATCGCCAGTGTTCGTGTGAGCAGAGTCATAGAGGTGTGCAAAGTATTGTGCAAATTCTCTAGTGATACCCTCGGATGAGTGAGTAACGTGGCATTCACACCACTAATTGTGGGTATGTCATAGGAAGCTGCCTCTGACGCAGTTGCAGTTTCAGTATTTGCCCTGCCTTCGCCCCATGTTTGAAATGCCTCCATCTTATCTTTGTTAGTGTATACTCTACTTATTTTGTGAAAAAGGCATTAACATCATATTTTGAACTGAGCAGTTCCATCAGGAGGGGCGCGGATGGAGTAGAATTATACCTAGTTTTGAATTTCTTCACCCATGCTTCCAGAGCCACTTTCTTATCTTTACTTTGCTTGCTCTGAATAGCAGAATCCCTCATCATTTCCCCATGTATCGCCACCTTCCCTGCTTCTTATAAAACTTGTACCAAGTCCACTTACCCTTCATTGCCAGACAAAAGTCTCCTTAAGTACAGTTACAAACATAACTTCTCTTCAGGTTCCCTGTACTTGCAAAAATTCATTTTCCACACTTTTGTGAAATAACTAAGAGACCCAAAGCCAGTGCAGTAAGTATCGGGGAGTGATCAAAGGCACCACCCTGCAAAATGGCACATAAGAGGACATCAAGGCAAAATGCAGTGGTACACTAGAAGGAAATCTATGCATGTGCAAATACTTCAGATAGAAGAGATGAAAAAGTGTAGCCCCTCTCTTGGGGTGCCTGTTTCTCCATATGTCTGCCATGGCCCAGCATCCATTCCATAGAACGCCGCTATCCCTGCATTACTAAAATCAGGTCTTCTATACCTCTCCAGCCCGAAATCTACTGTGATATTCTGATGTCCCCAATCACCAACTTGTATTTACCAAAGTGGGTGAGTACTCTCTACAGGCAAGCCAATAACTCCACTACGCGACCATTTGGTACATATACAGATCCCACAACCAGCATCATCCATGATTTTGGCAAAACAAACAATCCAACGGTCTCCGAGTTCCTAGGAGTATTTAAGGGGAGGAATTAATGAAAGTAGATAGCAAGCTTACCCTTGCTAGGTGGTGTTGTGCCTAGGTCAGGAGTGAGTGTTGTAGATGTGTTATTAGCAAAAAACTACATTTCCCTTCAAGTCTTTTCTCATATTGCCAGATTTTACAATGGTGAGATGAGTTTCTTGTTGCAGTGCAATTTTTGTGTTCCAGGGCTAAATATGCAACTGTCTTTTTACGTTTTATTTAATGTTAGGCCATTCGCATTAAGGTACAAAGCCACCAGGTGTTTGTGCCACTGATTGGGGAAGGATTAGGTCAGCTGAAATGAGTGTTAGACCGCAGAAAGGTCCCTACAGCACTGCAAAGCAGAACATCCCAAAAAGGTGTAAGGAGTGAGAACCTCAGGAAAGTACTGTACCTAGTCAGACAGTCCTCATCAAGGGACATCAGTAAGGCAGATGTATGCATGTCACCAAATGAGGCGGATATAGGAAAGGGGGTCAGTGCTTAATTTGAGACATTGGTTTCTGGTGCTCGGCACCTGCACTTAATTGTCAACCCCAGCACTTATGTTTCTCTAATTTAGAGAAAAACACAGTTGTTTAATAATTCAGTATACATAAAAAAGACTACTGCAAGTCGTTATGGGGGAGGATGCTGACAGTGAAGATGGAGATCCTCCCACGGTTCACCTATGTGCTGAGCATGCTTCCTGTGTTGACCAGCGCCCTTTAAGGTGCTACGGCACATTGAAAAGAGTATCAAGACCTTCATCTGGGGCCAATGAGACCCTGTCTGGCCATTGGGAAACTCATTGCCCATAGGTCCTCTGGGAACCTTGGTCTTCCCTCAGTTGAGCATTTTTGCATGGCCCTGGACCTAGTGCAACTGGTGTATATACTCATTGAGGTCCAGGATTTCCCCGTTGTGGGTCACAATAGAGAATCAACTCATGGATGGTCCGGCAGGGCTGTGCTCCCTATATATACCTGCTGCCGTGCCGGTGAATCCAGTGTTTCAGGCGATGTCCAGAAGTTGAGCACCAGCTCACAAGCTCCTCTCAGTGGACGCTGACCTCCATGATAAGGTGCCCATCTGGTACAGCAAAAGAATACACATGGGGGTGGTATGCATAATTGGGGCCCTTGGTGGGACGAGGGAATCACACCCTGAGCCACCTGATCTCCCGGAACGAACTCGGACCCTTTGCAACGCCCTCCCTCCTAACCATCAGTGGCGCTACACTCAATTGCGCTATTGCCTCACACACAGGCTGGTCCCACAACCCTGGCCTATCCCTTCTTCTCCAGTGCTCAACTTTCTTAACACTTGGGGTCAGTTTAAGGGCTTGTTGTCTGGGCTGCATGGTCTTCTGATTTCCCATCTCTAATCCCAGCCGCAGGTGGCGAGTCTAAAGGCATCCTGGCAAGCTTGTCTTCAGGTGGAGAATGAGGAAGAGGACTGGGTGGAGCTCTTGGAGAACCTTGGCCATGGCACACAGGAGGCCCGGATGACATTTTTCCTTTTCAAGATCCTGCAGAAGTGCACTGGATGCGGCGAGGCACCGATCTGTGGATCTATTGCCTTACCCCTCTTGCTGGAGATGTAGCCACACTCATTGCAACATTGTTCATCTGCTGTATAAATGCCCACACATCTGCTCCTACTGGGCCAAAGTGGGATCCACGCTGAAGGAGTCCTATTGCCGGGCCTGCTGGTCCTACTCCATGACCTGCCGGACTTCCTTCGATTGACTTACCATGCCCATAGATTGCTCACCAACGCCCTGACAAGATTTTGCATCTTGTCCTTAGTGCAGCTGCTGATGCACAAGGAACAGCTCACGGCTGTGTTCAAAACCACCTCTTGTGACAGGATAATCTGTGCCCCTGCTGGATAAGGCCAATGTGTTTCTTCCTATCTGCAGGAGGGCTACAACTGTGTGCTTCTGTGTCTGCCTTGTGGCTCAACCTCTCGATCTGCCATCCCGCAGTTCCTTCTTTCTCTTCCCCTGCAGCCCCCTTTTCACCCCTCCTTTTCCTCCCTTTTCCAGTCCCTCTTTGCGTCCTCCCTTCTCTCCAGCCCTAACCCACACCCTCCTGTGTTTCCCCTCCCCTAGTCCCAGATCCCCCTCACTATGTCACTCCCTTTCTTCTACTCCACCCCACTTCTCCACCCCCTTTGTTTTCTCCACATTGCTATCCATGTAAGATGTACGCCCTTGCTACCCCCTTACCCTCCTGTTCCCATCCTATTCCCACACTATTCCGACCATCTCCTCTGTCAGAACCACTCGCCCACCTAAACCCTCCCGAGCGCCCTCATACAAGTACAATATCCCTATCACCCCTCATAGCCCAAGTGCCCCCGTCACCAAAACAGTTGCGTCAGAGCTGCGCTGTTTGCTCCACAACTGCAGATCTGCAATAAAACACAAACTTGAAATCTCCGATACCATCAACTTGCACAATATTGACATGCTCTTCCTCACAGAGACCTGGTTCAACGATACCTCTCACTCTATGTTTGATCTCCTTGTACCCACAGGCTATTCTATACTTAGAAATTACAGAATTGATAAAGTTGGGGGAGGTGTTGCAGTCATCTTTAGAAACTCCCTTCAACTTAAGGCTCTTCCTAACAGCTCCTTCCACACTTTTGAATGCCTATCTCTTGAGCTTCAATTGCACCACCGCTCACCTCTCAGATTCCATGCTATTTACCACCCGCCTGGTAGCAGCCCTTCTTTTATGGAGGAACTCACGGACTGCATCAGCGACCAATACACGCAAAGTGACAATCAGATCTTCGTGGGTGACTTCAATGTCCACTGGGGCTCGCCTCAAGACACCTATGCGAATTTGCTGGCCACCTTCCTCTCTGCAAACGATCTTATCCAACACTGCACAGAAACAACACACTCTAAAGGCTCAATCCTGGACCTTGTTATTTCTAAAGCAGGCTTGCTGACTATCGCTACCCCTATTCATGTAGACTGGTCGGACCACCTCCTCATCCCATTCTCTCTTCACCTATCACACTCTATAACTCTTGGCCAGCCTAAGAGGGCTACTTCCTGGTTCCGTGACACTAAAAATATTGACCTCAGTACCCTCTGTGATTCTGCTTTGCTATCACTTCCAAGGCTAGACCCGGACCTAGATGTTAACGAACTCACCTCCCAATGCCTCACAGTCCTTGCAGTCGAAATCAATAATGTCGCTCCTCTCCAAAGCAAAAAGAAAAGGCCCACTCCCTCAGCACCTTGGTTCAACAAATCCCTCTATGAAGAAAGGAAGTTCCTAAGAGCCCTTGAGAAACAATGGAGACAAGCGCCCTCCACTGAAAATTTGGCCACGCTTCGTTCAGCAAGATCCAAGTACCACAAGCTCATCTTCCTTGGAAAAGCGTCACACTACAAATCCCTCCTTGACTCAGCCAAAAATAGACCCAAAAAACTATTTGACCTCATCAAGAACCCAAGCAGCTCTCCCCCAACCTCCAAATTGGAAGATTCCACAAAGAAAGCAGCGAAATTCGCTGTATTCTTTGACGAAAAGCTAAAATCACTTGTAGATCAGGTCATTCATCCTACCCCTACAGAGGAGCGCAAATCCTTAACCATTTGGCAAAACTTTGACCCCATCTCTGACGATGCTCTCCTTAAATGCATCCTCGATACAAAGCCCTCTAACCATTCTCTTGACCCCATCCCTAGTGCCATTGCCATTGACTTCTATACTAACTCTCTTTCCTATTGGACCACTTTGGTCAACCTCTCCCTCAGTCAAGGCTCCCTTCCTGTTTCCTTCAAAACTGGGCAGGTCACCCCTCTGCTTAAAAAGCCCACCGCTGATGCGAACAACCTCAACAACTACCGTCCCATCACTAACCTACCCTTTCTTGCGAAAATCACAGAAAAATGTGTAGCGAAACAACTTTCTCGCCATATCAAGGAAAATAATCTTCTTGACAATTTCCAGTCCGGCTTCATTCAAAACTGCAGCACTGAAACAGCCCTGCTGCTAGTGATTGATGACGCGCTGCGGATACTCGATTCAGGGGAGTCTTGTCTTCTAATTCTTCTTGACCTTTCTGCAGCCTTTGACACTGTCAATCACAACACTCTCCTTAACACTCTTCAACAGAGAATGGGCATGGAGGGCACTGTGCTCAAATGGTTTGCCTCCTTCCTCTCTGATAGATCCCAAATGATCAAAATAGCGAACAGTCTTTCAGCTCCTTTAGCGGTCAGTCAAGGTGTTCCTCAAGGCTCCATACTTGCACCCACACTGTTAAATCTCTATTTAGAACCGTTGGGAAATCTCCTGAGTAAATCCGGGATCCACTATCATCTATATGCGGATGACACTCAGATTTACCTTAAGGTGGCCTCCAATCACGATCTCTCCTTCCTTAGCTCTACTCTCGACTCCATTCAAAACTGGATTTTAACTCATCAACTGATCCTGAATCCCTCCAAAACAGAATTCCTCCTCCTCTCCTCCTCACTTTCTCATCCCCCAGTGCAATCATGGATGGATCAGATCAATCTAATGAACAATAAGCCCATCATTGTCGAGAGCACAAAATCCCTTGGTGTCATACTCGACAAAAAACTCAATCTACTCTCCCACATCGACTCCATTGCAAAGTCTGCTCGACACCAACTGCGCCTTCTTTGGGGAATTCGTCGCTTCTTCCCGGAGCATGACCTTAAAACCCTGGTCCAATCGCTGGTTCTCTCCAGATTGGACTACTGCAACTCTCTTCTTACTGGCCTTCCCAAATCCCACCTTTCCCCCCTGAAGTCTATTCTCCATTCAGCAGCTCGTTTCATATATGGGGCCAAAAGAAGCGACCACATTACACCCATTTTATCCACCCTCCGTTGGCTTCCCATAGAGGCAAGATACATCTACAAAACTGCATGTATCACCCACAAAGCCTTGCACTCCTCCTCCCCTCGCTACCTGGTGAATAAACTGAAACTCTCTGGGGGCTCCAGACCATCACGTAATGCAGAAAAGTTATTGCTTGAACCTCCCGTTTTCAAGAAGGAAAGATCGATGGCCCTATCCTTTTCAGGCAACGCAGTGAGAATCTGGAACTCACTTCCGCCTCAGCTTCGGACCACCACCTCTTCCCAGGCCTTCAAAACTGACCTCAAAGCTCTCCTCCTTCAAAGACACTTCCAAATTTAATTCAAGCCCTCTATTTTCTGAAGGAAGTCCTTCCATTATAGGAAATTCTGTTCTCCATGCCTATAGAAGTGCCTTCCCAGGGTGTTTTTGTGTTTTGAGTGTCTGCCATTTAGTGCAGTTTTATACCTCTACCTGTATTTTGTACTCTTTTGTATCATGCACACGGCACCTTTCCTTTTACAACGTATCATTTGCTACCTCTTTTATCTTGTTTGCTTTTGATACATGCACAACGGCCACCACTGCCTCATGTAACGTAACTATTGTTTTAGTGTTTTGAGTGTCTACCATTTATTGCTATTTTTTTTTTTTTTCCTCTACTCGTACTTTATTTGCTCTTGTAACCTGCACACGTCACTTTCTCCTTTCGTATTGCCTCATGTAATGTAACGTTTGCGTTTGTATCAGGCTCACTTGTAATTCCTCTCCTCTTGTATCTTTACTTTGCCTATTGTGAAGCGCTCTGACACCTTCGGGTAAAGTCCGCGCTATATAAAAACGCATTAAATAAATAAATAAATAAAATCCTACCCGTCTCATCCCATCCTACCCTCCTTGTGGATTTCTCTTTTTTTTTTGCATTCTACCCTTGCCCACCCTAGTTGTTATCTACCTGTTGTGTTGGTTATAGTTTGAATTATCACACTTGCAGAAAGGAGAGTGATGGTTAGAAGTTGGGTGGGTACTATCATGGAATCGCTGGCAGGGCCAATGTGTGCTGCAAGCTCCAGTGTCCTCCCGACTAGGACCCTGGCACTTATTTTTATTTTATAATTTATTTATTTACAATTTAAGCACTGGATGGGGTACTACAGACTAAAACAACAGTATGACCGTACAACTTTCAGTAGGGCACCAGTTCAACACCTTATCAAGAGGTAACATATATATTCCTACGAGGGTCCAGCACTCTCTTTTTAAATGCCCTGTTTTTTTAGAATATGGGTTACCGAAGAGGTGTGGACCCCTTATGTAAGCCTCAGGATGTCAATTTTAATAATAAAGTGTTGGTAAGCCCATGTTTCAATTGGTTAATTCATGTCTTTATTTTCACAGTTAGAATTATAGTCAGCACATCAAAACAGGTCAGTAGATCCAAAGATAATTTATTATGAAGTACATAGATGACCGGAAGCCAATATAATGTGCATTAATGATGAACAAACACCAACACGTGTTTCGCCCCGTAGTGGTTAATAAACATGGGGCTTTCTCAAGGCGAACAAAATTACGGGATAAATCCCGGGACAAGAGACTGGCAAACTTAGGGCCGGTTTCTTGTCCTGGGATTTATCCTGTAATTTTGTTTGCCTTGGGAAAGCCACAGGTTTATATACCACTAGGGGGCGAAACACGTATTGGTGTTTGCTCATCATTAATGCACCTTATCAAGAGCGAAAGAAGAAGTCGCCCTGGTGAGGAGACAAAATCTATGCTACTTTTTTTTTTTATAGGTGGACTAAACCCCCCCCCCCCCAACTTTGCCACTTCATGGGTCTCCATAAAACATTCAAAATTCTGAACTGTCAAGCTTATAAACCCATCAGTAAACACCAGAATAGGTCAAGGTGGCAGGGTCCTAAACATCACATTACTTATCCATTCAGGGGCATGACTATGAGACAGGTATTGGTTAGAGGGCAGAATAGAAAAATGGCACAAACTAGAGGCTCCGTTGTAATGAGAGTGTCAAATCAACATTGTGAAAATACAGATAAATTCTAAACAAAACACATACAAAGACATAGCTGGAGCACAATCACAGGTACCCCTCACAATGCATAGCAACCAGTGTCTGGTTTTAAGGAGTGACTTTTGTGTGATGGATTCAAGTCTTTCTCGGTCCTCAGTATAGTCCCCTCCCTGCATGGGTCTCCGGCTGATAAAAGACAAATGCTTGATCTGAACCCCCATTGGCCATCAGCAAGCTAGAAATATCCATGACTGAATCATCAAGAAAATCCAAAAACTTCTGCACATCCCTTGGGAGTGAGGAATTATTTTCCATTGCCATTGATTGTGTGAGCAATGTGGCTAGCTCAAGCAATTCATACATGCCATCCCATCTCTGTAGCCTAGCGAGCAGCCCAATATCTTCTTACACTTAAGTTAATTTCTTGTGAGAAGTCTGTAGAAATTATGGAAAAAGGGTCATTGTGTTTCTTTGCCAACAAGATGATTGTTGGTATCGGACAAAGAAGAATATGATTGGCCTCAGTGTGTCATACTTGTAAAGACGCCTCAAGCAGGTCAGCTGCAATTCGAATGGCAGTTAGAAGTCTTGTTGTAGCACCACCAGTATAAATGCTGCCAAAAACTTCATCAAGTTTGACTACTCAAGGTTTTCTAGGATGTTTATACAGTGCATATTGTTCCTCCTGCCCTGTCTTTTGGATACACTGGTTTCCGCTGAGGATTCCAGATGTTTTGCCCCGAGTGTCAGCCGCCCTTCCATGACTTTCAGCTTGGGTTCCACAACTTCTATCGTTCCAGAGTCCAGTCAGCATTTGGATGCAGAAATATCCACTCTAATAGATTTAACTTTTGTAGCTGTTTCCATAATGTTGTGCTTTACTGAATTTCATCAGGGTGTCCATGGCAACTTGAGACATAGCTGACCAGACTTCAAGGCTTAAGCAACTACCTAGACAAATAGCAGTTGCCAGTGAGATTTGAAGGAAGAAATAGATGTAGTTTAAGCGAACATGTTATTTTCAGGGTGGGCATGCAGTTTGTCCTGTGTATCATGGATCGTCGGAATGGTCAGCTGGAGTTCTCTTTGCTGGAGTTGAAATGTCCGCATTCTACCAGCCTTCTCTCCACACTTGTAATGATGCGATTTCAATCACCATTGTGCAACCTTTAACAGTACAATGGATTAAAGTGTTATTTCCCTATTTTTTACCATGTTTTTTTCTGTGCTTTGCCCACTGAGCCAATTTAGGACTATTTCTCCATGTATGTTATACTGTTTGGTGTTTGTGTAGCCAACTTTTGTGTGACCTGTTAGCATTCATTTTGGTGAGCCACTGATTAAGGAAAATTATACAGCCTTTAAAGTTGCATGCCAAATCCGGTGTGAAAAGCCACCAAGAATGTGTCTAAATACCCACAAAGTTACAATGGTGTGTAAGGTCAGATAATTAATCAAATTCTTATTTTTTGAATTATCATTTTAGAGTACTGAACCTAAATTCAACTGTTTTTCAGTCATTAACATACTGCACAATGTCTAAAATTGTGTGAAATCTGCCAAGTCTAGAAGCTTTGCATCTCGTCATTGAGTTCTATTGAGAATGAATAGTACTTGGATGCACACAAGAAAGGAAATAAGTCGACCTATAATTGTGGCTCAAGATTGGTGATATTCATTATCAAGAAATGTTATATTTTCGACATTTTTGTTTTAGATGGATTTTGGTTATGTTGGACAACTTCAAAGAAAGCACCATTTGAGGTGCAACTGCAATCACAGATACGGTTTAGTAATATTTCATATTATCTTTGTGTTATAGATAAAAAGGAAAAGCGTAAGAAGAAGAAAGAAAAAAAGAAACTGAAGCGAGATAAAACTGCCTTCGATGGGCAGAAAACTCTATTGAGAGAGAGAACCTCTCCTCCAGAGGCTAAAATAAAAAAAGAAAAAGAAGATCCAGGATACAGTAAATATGCAGCTTTATGTCGAGAGTCACCCCCACACAGAGAAGAAGCAAAAGGAGGCAAAGATGTTAAGAAACTCTCGGGGGAGTCACAGGAGTTCCGAGGCACCTACAGAGGAAATGAAAGAAGCCACGACAGGGACTCTAGCAGAGAGTACCCGAAAGATGACAGGTTGAAGGACCAGAGAGGTGATAAAAATCGATATGATTACAGGACAGAGAAAAATGAAATGAGTGCTGACACTCACAGGAGGGATGAGAGACAGAGTGAAAAAGGGCGGAGAGATGATAGACAGGATGACCGAAGTAGGAGAGAGGGCAGACAGGAAGACAAAGGCTCAAGACCTGGCAAGTCAAACGAATTGTATAGGGAAAGCTCTAAACGATACGAGAGTCATTATGAGTCACAAACCAATCGTCGAGATGGCCATGGCTCCTATTCAGAGAGTTCTGCATATAGTAACCAACACAGAGAGCGATCTGAGAATAGGGGTTGGGATCGACATAGCAGCAGTAAAGGCCACTGAGTTAGGTAAAACAAAAGATGCTGTCCATAAGGAGCTCATCGGTGTTTCCAAATAGATTAGCTGTTTCCAAGAATGTGGGATACCCGAACCTCTTTCCTAAATATTACGGTCAGAGTGGTAGCGAGCCATGTTCTGCAATAAGATGGTGTATACAGTCGGGAGAGTTGCCTCAGCATGCAGATGTGTTTTGGGTTGGCTCGACAGGAAATGTTTCGATTCTAAACAACATCTATTTTTATTTCTTGTTTCGGTCACTGAAAGTTTGGAAAAAGTTTGTCGCGTTGCAAGAAACTTTAGAGGTCTATTTGCTGTTTCTACAAGGACGACCATTGCGGTTTGATGAAATCATCCCAGTCCAACACCGATGGGCATCTGATGATTGGTTTAAATATGTCCACCTCGAACACTGAAGAATTACTGTTTGGACATATAGCATGCAGACTGAGTTCTTATTTCTAAGGACAAATGTTACCTAATGTTGTGACCAAGGTGTTTGGAAGTGCCAGACCCAACACCCGCTCCCCCAGGCCTACGTAACCGGTTTACTAATATGCCACTGTGATAAAAAGCACCCAGCTTAACTTTGGGCTGTTTGGATATTTCTCTGCCTGCCATGCTTTGTTACACAACCATTCATTCATGACTCTTGAGGATTTCTGTTATTGGAGAGAATCCCTTTGTGTACATAGCTCGTGGAGCACATATGAAGATATAATGTCTTAGAACTCATTGTTTTTGAACTATTTAAAAAAATATGTTTTTATGCGCAGTTCTATGTGTCTTTTCTCAACAGTTAATGCTGATAGAATTTGGCGCTCCTGGGAAAAAATAGAAATTCAGAGCACACTGCATAATCCACATTGAGTTGTTTTATTCCATTGTTGATTCTAGTATTGGCCTAGGTCCCAAAATTACCCATTTGAGGTACCTTTTTGGCACAAGAAACCTGTATGTACTCAGCTACCTAAAGTTTTACAGAATCATACAAATGGTAGCAATCCACTCTAGAAATACACTTAACATGGCACAATCATTTTGCTTTCATTTCACTATACCTGTGTATTTTGCTGCTTGTAGTTGTCTAATGTTATTTGCAAACAAGTGATAACAAAAAGTAAAGAGAACAGCTAGTAGCCTCTCTTGTCAACAACTTTAGCTAGGTGTTATAGATGGATACGTTACTTACCTGTCATCCTAGTTCTCTTCCAGGGGAACACTCATCAAAGTCATAAGCACTAAAGATTCCCGCCACTATGCACAGACCCCGGAGCACATACATATTAACTATGTATTATAAATATATATATGTATAACCTAAAAAAAATCCTTAGAGCCTTGGAAATTTTTATATATATACACACACACACACACACACACACACACACACACACTTCTATGCAACCTATAGTAATAGCTAAACAATGCCAATTTATGTTGAGTTTTTCTTTAACCTCTTCGCTGCCAGGCCTTTTCCCTCCCCCCTCAAGTGCCAGGCGTTTTTTTGGGCTATTTGGGTCTGTTTGTGCTTAGGCATTCAGAACTTTTTGACCACATAAGCTTACCCACGTCAAATTTGCATCCTTTTTTTCCCAATATCCTGGGATTCTAGAGGTACACATAGTTTGTGGGTTCCCCTGGAGGAGACGAAGAAATTAGCCAAAATACAGCAAACATTTATTTTTTGTTTGTTTTTTTAAAGGGGCTGCAGAAGAAGGCTTGTGGTTTTTCCCCATGAAAATGGCATCAAAAAAGGGTTTGTGATGCTAAAATCACCATCTTCCCAGCTTTCAGGAACAGACAGACTTGAATGAGAAAATAAAATTTTTCAACACAATTTTGGCATTTTACTGGGACTTACCCCATTTCTAAAAATGTTTATGCTTTTAGCCTCCTTGCAGTTAGTGACAGAAATGGATGTGAAACCAATGCTGTATCCCAGAAAGCTAAACATTTCTGAAAAGTAGACAAAATTCTGAATTCAGTAGGGGGTCATTTGTGTAGATCCTACAAGGTTTTCCTACAGAAAATAACAGCTGAAATAAAAAATATTGAAATGGAGGTGAAAAAAAGCAATTTTTCGCCACGTTTTACTCTGTAACGTTTTTCCTGCTATGTCATATTTTCAAAAGTAATATACTGTTACGTCTGCTGGACTCTTCTGGTTGCGGGGATGTATAGGGCTTGTAGGTTCATCAAGAACCCTAGGTGCCCAGAGTCAATAATGGAACTGCAACTTGCAGTGGGTTTCATTGTATACTGGGTATACAGCAATTAATTTGATGAAATATAATGAGTGAAAAATGGTATCAAGGAAACCTTTGTATTTCCAAAATGGGCACAAGATAAGATGTTGAGAAACAGAGGTTATCTGCACATTTCTGAATTCCGGGGTGCCCATAATAGCGTGTGAATTACATGGCATTTCTCAAATAGATGTCTTTTTTACACACTGTCTTACATTTGGAAGGAACAAATGTAGAGAAAGACAAGGGGCAATAACAATTGTTCAGCTATTCTGTGTTCCCCCAAGTCTCCCGATAAAAATGGTACCTCACTTGCGTGGGTAGGCCTAATGCCCGCAGCACGAAACGCAACATGGGCACATCACATTTTTACAATGAAATCTGTTGTGTTTTTTGGAAAGTGCCTAGCTGTGGATTCTGGCCTCTAGCTCAGCCGGCACCTAGGGAAACCTACCAAACGTGCATTTTTTAAAACTAGACACCTATGGGAATCCAGGATGAGGTGACTTGTTGGGCTCTCACCATGTTCTGTTACCCAGAATCCTTTGCAAACGTCTACATTTGGCAAACAAATGGAGAACATAGCGGCTGCTAGAGTGGTAACCTGGGTGCAAGGGAGGAGAGGAAGGTGGAGGAGAGGAAGGCGACGGTGTCACAGGTCAGTTCAATGTGGGGGGGGGTCTCAAGCGGCTGGGGTCGTTGTGCGAAGATTCCAAAGGCTCCGTTGCCACGGGCTGGCATCGAGCAGTCCTGGAGCTGCGGAAATCACAGAGACCGACGGCCCAGGTTTCCCTGCGAGGACACCGGGGCAGAGTCAGCACAGGCACGTATGGTGGTGTGTTGGAGAGGAAGGTAGAGGGCAACAAAACTACGGCAGGACCTCACGGAGGAGTAATTAAGACGTGTCCCTCAAGAGGAGAAGGAGAAGCACTTGCTGTGAAGGTAGGAAGGCGTCTTGGTGGGGGTCCAGAGGACTAAAGCATATTCAGTGAGGAATTACAGGAGCACGGGAAACAAAGTGCTGGCTGGAAGGGATGTGGATAGTGAGGGTAAAATCAGTAGCTCCAGGAAAAAAACTGAAAAGAGGCCCCGGAGCTAAATTAATTCCCAAAATGACCCCCTTGCTGAGATCATATTTTAGGGTGAGACCTGAAGGGGTTGATGCTACCCTTAATTTAATGATGTCAAAAGGGAAAGACCGCGCTGGGTGTGATATGGAGGGTGAGGAAGGCTTGATACTGGAGGGTAGTCTGCAGCAACCTTCAGGTGAAGTAGGCAGTCCCGAGGAGCAGCAAAGTGGGCTTCTCATAAGGGGAACCCACTCCAATGCTGGCTGGTCTTACCTTGGATTTCAGAACAGTAGTACCTAATAATACAGCCCATCTAAGTTCAGCATCAAACCCCTATTTTGAAACATTGATTAGTGCTCTGTCTAATGATATTTAAAGGGGCTTTGCGACCTCCGAATCGAATCAAGGAGAAAAAAGAGAAGTTTGTGCAACACTAGAGAAAAAGCTTGATCTCTTAGCAGTAAGAGCCCAGGCTCTTGAAGAATCGGTTGGAGTTATAGAGGAGGAATTGCAGTTGTGTAAAGAAGAAATTCAAGCTTTTAAAGCCAATGAGCAGGACTTACAAAATAAATTGGAACTGTCAGAAAATCGTTTGAGGAGAAACAACCTAAGAATTTTAAATGTGCCAGAGGGAGTGGAAGGAACAGACCTTAAATCATTCATGGCAGCGCTAATAAAGTCAGCTGTTTCGCTGTATGAAAGCTAGGAAGTGATTTTCAGAGGATTCATAGAGATCTCTTTAGGAAAAACTCCAATAGTACAAAGCCCAAAAAATCCTGATAAACTTCCATACTTATGCTCTAAAAGAGAAAATATTAACAAAGGCGTTAAAATTAAAATCTATTCTGGGGACGTTTTTTAAGTTTGAGATTAGGTCAGACCTTTCCAGGGCAACCATGGTGAAACAATGGGAGTTGGTAAAGCACATGGATAACTTAAAAAAAATTGGGTGTGGTAGTACAGCTCAAGTTTCCGACTACACTACGAGTAATGTATAATAATAGGATGTTTAACTTAAGGGAGCCCAAAGCTGCGGATGAGTTATTGGACAATTTAAAGAGTAAGCAGGTTGAACTAAGTAACGATTAGTTACCATGAGGTTAGGTACGCTTTTGGAGCCCAGGGTCTGCTCTAAAATTGGACTAACATCTGTTCATAATGCAGGAGGGGTACCCCAAGGGGTGGGCAAGGGAGATAGTTAGATTAGGGGAGGTCACGTTGAGGGAGGCAAGGGGAGTTTTTGGGAGGGGAGCACAAGGTTGTCAAAAGAGAGAAAAAACCTCATTCACCATAACTAAGATTTCTTGAATCGTAGATGGGGGATAACTTCGAGGGGTCCCCGGATGTAAAGAATACGATGACTCGGATCATGTCTTGGAATGTTAATGGTTTGAGAACTAGGGGGAGGAGTGATAGGATTTTGCAGTATCTGAGCACAGATCTTGATTTTGCAAGAAATTCAGTTAACTGTGGTGGAATGTATGAGGTCATGTGTGTGCACTCAAAACAATTTTAATACTAAGGGAGTGGCTATCTTGATTAAAAGACAGGCTAATTCGGAAATAATGGAGATGAAGTTAGACACTGCAGGAAGATGGGTCATAGTTAAATTGAAGGTTAGTAGTAGGGGAGTCACATTGGTGGGGTTTTATGGCCCAAATTGCGATGATGCGGAACCACTTAGAATGGTGTTCTCAGCTATTGGATTTCCCTGACCCAATTATCATGGCAGGAAGCTTCAGTGTGGTTCTAGATAACACACTAGATAGATCAACCAAGAGTAGATCTGTGGGTAAGCCCAACTCTCTGAGATATTTAAGAGAAATGATGAAGGAATTTGGCTTGTGTGAAGGTTGGAGGCTGAATGTTGGGTTAAGGAAGACTTTCTCCTATAATAACAAACAATATGGGCATGCTTCAAGGATAGATTATTTTTTAGTAGATCAGAACCTGTGTGATGTAGTTGAGGATATTGTTTATTTGCCAGCTCACCTGTTGGATCATGCAGCAGTAGTTTTAAGAATAAATCCTCATGTGTTAGATTGCACATTGTTATTAGATAATGAGGTTGTCTCTAAACTACGCATGGAGGCTGAAGAGTTTTTTTAAGGATAAACTTGGGGTCGGCCCCGATGGCGGTGGTATGGGACACCTTTAAGGCGGTCATCGGGGGAAAATCATGAATCTGGCAGTTATAGAAATAAACAGTAGCTGAATTGAATTGGTCTCATAGAACAGGAAATGCTAAATTGTGAGAATCAACTAACTGAGATTACTGGGTGGGGGGGAGGGGAGAGGCTTTGACCATTAGGGTGAGGGACCTGAGACATCAGTTAGAGGATATATTACAAGCTACAGTGGGTAGTAGATGGGAAGTGAGTAAACTGGCACATTTTGAGTATGGAGAAAGTGTGGGGAAGTTATTGGCATGGAAGAGCAAGACTGCCCAAGTGAGGAATTATATAAAAGAAATTTAGTTAGGCCCGACGGTGGGGAGATCCTCAAATAGTGAGAACATAGAGAACGCCTTCTTGATGTTTTTATTCACAGCTTTATACAGATGAGCTAGAGGTGGGGGAGGGAGGGAGAGGTGGGCTGTTGGCTGGGGCAAGATACACCCTTACCCCTCCAACCCCCCCCCCCCCCAGTTTAACACAAGAGGAGCAGATGGAATTGAATAAACCGGTTTCCCGGGGGTCAATAATGGTGGTGCTGAAAGGAAGCAAGGGTGGGAAGTCCTGCTGAGCTCTACAAGGCTCTGGGGGAGTCAATCTTACCAGCCATGTTAGAAGTGTTTGGAGGGATCTTCGTGAATGGGGCACAGATTCCGGCCTCTTGGAACGAGGCCATTATTTCATTGATCCTGAAGCCCAGTAAGACCTCTCTAAAGTTTGAGTCATATAGACACATATCTTTACTAAACAGCGATTATAAGATTTTTGCTCAAATATTGGTGGACAGATTAAGTGGAATGGTAGACGGCTTGATTCATCCGGATCAGAGAGGTTTTATTAGAGGAAGATATTTGCACAAATTAACATTTAATTTGATTGGGGCTATGGATTTGGCTATTACGCAAGAAACCCCACTCACTGCCATAGCCTTGGATGTGTTAAAGGCTTTTGATAGAGTAAAATGGGAGTATCTTAACGCAATCTTGAAACTCTGTAAATTGGGTGAAAAATTCTGCAGGGCTATCAAGCGGATTTACTGTGTACCAACAGCCATGGTACTGGTAAATTAAATCTAAAAAAATCCTTTGAGATCACCAGAGGCATTAGGCAGGGCTGTCCTCTGTCTCCTTTGCTGTTCGATTTGTATATGGAGCCTCTGGCTAGGATGATCAGGCAGGATGTTAGAATAGCTCCCTTTAGGTGTATGGGGTGGGAGATGAAGACAGCTCTTTATGCAGGCGACCTAACGCTATATATATGACGGATCACATTACAGCTCTTCACATTCTTCTAGTGATTGCAGGAGATTTTGGCAAAGTATCTGGTTATCATGTGAATGTGGGGAAGACAGCTAATGACCTGGAATCTGAAGAAGGAACTAGGACAGGAGAAGAAGGAGATGAGCTATTTAGGCATTCAGATCACCTAGGATATTAAGCAACTCTCATTGGCGAACCAAAAAAGGCTGTTTTTAGAATGTAGTAAATTAATTAAAGGTTGGATACATCTCCCTTTGACAATCCTGGGAAGACTTAACCTGGTTAAGATGGTGATTCTCCCTAAAATAAACGTTTTGTATAATGTTATCCCAGTACAATTGAATAAAGGATATTTAGGGAAAATTCAGCAAGCTATCAATTCCTTTATATGGACACATTAGGGCCCCAGAATATCATGACTTACAGTACTACGCATGGGCATTTCAACTGATATCATCATCAAGGATGCTTTTTACCGAACCAGACTCTGGACCAATCGGGGGTATGTTTAAAGCAATGTTAAGCATGGTGAAGGGGGCGTCCAAGCACTTCCTATACAAGTTTGGAGACCCAACGTTTTTCAGAAAGGTAAAGCTGAAGGTATTGCAGGACCTTGCTAAAAGCTGGCATCAGTAAAGATCAGTAGCAAAGGTCGCTTATCATTCCAACAGGGTTCCTATTTGGGAATCGCCAGGCACGCCAGAATGCGTTAGCTAGTCCTATTAGGCGGGCTGTTAGAGAATACTGGGGGAACCTTTTTAGGGAAGGGTCCCTACTTCCATGGGAAGAGCTACGGGAAATAACTGGTGGTACTCTCTCTCTAGATTAAAATATATACAATTGGATGGCTGGTCCTGGAGTACCCAAGTGGAGCTGGGATTTGCGAATCCATTGGAAGATGGAGCTAACAGATTCTCCCATCACACCAAAAGAATCTCAGCTGGGTAGTGGGCAATCTTAGAGGCACTAAATGACGATTTTAAATTGGCAGATGTCCTGTGGGGTGATCATATGCCTCGGGACAGGGTACAAGAGTGGTGGAAAGTATCAATGCGCACTTTGTTTGATATAGTGAGGCCTGCCTCGTTAAGAAGAAACCATCTCTTTACAATACACAGGGCTTATATATCCCCATACAAGATTTTCCAATATGTTTATGGACTGCCCTGGGTGTACTCCTTTTGGAGAGAAGTGTGCAGAACGCTTTCAAGTATATTGAGGCGGGAAATTAGAGTAAGACTTCCCCTGATTATATTTGGGCAATCACAGGAAACTGAAATAAGGAGTAGAGAAGGGAGGAACTTGCTCTTTTACTCTCTTGTCTTGGGGAGAAGAGAAATCTGTTGCAAGTGGGTGTCAGCGTTTGCTCCCCTGTATGGGGAGTGGTTGAACGCTCTCCTCCGTGTGTCAGAATTGGATATGGAAGTGGGAATATCAAGAAAGAAAAAGGAGACTCTGTGGGCCCCATTGGTAAAGTGAAAAGGAGACTGAGTGTGTTTATAGAGACTGGAGTTGGACTAAAAGCTGAAGTCCGATGATTATGCACCTTTTTTCTTCATTGTCACGATGCCTCTCCTCCTCTGGTGGTAGTAGGTTGAGTGAGAGAGAATGGGTCTCCCAGGCAAGGCTCATCTCCATATGCGAAAGGGTGTGAAAGGTCAAGGAATGGAATTGTCTTGGAGTTCATGGTGAATGAGAAAAAAAAAAAGAATGAAAATTTGGCCCAAAAACACTTTCTCCTCACATTCCGGTGATAGAAAGTTTTGGAAACTAAGAGGAGCGACAAATTTCCTTCCACCCAACATTCCCCCAAGTCTCCCGATAAAAACGGTAACTCACTTGTGTGGGTAGGCCTAGTGCCCGCAAAACGAAATGCCCCAAAACTCTATGTGGACACATCAAAATTATCAAAAACAAAACTACCTGTTTTTTTATGGGGGCACCTGCGTTTTTGGTCCTGGGCTTAGCAGCCCTATAGAAAACCTACCAAACCCAAACATTATGAAAAGTAGACACCCGAGGGAGTCCAAGGAGGTTTGACTTATTGATGCTAATGCCTCCCTTTCTATAGTACTATAGTACTTTTCAGACTGTTTGAATATCGTTGAAGCAAAACTAATTACCTGTCCTTTGCCATTCAACCACTAGCTGAGAACTGCCCCTAAGATAGCCAAACTAGCTATTGTAATTATACACGTGTTTCCAGGTCTGTAAATGTGTAATGCTGATGATTCTACAAATAGTTTTTTTACTTTACAAAAAACATCCTCAAATTCTTCTGCCCATACAAACTTCACTCCTTTTTTAAAGAGGGCTCTTAATGTTTCTTCAATCTGGGGAAAGCTCTGCACAAATCATTCATAATCCTCTGCTAAACCGAGAAATGTTCTGAGACTATCCCTATCTGTGGGTGCCTTTCCTTATTCAATGGCTTTCACAAGAGAAAATTTAGGCATTATACCCGATGACAAAATGCTGTGACCTAAATACTCTTATTCCTGAACACTAAATCGACATTTATTACATCTGTAATTCCAGTATCTGACAATACCTTTAACACATTCCTTAAAATGTGATTGTGTTTCTTTATCCTTAGCAAAAATCAAGAGATGCATACTACCAAACAGCGTATCCATACATTTTCGAAAGGCCCTTGCCACCGAATCTAACCCAAATGGAAACCTATGGAATTTATATGCCCTAAATGGTCTAACAGGTCGTACATTCTTACTAATGAGAATAGAAACAATAACTGCCTACCCAAAAGATTGCAACTGCATATGTCAGATAGGTGTTCGAAGCATGTGTTGAGCCCTTACTGTGAATTAGATACACCTAGATATTTTTCTTTCACATTTTATTAATTATTTTTTATTTCAAAATATTTTCTTTTTGCACACACAATTCCATTTTGAATACAGTAATTATTATTTTACAAAATCTACACTAATATAGTCCCAATAGTCCTGCAAGGCTATATAAACCCACTACACTCGGCATGATATAAAAAAAAAACAGCCAGCATTCATACATATCAGCAGACATTCATCAACCATGTCTGAGTCACAACCAACATAGCACATCATTATATTTAATAAAACCTATGAAGGGGCACATGAAGAAAATACTGCACCCTGTTTTCATTTGCCCAATATTATCAGATGCATGAAGACTTCTTCTCGACTATACAATATCCTGTGTGTACACTCAATGAATTCTTATTACATATCTTAGCGCACTGAAATCTTCTGTAAAGATGATTTTAATTCAAAACCCTGCTGCATAGGATTCTTTTGATCTTCTTATGTGTACCTCTTTCCTCACATAATTTCCACGTCCCCAGTTTGTTAACACTGCAAATCCATAGTTAATGCAATTTGATGATATGCAGAACGTAGGTCAATTTTTCCTGCCCACTGCTATGGGAGAAACCCACTGAGACGACACAGTTGACTCAATGAACACCATTTTTTCAATCCTTCTTTTAAATGCTCCCTTACACTAAGAGGAACATTCTGCACCTTGTGGACCACAGGACAAGAATAAGGTTTGAGCTTGATGTGGTGCACCTTTAACCACCCTCATTTCTCCTTGAATACGTCTCCAAAATTTTGTAAAATGTCCTCAGTACTTTGAAACTCCTCTTCAGCACAACTTATATATAACCGTTCATCTGTATCTTCATCCACATAACCCATGGGCAACTCACCTACCACAACAGGATTCTCTGCACCTGGTTTCAAGTACAAACCCATCCTTACTAAGTCTTGCCACCCAGTGATGTTCTTCCCTTTAATAGCCACATAAGCTTTAGTGAAGGAAAACTTCCTGAACATTTTAATTTAGTTTTAAAATACCCAGACATTTTGCTATATTTCTCTCCAAATGCTTTAGGGTTTACACCTGTTGAACTGAGACTGATTTAATTATTCCATACATCATAAAAGGTGGAATATCTCAAAATGATTCTGGGAGACCCTGAGCCTGACATGGCTTGCAGAGATGCTCCCCTATTTATTAGCTTCCACTAAGGGCCCCTTTACCAACATGGAGTCTGTAATGCAACTGCATTCAATAGTTAAAATACTATTGTTAGAAACAGAGGTCTTCAGTTGGCAGAGGTATGCCCCGTGCCAAGTAGGCACCACAATCCTAGTCAGGGTAAGTCAGATACACACTCTAAATTAACCTGTGCTCACCCTCTGGTAGCTTGCCATAGAGCAGTCAGGCTCAATTTAGGAGGCAATGGGAGAAGTATTTGTGCAAAGCTTAATTACAGGGACACAGTGAAAACACCACAAAAAGACTCCACACCAGTGTAAGAAAATTAAGTTTATTTTTCTGGATGAATTAATCTCAAAACATCAAAAACCCAATCAGTAGTTTTCAAATGATACTTAATTTAACCAGTTATGCAATCCTAGTGCTTTAGAACACATGTGCTTCTCTTAGAGTTATTACGGTAATTCTAGTCCAAGTACATCAGTATTCATCAGGGGATTGGAAAGTGGGACTGTAGGGAAATTGCAAGAAAGGCAAATGGTGTTTCAAAGGCCCTCCCGGCTGCCCATGACATGCCGAATGACAGCCAGAACCACACAATCAGACAGTACCTGAGCTCCTGATGGAGGAACAAGAATGTCGGTCTCCTAGGGCAAGGCAATCCCTGCCCCACCCCTCCATCCCCAGGGAGTCTCTAAGAGATGAGAGGTGGCCTGAGAGGCTGGCGGACAGAAGACAGGTCCGGCGGCCCGAGTGAGACTCAGAGTACTGATGCAGCAATCTCACTCCCAACTGGCCCCGCTCTCCTGAGCGAGGCTTCAGCAGACACTGTCCCGAAGGAGATTCCTGGTACTACGGTGACAATGGGGTTCTGCACACTAAGGTTTTCCTCACCATTGCGGCATCAGCTCACACGCAGATCAGTTGATTATGATTGATGCAGAGCGGGGGTTGTTGTAGTTGGTACTTGAAGGTCAAACAGCAGATGCTGGACGCGTTGTAGAGGGAGTACTCGATTTTGGTGAAAACAAAGTCTTTGATGGGCCCAAGACTTTGACAACAGGGGACAAGACAACAAGCTCTTGAAGTTCCTTCATAGCATAAAGGTTGTAGAGGGCAGTTTTAATCCTCCCTCGATGGCAGTGGTAGCAAGCAGCAGGCCAATACAGCACAGCGGAAGTCCCTCCTGGCAGCACAGCAATTAGGAGGTAGCAGGCAACCACAGCAAAACAAACAGCAGAGTGGTAGTCTCTCCTGGCAGCACAGCAATCAGCAGGCCACAGGCCAACACAACAAAGCAAGTAGCAACATGGTAGTCCCTCTGGGCAGCACAGCTCCTCTTCTTGGAAGAGTCTCCTCAAGGCCCAAAAGTGAACTGATTTAGTGGGTTTGGGGTCCAGTACGTATAACAAAATGTGTCTTTGAAGTGATGGAGACTTTGAAGATCACAAGGCCTCTTCTCTGGCTCCAGACACTATACAAGGGGTTATGCAGCCCTTTGTGTGAGGAGAGGCATAGCCCTATCCTGTTCAAGTGTAGGTGTCAGCTCATCCCTCCCTTCTAGCCCACGAAGACCCATCAGCCAGGTGATGGGCCATCCAGATGAAAAGGTGTCACCCAAGCTCCCTTGTGTGACTGTCTAGAGGGAATGCACAAAGCCTAGCAGTCATCTAATCTACCCCAGATGTGTATTCAGGGAAAGACAGAGGCACAGAATGGTTAAAGTAAGAAAATGCAAACTTTCTAAAAGTGACATTTTCAGACTTACAATTTAAATTCAGACTTCACCATAAGTTGTGATTTTAAACTGAGTCCAGAGCCACAAAACTCCATATTCCTATGTTTTCCCAATTGGAAGTTACACTTAAAGGATGCTTCGCAGTAACCCCAATGTTAACCTATGGGAAAGACAGGCCTTGCAGTAGCGAAAAAGTAATCCAACAGTTTTTTACTGCCTGGACATGTTAAACTGACAAATACATGACCGACTTTTTATTTACAGTGCACCCTGCCTTTGGGGCTGACTAGTGCCTACCTTAGTGGTGATTTATATGTAATTGTTGCAAAGGGCCTCTTTTTGGATGGTCACCCCCACTTCTTGCTGTCAGATGTAGTTTTTTTGGACGTGTGTTCTGCTTTCCCTCTTATCTCATAACCGAGCTTACAGAACCTCTCTGGAATGCACTTCTGAGTTTAAAGAAGACATTTATTGTTATTAATTCTCCCCCACCTACAAGTTCCTGAGAGACGAAATTAGTAGATTGGAAGCACACGTTCAAAAGTAGTCGCAGCAATGAAAGCAAAATATATCAAAGTACTTCTCAGTTGCAATGTACACAGCAAATATAGGTGAAGACATTTATAGCATAACTTCAAAGCAAAGCATAAAAGTCAAAATTCATCACTGTATGGGCAAGTAGGGCCTATATTCAGCTTCATCTTTCTGGGGTCTGCAAGTTGATGACTCCGGTCAACTGCGAGAAAGAGATTCTCTACCCAAACGGGAGGCAGGCAACTGACGTCTAGTTCCTGTCTGAAGTCAAGCAGATTTAAATCTATCTCACTGTAGCCCAGAGTCATCCTTAAAAGCAAACTCAGTGTGAGAGCCAAGGAACCTTGGAGAGGGGCCAATTCTCCTGAGCTCACTCGCTCTCAGACTGGATTGCGAGGTAAACACAAAATCTACGTGCTCTTATCAGCTAAGGTCTGGTGTGAAGAAAACAGCTTGGTCCATCTTGTGGAAAAACACAGCTTGGAAAAACACAGCTCATCTGCAATGTCTCAACTGCAATGTCTAACCCCACGCTAAAGCCAATAGGCAGCTAACCTAAATAGCAAATGTCATGTCAAAGCCAATAGGCAGCTAAACTGAATATCAAATGTAATGCCTAATGTCATGTCAAAGCCAATAGGCAGCTAAACTGAGTATAGAATGTAATGGCTAATGCCATGTCAAAGCCAATAGGCAGCTGAACTGAATACAAAATGTAATGGCTAATGCCATGTCAAAGCCAATAGGCGGCTAAACTGTATACAGAATGTAATGGCTAACTCCATGTTAAAGCCAATAGGCAGCTAAACTGAAGAAAACATATAGGTGGTCATTCCAACCTCGGCCGTAAAAGGTGCTTACCGCCGTTCAGAAGACCGCCATAACATCGCCGCGGCCGCGGTAAACCGCCACGGTCATTCTGACCCACAACAGGCAAACCGCCAAAATACAGACATCCACAAAAGTCCGCCACACCAAAGGGCAGCGAGAAACTGGCGATGACCAAACCTCCACCGTCAAGCCAACAGAAATACACCCACACTATTACGACACACGAATCCACGCGGCGGTCTTTCAACCGCTGTATTCCATTGGCGGTACACACCGCCGCGCTCAAAATACACACACACTTACAAAATACAACCACATTGGACAATTCAAAATACACACACCTGAGACACATACACACACCACTCCCACACACCCAATTAAATATAAAATACACACCCACATCACCCACAAACCTCCACTCCTAGAGATTCGTGAACACGCACCGAGAAAAGACATCCGAGCACCCAGACGCCCAATTCACTGTCACCCAGCAATATTTGCACTTCACACTTAGCACCACACAATCCACCCTACACATCACCCACACCACCCCATGGCACCGCAAAGACACCCCAGGTTCTCTGATGATGAACTCAGGGTCATGGTGGAGGAAATTGTAGGAGTAGAGCCACAGCTGTTCGGGGCACAGGTGCAGCACACCACCATTGCCAGGAAGATGGAGCTATGGAGCAGAATAGTGGACAGGGTCAACGCTGTGGGACAGCACCCAAGAAATCGGGACGACATCAGGAAGAGGTGGAACGACCTACGGGGGAATGTGCGTTCCATGGTATCCAGGCACAACATTGCGGTGCAGAAGACTGGCGGCGGACCCCCACCTCCTCCCCCAGAATTTACAACATGGGAGGAGCAAGTCTTGAACATCCTGCATCCTGAGGGCCTCGCAGGAGTAGGCGGAGGAATGGACTCTGGTAAGGAAAATCTTGACTACTTCTTCCCCCCACCCGCATGCCAACTCATACCCCCACCCTCACCCTCACCCCCATCACATCCTACTCCTTGCAACTGTCTCACCATCACAACCCACCCATCCCAACACCTAGCCCTGCATGCGTCCACAAAGCATGGACACCCATCACCTAATCATGCCCACTGCACATACACATACAACCCCCCCCCAACCACCGTCACAACAGCCCCCACAAAGGAATGCCAGCACTGGGGTACACGGGCACCCACTGCACGCTATGACACACACAGAAGCAATAACCATACTTTTATACCCCTGCAGGACCCGAACGCCGTGTCACCGCGCAGGAGGGTCCACAAATGTCCACTCCACCCCCAGAGGAGGCCCACAGTGAGGACAGCAGCTCTGTCTCCCTGGATCTAGATGACCAGCCCGGTCCATCGGGGACCTCGGGACAGTCGGTTCCCCTCACACAGCCACAGGCCACAGTAGACCTTCCCCCCCTCTGGGAACACCAGCACAGCACCCACCCAGCGGGCCCATACCTCTGTCCCCAGGACACGTCAATCAGCGGTGTGTCCACCACTACAGGGAACCCAGGCTAACCCACCACCCCAACAACAACAGGGACCTGGGGGCAGTGGTAGTGGGCACACGGTCCAGGGGACAGAGGCCCAGGGAAACAGGGGAACTGGGAGGGCTGCTGTGCGACAGGGGGGGGACAGGCCCAGGGAACCCACTCTCCACGAGGCCCTCTCCTCCATCATGGGAGCATACCACCGCTCCCAGGAGACGATGGCGACGGTCCTGGCCAGGTTTCAGGAGATCCAGCTTCTGCAGGAGCAACAGTATATGGGGTTCAGGGAGGAACTAAGAAACATCAGTTCCGCCATGGGTACCATCGTAGTGGCCCTGAATGAGGTAGTCACGACATTGCGGGACACTGTGGCACCTCAAAGGGCCCCTGACACTAGCATGCACCAAGAACTGCCTACCACCTCCGCCGGCGCTAGTGGACAGGAGGCCCCGACACAAGACCAACAGGCCACCAGAACCCCACCCCCTGCAGAAGGAGAACCACCCCGCAAGCGGGCCCTGAGATCCAGGAAGAAGACAGAGTAAGATGTCAAGACCCCCGCCAGCAAAGGATACCGCCCTGATTGTCATCCCACTGTCCCACATTGTCACCCTGTCCAACCTTAAACTGCCCCTGCTCCACTTCCCACAGGCATTTAGACAATGCACCTGTGAAACTGATAGTCTGGACTCTGCCATGGACAATCCTCCACCATCACCCCTCACCGATTTGCAACCACCCATCCAATTTAGAGCACTTGAATAAAAACACTTATTGCACAAAACAATCTGGAGTCTGGCTGTGATTTAGAACAAATGTATTAGACATGACCGTGCCAAAATGTTCATTCACATTGTGATGCTAACAAACCGCTGTCACACAGCTGTAGTCCATGGGGAAACAAAGCAGATGTCACGCAGTGGGGCCCACATCTCTGAAAACGGAAGGGAAAGTCACAACACAGTTACCATACACTGGGGGAAAAAGTCAGACAGTAGAGAGGTAGGAGTCATTAAGTAAATGTAATATGCCGGTGTCTACTCTTACCTGTGTGTCACTGAAAATACTGCTGTATTACTGTGTTCCTGTTCTCTATGTCGTCCTCTTCGGCTTCCTCCTCTTCACTCTCCACAGGCTCCACAGCTGCTACAACACCACCTTCTGATGGATACAACTACCTGTGGATTCCTCACCTAATGAATACTCCCATGGCGCCAGCATTCGACGGAAATCTTCTTACTAGTCTCTGCACGTCGACGAGGACGTCACTCTAGCCCACGCGACGCCGTCTGACGTCATACAGGCAATAAGAGGTCCTCGACGACGTGCGGACGTCAGTTCCCTTTTTTCCGTGCATTCGAAACGGTTATCTTCGAGGGAGCAACTGTTACTTTTGTGGTTACAGTGTATTTTTGCTGCGTAGTCTTTCGCTGTGGTAATAATGTCGCAGAGAAAGTCTGGATTCAAGCCTTGTCGTGAGTGTGGAGGCAAGATGTCGGTGACGGATCCTCATTCCGATTGCCTTTGGTGTTTGAGCTCCGACCACGACGTCTCGACTTGTGATTCATGCCAGCACATGAATCCAAAGGCCCTCAAGGAACGTGAGGCGAAGCTGTTTATGGCGAAATTGAAGGAGAAGCATCACAAGAAGTCTTCTTCTCCAAGACATCGGCGTCATTGAGACTCCCGGCGCCGTAGAGAATCTCGGCGTCATTCGAAGGAGACTCGTTCCAGGTCTTCGGATCGGCGCCGAAGGACATGGGAGATCAGTCCCACGGTTACGCCGCATCCTTCGACGCCGTTGCCCTCTCCGGCGTCTCCAACTTCACCTGGACAGGCGTCGGTGATTGAGGTATTGGAGCCTCAGGTGTTTTCTCCGGCGTTGCAGACGTCGAGGCCGGCGTCGGGGTCGCCTCTGAGACAGGCACCCCAGTATCCGGCTTTTCCCACCCCTGGAGCCGATAGTTCCGCATTCTTGAATGCGATGTATGCCATCTTCCAACAGATGGCTCCAGGGGGTGCTCCGGCTGGGCCATTGGCCTTTTCATTGGGTGATCCTGCGCCTCTTCGGCCGGCACCCTTTATGCCCTTTCTCCCTTTTGGGAACGTGGGCTCGGCGCCAGTGTCGGCGCCGGTGGCCGCTCCGGTGGCTTCAGAGGGATTGGCCCCGGGGATTTCCATCCCGTCGACGTCGGGATTTCGGCCTGTGACTCCGGTGGGTCCATCTGCTTCGACTGCTCTTTCGTCGGCGCCGAAGTTACCTGTGGCGCCGGACGCGGCGTCGGTGGCTTCTGAAGATCGGCGCCGATCTTCGACTTCGGCGGAGGCATTGTCGACTCCGCGTATTGAACAACGGCTTCATTCGAGGAGACGTGCTCTCCGTGTATTAGAGGAGCAGGAGTACCAACGAGCCCTGGAGGAAGGAGAGCTAGAGGACTCGGGTGATGGGCTGCGTGGTCTGGAGTCGGCTAGTGGGCTGGACACTTCCCCTGAGTGGGATCTTTCGTCCCCGGGAGAATACACTGAGGAGGCTGCTTCCTTTCATGCAGTGGTACGGAAGGCAGCTAGTTTTTTGGACCTGCCTTTGCCGGTGGTGGAGGCTAAACAAAACCTTCTAACAGAGGTGCTACATCCGGCCTCTGCTGCGGCGGAGCCTCTTTTGCCATTTAATGACGCTCTGCTGGATCCGGTGTTAGAGGTGTGGAAGAGGCCGGCATCTTCCCCAGCAGTTCACAGAGCCGTGGCCAGGAGGTATCGGGCGGCTCCGACTGACCCTGGTTTTCTGTCTAGGCACCCTACGCCGGAGAGCTTGGTGGTGCAGGCCTCCTGTTCATCCAAGTCAGCGCCTGGTTCTTTCCCGACGGTGCCTGGGGACAGATTCAAAGAAACTAGAGGCGCAGTCCAAGAAGATTTTTTTGTCCTGCAGTCTGGCGTTGAAAGCCACCAACGCAACCTGTATCCTGGGGAGGTATATTCATGCTCTGATGGATGACATTTCCTCATCATTTACAGAGCTTCCCCAGGGTCTTTTGGATGTTGTTTCAAATGCCCAGGCTGCTGCGACCCAGATTATCCAGACGGGACTGGATACGACCGACTCGGTAGCCAGAGCAATGGGCACAACTGTGGTGGCAAGGAGACAGGCCTGGCTCCGTAACTCTGGCTTTTCTGCGGATGTACAGTCCACATTGTTGGATCTCCCGTTTGATGGGGACAAACTATTTGGAGCCAAGGCTGATTCGGCCTTGGAACGTTTTAAGGAGAGCAGGGCCACGGCTAAGTCGTTAGGGCTCCAAGCTCCTTCTTCCACGGCCTCTTCCAGATTTTTCAGGAGGTTTCGTGGATTTGGGCGTGGCTCTTTCTCCTCTTCCTTTCGGGGAAGATATCAGCAACCTGCCTCTTCCCATCCCTATAGATCTTTTAGGGGGAGAGGTAGGGTCCGCACCAGAGGAGCCTCTCAGCAGCACTCTGCCTCTTCCTCATCCTCTGGCGGGGTGCAGCAGGGGAAGCAGCCTTAGGCTTCCACCATTTCCCACTCACTCCTCTCCTGTAGGGGGAAGATTACAGCATTTTCTCACCAAATGGAAGACTGTTACAACGGACACTTGGGTTCTCAGTATTGTGGGAAAAGGCTACACCCTTCCCTTTCGGGAGTTCCCGCCCCTCATCCCGCCCCGCCCTTCTTATTGTTCAGAAGAACACCTCCTGTTGCTAGAACAGGAGGTACAAGCCCTCCTTTCAAAGGGCGCGGTGGAGTTGGTCCCAGAGCAGGAAAGGGGTCGAGGATGTTACTCAAGGTATTTCCTGATTCCCAAGAAGGATGGTCGTTTGAGACCAATCCTGGACCTGAGGATCTTGAATTGGTTCCTCAAGCAGGAAAAGTTCAAGATGCTGACCCTAGCACAGGTGCTTTTGGCGTTGAACAAGGAAGACTGGATGGTGTCTGTCGACTTGCAGGATGCTTACTTTCATATCCCGATACTCAAGTCACACAGGAAGTATCTCCGGTTTGTGGTGGGATCGCAGCACTATCAGTTTGCGGTCCTTCCGTTTGGTCTTACTTCAGCACCTCGAGTCTTCACGAAGGTGATGTTGGTGGTTGCGGCAGAACTCAGAAGGAAGGGGATAGCAGTATTCCCTTACTTGGACGACTGGTTGATCAAAGCCAAGTCCCCGGAGCTTGTGTCGCATCATCTGCAGTCAACAACCCAGTTGTTGTTCGACCTGGGTTTTTCGGTGAACGAGCCCAAATCTCACCTAGAGCCCTCTCAGCGCCTCCTGTTCATAGGGGCAGTACTGGATACAACATTGGGTCGGGCCTTTCCTCCGCCTCAGCGGATTCAAGATATTCAGGATTTGGTTCCAATGTTTCGAAATGGAGCGGTAGTTCCAGTCCTCAAGGTCCTTCGTCTGCTCGGTCTGTTTGCCTCCTGCATTCTGTTGGTCACGCATGCTCGCTGGCACATGAGGGCTCTTCAGTGGTGCCTCCGAAGGCAGTGGTCTCAACACAAAGGGGATCTAGACAGTACTGTCAAGATCTCCAGAGATGCTGCTGTGGATTTGAAGTGGTGGATTGCAAGCAACAATCTTTCACAAGGAAAGCCGTTCCAGCAGTCGCCACCAGTGGCCACAGTCATAACGGATGCTTCCACTCTAGGGTGGGGAGCTCATCTGGGGGATCTGGAGATCAAAGGTCTTTGGTCTCCAGAGGAACAGGTGTTTCACATCAATCTTTTAGAGTTACGGGCTGTACGTCTGGCTCTCAAGGCCTTCCTCCCTTCCCTTCGTGGTCAGTCGGTACAGGTCCTAACGGACAATACTACCACGATGTGGTACATAAACAAGCAGGGAGGAGTGGGGTCGTACCTTCTCTGCAGAGAAGCTCTTCGACTATGGTCCTGGGCAAAGGACCATCAGATTTGCTTGATAGCAAACCATCTGGCCGGAGTCTTGAACGTGCGTGCGGACAGTCTCAGTCGCCAATTCTCGGCAGACCACGAGTGGCGTCTCCATCCAGATCAAGTCCGTTTAATCTTCCAGAGGTGGGGGTTTCCTCGGGTAGATCTGTTTGCCACTCGAGAGAACGCGCATTGTCCGGTATTCTGCAGCCTCCAGTATCCGATGCAGGGAGCGTTGGGGGACGCGTTTCAAATAACCTGGTGCGGCCAGTTGCTTTACGCGTTTCCTCCCATACCCTTGATTCCTCGAGTATTGAGGAAGATTCGCCAGGACCGGGCTCTAGTCATCCTAATAGCTCCGGATTGGCCAAGGAGGGTATGGTACTCCGACCTTCTCCAACTCTCAATGTGCCCTCCGCTCCGTCTCCCTTTCAGGGCAGACCTCCTCTCGCAGTCGCAGGGGCAGGTTCTACACCCCAACCTCCAGAGTCTGCACCTACATGCCTGGAGATTGAACGGGGCAACCTGAGTTCCTTCTCTCTCCCGCCTGAGGTAGTGGATGTTATTTTAGCGGCCAGGCGACACTCCACTAAATCTATCTACGCTAATAGATGGTCTAAATTTGTTGCGTGGTGTGGAGAGAGGCAGATAGATCCTTTGCATGCTCATCTATCGGACGTTTTGTCTTTTGCTCTGTCTCTAGCGCAGAAAGGTTGTGCAGTGGCTACCATTAAGGGTTATTTATCGGCCTTGTCAGCCTTCATATGTCTTCCAGACCAACCATCTTTATTTAAATCCCCTATTGTTATCAGATTCTTGAAAGGTCTTCTAAATAAATATCCTCCAAAGCCATTCGTTATGCCGCAATGGGATTTGTCCTTGGTCCTGACTTTCCTTATGGGGTCCCCTTTTGAACCTATGCATTCTTGCCCCTTAAGGTATTTGGTTTTAAAAACAGTCTTCCTGATAGCTATAACATCAGCAAGGAGAGTGAGTGAGTTGCAGGCCTTATCAGTAAAGCCCCCTTATACAACTTTTTATGGGGATAAGGTGGTGTTGAGGACCAAGGCTGCTTTCCTCCCGAAGGTTGTTTCACCCTTCCATTTGGCTCAGGCAATTACTTTGTCCACGTTCTATCCTCCGCCTCATCCTTCCAAAGAGGAAGAAAGACTGCACCGTCTGGACCCAAAGAGGGCGTTGAGCTTCTTTATTGATAGAACAAAGGATTTCAGGCTGGAGGATCAGCTGTTTATTGGATACGTGGGCAAGAGGAGAGGAAAGGCAGTCCACAAGAGAACACTATCCAGGTGGGTTGTTCTTTGCATTAAAATCTGTTACTCTTTGGCAAAGAAGGATCCTCCTGAGGGCATTAGAGCTCATTCCACCAGAGCTAAGTCGGCCACTTCAGCCTTGGCCAGAGGTGTTCCTGTGGTCGACATCTGCAAGGCCGCAACTTGGTCGTCCCTTCACACTTTTGCAAAACATTACTGTTTGGATTCTGAGGTTAGAAGGGACGGCCATTTTGCACGGTCAGTGCTGCAGGATTTCTTGGTTTGACCATTTAGGCACCCACCGCCGGGCGTGGTACTGCTTTGGGACTCTATTCATTAGGTGAGGAATCCACAGGTAGTTGTATCCATCAGAAGAACGAGTTACTTACCTTCGGTAACGACTTTTCTGGTGGATACATTAGCTACCTGTGGATTCCTCACGGTCCCACCCGCCTCCCCGTTGCCTTTCTGGTCTTACCAAGTAATCCTTGAGTACGCTCCTCTTGGTCTTTGAGGGTGCAATAGATGTTGTATATATTGTATTTATATATATGTATATATCTTTGTGTATATACTTGATGTGTATATATATTTTAAAAAGAGAGAGTTATATATATATATATAAAAGATTTACAGTTATTCATGCAATGTTGTGTATTTTTACAATGTAATGGGATGTTGCCTTGCTCTTTCATTGCATTGCCTGGTTGTTCTCATGCACGTAAAAAATGATTGGTACTGACGTCCGCACATCGTCGAGGACCTCTTATTGCCTGTATGACGTCAGACGGCGTCGCGTGGGCTAGAGTGACGTCCTCGTCGACGTGCAGAGACTAGTAAGAAGATTTCCGTCGAATGCTGGCGCCATGGGAGTATTCATTAGGTGAGGAATCCACAGGTAGCTAATGTATCCACCAGAAAAGTCGTTACCGAAGGTAAGTAACTCGTTCATCTGGACCATCCTCCTGCAGAAAAGGCACCTGGCGGCGCAAAGCCAGGTTGTGAAGCATACAGCAGGCCACGATGATCTGGCACACCTTCTTTGGTGAGTACATTAGGGATCCACCTGTCATATGGAGGCACCTGAACCTGGCCTTCAGGAGGCCAAAGGTTCGCTCAATCACCCTCCTAGTCCGCCCATGGGCCTCATTGTACCATTCCTCTGCCCTTGTCCTGGGATTCCTCACTTGGGTCAGTAGCCAGGACAGGTTGGGGTAACCAGAGTCCCCTAATAGCCACACCCGGTGCCTCTGGAGTTGACCCATCACATACGGGATGCTGCTATTCCGCAGGATGTAGGCGTCATGCACTGACCCAGGGAACTTGGCATTAACATGGGAGATGTACTGGTCAGCCAAACACACCATCTGTACATTCATGGAATGATAACTCTTCCGGTTCCTGTACACCTGTTCACTCCTGCTGGGGGGGACAAAAGCAACATGGGTCCCATCAATGGCACCTACGATGTTGGGGATATGTCCAAGGGCATAGAAATCACCCTTCACTGTAGGCAAATCCCCCACCTCAGGGAAAACGATGTAGCTCCGCATGGGTTTCAGCAGGGCAGACAACACTCTGGACAACACCTTGGAAAACATAGGCTGGGACATCCCTGATGATATGGCCACTGTTGTTTGAAATGACCCACTTGCTAAGAAATGGAGTACTGACAGCACCTGCACTAGAGGGGGGATCCCTGTGGGTTGGCGGATGGGTGACATCAGGTCTGGCTCCAGCTGGGCACACAGTTCCTGTATAGTGGCTCGGTCAAGCCTGTATGTCAGTATGACATGTCGTTCCTCCATTGTCGACAGGTCCACCAGCGGTCTGTACACGGGAAGATTCCTCCATCTCCTCGCATGTCCCAGCGGACGGTGCCTATGAAGGACAACAGCGAGCACAGAGTCAAGCAACCCACAGGTACGTAACCACAGCTTGCACATAACACGATTCCCAATGCATTGAATGGCTTGTATGAGTGTTGGTCCTTGGCCTAGGTATGTGTGACGCAGTTGGTAATTAGGCCATGTGGGCCCTTGAAATGGCGGCTGCCTGACCTGTGAAGTGCGACAGTGGGATGTGAGGTCAATGCACTGGCGTGGCACACCGCGGCGGTAGGCGGTCGAAGACCACGGCGCTAAGCCGCATTGGTTAACATTGAACCCTATGGGTTTCAGGAGCCAATGACGATGTGCGCCGGCGGTCGCGGTACGCACCGCCGCGGTACGCACCGCCGTGGGCGTGACCGCCATTTTCTATCTGCTTAATCACTCGATACCTGATCTTCGACAGGAGAGGACCTACACTGCAAGTGCTGCTGTGACCTCAGTCTGGAAGAGACAATGGTTCATGCGACTGGGGAAAGGGCCCCTGCCTTCACTGCGGAGGAGTTGGAGAAACTTGTGGATGGGGTCCTCCCCCAGTATGCGCTACTCTACGGTCCTCCAGACCAACAGGTAAGTACACTGGGACTATGCTTAGTGGGCAATGCCTGGGTTGAGTGGGGTGGATGAAAGATGGTGGGGAGGGGAGCGATTGAGGCATGCATCAAACGACAGATGAGAGCATGTGCCACATGGCAATGGTGGGGATGGGGGGCAACTCACATCGAGCATGCAGAAGGTGATGACAATTTTTCTCTCCCTGTACATGTCACATAGGTCAGCGCCCACCAGAAAGTCGCGATTTGGCGTGCCATCGCCAAGGACGTCCGGACCCTGGGGGTCCACAACAGACGGGGCACCCACTGCCAGAAGAGGTGGGAGGACATCCGACGCTGGAGCAGGAAGACGGCGGAGGCTCAGCTGGGGATGGCCTCCCAACGTAGGAGGGGTGCCAGTCGTCATTTGACCCCCCTGATGTCCCGGATCCTGGCTGTGGCCTACCCCGATTTGGATGGGTGCGTGAGGACATCACAGCAGACACAAGGGGGTGAGTACAAATACATTCTGCTGACTTTGCGCGCAGTGGAGGTGTCTGGGTGGGGGAGGAGGGCTGTGGGTATCCCTAGGCCAGGGCGATTTCTGTAGGCTAGGCCCCTCCGTAAGGCATGGCCCTGTGCCCCCACCCCCCACCTCTGTAGGGTGCCAAGTACAGGTATCCATGGCCCTGTGTCATCTATGTGTGCAGTTGTCGTCCATAGGCTATGTCCCACGGATTGCGTAGTGGACCCCAAGTGCGTGGCGTAGTGCAAGGGGCTTCTGTGTCTGTCTTGTCCGCCAACGGTAGCGGTAATCCATGCACTCAACATGTCTTTATTTCTCCTCCCCCCCTTTTTTGTGGTCTTCCTGTTCATGTGTGCATTAGCATCATCAGGCGGAGGAGAAGTGGCATCGGAGCACGAGGGAGCTGCATCTCACATGTCCATGGCGGGCCATGCAACTGACTCGGATTTCACCAGTGAGACGGAGGGCGAGGGGAGCTCCACAGCTGTGACAGCGACTCGTCCTCTGAAGGGAGCTCCCTTATGGTGGCGGCAACATCCGTGCCCCCCGCAACAACAGGTACAGCTGCCACCCAGCGCACCAGCACCGCCCTCCCAGCAGCCCCTCAGCGTTTGCCCCGTGCCCGCTCACCCAGGAAGGTGGGCATCTCCTTCGCCCCAGGCACCTCAGGCCCTGCCCCTGTCGCCCCTGCTGCCCTCAGTGAGGAGGTCATTGACCTCCTGAGGACCATCATTGTTGGGCAGTCTACCCTTTTGAATGCCATCCAGGGTGTACAAAGGGAGGTGCACCAGAGTAATGCATACCTGGAGGGCATTCATTCGGGTCAGGCTGCCAATCAGCGATCGTTCAACGCTCTGGCCTCAGCACTGACGGCAGCAATTGTCCCTGTCTCTAGCCTCCCCCCTCCAACTCCCTCCACCCAGACCCAATCCCCTGTACCTCTGCCTATCCCAGACACACCATCAGACCAGCCTGCACACACCTCAACACCCAAGGGAAGCTCATCCAGACATAAGCACCACACATCACACAAGCATTCACACAAGCAACATCCACATGCAGACATACCAACAGCCACTGCCTCCACTGTGTCCCCCTCCTCCTCTTCTCCCTGCTCCCTCCCTGTCACGTCTCCACTCACACTAGCATGCACAACATCGTCAGCCACTACGTCCATCACCAGCACACTCACCAGAACACTCCGCACACGTGCAGTCACCACCCCCACTACCATTTACACGTCCCCTGTGTCCTCTCCCAGTGTGTCTGTCACCCCCTCTTCCAAACTACACAAACGCAGGCAGCCACCCACCCAACAGCCATCCACCTCACGACAGCCTCCAGCCCAAGCACCTGCACTCAAAGACACCAGACTTCACACTCCTACAACCACATCCTCTTCCTCCACTCCCATACCCACTACACCTACCCGTCCCTCTCTTTCCAAATTGCTTTTCCTTGCCAACCTTAACCTCTTTCCAACAACTCCCCCACCCCGTCCATCTCATAAGACTCCAATCAGCACCTCAGCCACCACAAAACCGGGACCTGTGAAGACTGTTGTCCATGGACTGTGGAGTCCCCCACCCTCAAGGGCATCCAGTTCAGCTAGGAGCCAAGGCACGGCCAGCCCACCACCGGAAAAGCATCCTAAGATTGCAAGTGCCCGGCGCGAGCGACCAAAGACCCCAGGGACAAAAATACCCTACATTGGCTCCGGCAGGAAGTCGGGTGGCACCTGGCACACCGCCAAAGGTGGGAAAGGGCCACAAGCGTGCAGGGAAGGGTGGGAAGGGCAGCACGCCCGACAAGTCCGGCAGCAGGCCAGCTGGCCAGGAGGGCCCCACCAGCCCCATCCCAGGTGTGCAGGAGGACACACACAGGCCCGGTACTGCAGCCCAGGAGGGCCCCGCAAGCCACCAGACAGATGGGCAGGAAGGCCCCGCCAGCCACATGTCAGGTGGCGAGTGACATCCATGCCTGGGCCGGATCCGCTGACCAGGACACTCATCTCAAGCACCGCTCCGCTGGGCACCGCCGTCTCAAGCACCGCTGAACAGGGCCCTTCATCTCAAGCACCGCTCCGCTGGGCACCGCCATCTCAAGAACCGCTGATCTGGGCCCTTCATCTCAATCACCGCTGAACAGGGCACCCCCGTCTCAGGAACCGCTGAACTGGGCCCTTCATCTCAAGCACCGCTGAACAGGGCACCGCCATCTCAAGCACCGCTGAACAGGGCACCGCCGTCTCAAGCACCGCTGAACAGGGCACCGCCGTCTCAAGCACCGCTGAACAGGGCACCACCGTCTCAAGCACCGCTCCGCTGGGCACCGCCGTCTCAAGCACCGCTCCGCTGGGCACCGCCGTCTCAAGCACCGCTCCGCTGGGCACCGCCGTCTCAAGAACCGCTGAACTGGGCCCTTCATCTCAAGCACCGCTGAACAGGGCACCGCTGAACTGGGCCCTTCATCTCAAGCACCGCTGAACAGGGCACCGCCGTCTCAAGCACCGCTGAACAGGGCTCTTCATCTCAAGCACCGCTGAACAGGGCACCGCCGTCTCAAGCACCGCTGAACTGGGCCCTTCATCTCAAGCACCGCTGAACAGGGCACCGCCGTCTCAAGCACCGCTGAACTGGGCCCTTCATCTCAAGCACCGCTGAACAGGGCACCGCAGTCTCAAGCACTGCTGAACTGGGCCCTTCATCTCGAGCACCGCTGAACTGGGCCCTTCATCTCGAGCACCGCTGAACTGGGCCCTTCATCTCAAGCACCGCTGAACAGGGCACCGCAGTCTCAAGCACTGCTGAACTGGGCCCTTCATCTCGAGCACCGCTGAACTGGGCCCTTCATCTCGAGCACCGCTGAACTGGGCCCTTCATCTCAAGCACCGCTGAACAGGGCACCGCCGTCTCAAGCACCGCTGAACAGGGCCCTTCATCTCAAGCACCGCTGAACAGGGCACCGGCGTCTCAAGCACCGCTGAACTGGGCCCTTCATCTCAAGCACCGCTGAACAGGGCACCGCCGTCTCAAGCACCGCTGAACAGGGCACCGCCGCCTCAAGCACCGCTGAACAGGGCACCGCCGCCTCAAGCACCGCTGAACAGGGCACCGCCGCCTCAAGCACCGCTGAACAGGGCACCGCCGTCTCAAGCACTGCTGAACAGGGCACCGCCGTCTCAAGCACTGCTGAACAGGGCCCTTCATCTCAAGCACCGCTGAACAGGGCACCGCCGTCTCAAGCACCGCTCCGCTGGGCACCGCCGTCTCAAGCACCGCTGAACTGGGCCCTTCATCTCAAGCACCGCTGAACTGGGCCCTTCATCTCAAGCACCGCTGAACAGGGCACCGCTGTCTCAAGCACCGCTGAACAGGGCCCTTCATCTCAAGCACCGCTGAACAGGGCACCGCCGTCTCAAGCACCGCTGAACTGGGCCCTTCATCTCAAGCACCGTTGAACAGGGCACCGCCGTCTCAAGCACCGCTGAACAGGGCCCTTCATCTCAAGCACCGCTGAACAGGGCACCGCCGTCTCAAGCACCGCTGAACTGGGCCCTTCATCTCAAGCACCGCTGAACAGGGCACTGCCGTCTCAAGCACCGCTGAACAGGGCACTGCCGTCTCAAGCACCGCTGAACAGGGCCCTTCATCTCAAGCACCGCTGAACAGGGCACCGCCGTCTCAAGCACCGCTGAAGAGGGCCCTTCATCTCAAGCACCGCTGAACTGGGCCCTTCATCTCAAGCACCGCTGAACAGGGCACCGCCGTCTCAAGCACCGCTGAACTGGGCCCTTCATCTCAAGCACCGCTGAACAGGGCACCGCCGTCTCAGGAACCGCTGAACTGGGCCCTTCATCTCAAGCACCGCTAAACAGGGCAACGCCGTCTCAAGCACCGCTGAACAGGGCCCTTCATCTCAAGCACCGCTGAACAGGGCACCGCCGTCTCAAGCACCGCTGAACTGGGCCCTTCATCTCAAGCACCGCTGAACAGGGCACCGCCGTCTCAAGCACCGCTGAGCTTGGCCCTTCATCTCAAGCACCGCTGAACAGGGCACTGCCGTCTCAAGCACCGCTGAACAGGGCACTGCCGTCTCAAGCACCGCTGAACAGGGCCCTTCATCTCAAGCACCGCTGAACAGGGCACCGCCGCCTCAAGCACCGCTGAAGAGGGCCCTTCATCTCAAGCACCGCTCCGCTGGGCCCTTCATCTCAAGCACCGCTGAACTGGGCCCTTCATCTCAAGCACCGCTGAACAGGGCACCGCCGTCTCAAGCACCGCTGAACTGGGCCCTTCATCTCAAGCACCGCTGAACAGGGCACCGCCGTCTCAAGCACCGCTGAACTGGGCCCTTCATCTCAAGCACCGCTCCGCTGGGCACCACCGTCTCAAGAACCGCTGAACTGGGCCCTTCATCTCAAGCACCGCTGAACAGGGCACCGCCGTCTCAGGAACCGCTGAACTGGGCCCTTCATCTCAAGCACCGCTAAACAGGGCAACGCCGTCTCAAGCACCGCTGAACAGGGCACCACCGTCTCAAGCACCGCTGAACAGGGCACCGCCGTCTCAAGCACCGCTGAACAGGGCACCGCCGTCTCAAGCACCGCTGAACAGGGCACCGCCGTCTCAAGCACCGCTCCGCTGGGCACCGCCGTCTCAAGCACCGCTCCGCTGGGCACCGCCATCTCAAGAACCGCTGAACTGGGCCCTTCATCTCAAGCACCGCTGAACAGGGCACCGCCGTCTCGAGCACCGCTGAACTGGGCCCTTCATCTCAAGCACCGCTGAACAGGGCACCGCCGTCTCAAGCACCGCTGAACTGGGCCCTTCATCTCAAGCACCGCTGAACAGGGCACCGCCGTCTCAAGCACCGCTGAACTGGGCCCTTCATCTCAAGCACCGCTGAACAGGGCACCGCCGTCTCAAGAACCGCTGAACTGGGCCCTTCATCTCAAGCACCACTGAACTGGGCCTTTCATCTCAAGCACCGCTGAACAGGGCACCGCCGTCTCAAGCACCGCTGAACAGGGCCCTTCATCTCAAGCACCGCTGAACAGGGCACCGCCGTCTTAAGCACCGCTGAACAGGGCTCTTCATCTCAAGCACCGCTGAACAGGGCACCGCCGTCTCAAGCACCGCTGAACTGGGCCCTTCATCTCAAGCACCGCTGAACAGGGCACCGCCATCTCAAGCACCGCTGAACAGGGCCCTTCATCTCAAGCACCGCTGAACAGGGCACCGCCGTCTCAAGCACCGCTGAACAGGGCCCTTCATCTCAAGCACCGCTCCGCTGGGCACCGCCGTCTCAAGCACCGCTGAACTGGGCCCTTCATCTCAAGCACCGCTGAACTGAGCCCTTCATCTCAAGCACCGCTGAACAGGGCACCGCCGTCTCAAGCACCGCTGAACTGGGCCCTTCATCTCAAGCACCGCTGAACAGGGCACCGCCGTCTCAAGCACCGCTGAACTGGGCCCTTCATCTCAAGCACCGCTGAACTGGGCCCTTCATCTCAAGCACCGCTGAACAGGGCACCGCCGTCTCAAGCACCGCTGAACTGGGCCCTTCATCTCAAGCACCGCTGAACAGGGCACCGCCGTCTCAAGCACCGCTGAACAGGGCCCTTCATCTCAAGCACTGCTCCGCTGGGCACCGCCGTCTCAAGCACCGCTGAACTGGGCCCTTCATCTCAAGCACCGCTGGCCCATTGGCGGAAGGGGCAGGCCCGCATCTGTGTCGGGCAGGGCTGCACGAAGCACTCTGGGCACTAGTCCCCCTCCAGTACCAGTGGAGACTGTTATCCACTTGAGAGACTGTGGCTTTGCACTCCCCAGGATGGCACAGTGGGCATCCCACCCACTGTAGAGACTTGAGAGACTGTGGCTTTGCACTCCCCAGGATATGGCAGTGGGCAAGCCACCCACTGTAGAGACTTGAGAGACTGTGGCTTTGCACTCCCCAGGATGGCACAGTGGGCACCCCACCCACTGTAGAGACTTGAGAGACTGTGGCTTTGCACTCCCCAGGATGGCACAGTGGGCAACCCACCCACTGTAGAGACTTGAGAGACTGTGGCTTTGCACTTCCCAGGATGGCACAGTGGGCAACCCACCCACTGTAGAGACTTGTGAGACTGTGGCTTTGCACTCCCCAGGATGGCACAGTGGCCATGGAGGCCCCTCGTGGATCTGACATCGTGGACTCATCTGGCTGAGGTGCCCCCCCCTTTCCCTTCCCCCTGAGGTGCCTGTAGTTTTCCTATCTGATGCCCCTGCAGTGTTCTCTCCGTTGGAGGCAGGTATCCTGTGTGGGCTTTGCCCATGTGTTTTGGCCCAGTGGCCCACGAACAATGGCTGATAGACATATCGGACTGGACAATTTATGTATATAAAGTTATAGATGTGTGATATATTTTATACTCAGTCTTACAATATAATTCTATATCTATAATCATTTCCTTTTGTCTTCGCATTCTTCCGGGGGGTTTGGGGGTGTAACTGTGATGTGTTGCTATGCATTGATGTGTGTGTTGTAGTGGTTGAGGGTGAGGGTGGGTGTGTCGCATATGTGTGTCCCCGTAATTTTTTGCCTCCCCCTCCCCTGTGTTGTAGGTGCAGTACTCACCGTTGTCTTCTGCTCCGGCGTTCGTGCTCCTGGTAGAGGAGCAGGAAGACAATGGCTGGTAGGATGTGTAGTTTGGGTTCCATGCTGTCCAGATTCCTCGTGGGATGTATGGAGGTGAGTGTTTTCCGTTTGAAATGGCTGTTTCCGCCGTGTTTTTATCGGCGGGGCTACCGCCCCGGAAAAGGTGGCGGATTGGTGGATTGTGATAGGGTGGGCGGTACATTGTCTCCCGCCTGTCTGTTGGCGGTGACAGCTGCGCTGTTTGTTTGTCCCGCCGTGGCGGGCGGTGTGTTAAAGTGGCGGTCTCTGTTGGCGGTTTCCGCCAGGGTCGGAATTGCATTTTTTTACCGCCAGGGTTGGAATGACCCCCATAATGTGCTACTGGTGAACATTGAGCAACTAATATGCGCAGTGGGGAAACACAAAGTCATTGGTCAAACACAATTAATAGCATCACAACGTGTCAGTGTACTGAGGCCTGATAAGTAGGCCCCAGTATCAATGCTCTTTCCTTTAAATTATATGTGGAATTGCATATACCATTTGGCAAGGACCTTACCACCCCTGTAAGTCCCTAGTAAATGATATCTAGAGTACATGGCGCAAGGGTGCTAAAGGGGGTCCCCAGGGATGCAGCACTGATTGTGCCACCCTGAGTAACCCGAGTAAAAGTGAGAGACTGCAGAGCTGCCATGTCAGTCTGCATAGGCAGCCTGCTGATCGAGTGAGACTCTGCCCACACCAGGTGCAGACGGAGTCCATGTTACTGCCCATGGACAGGTCAATCACACCTAAAGCAGTCCCTTTCTAGCCTAGGAGGTAGGGTGCACTGTCCCATGAGTGAGGACATATGTACAGGAGCACATATGCCCCTGTGCTGACATTTAAAACACAATGCTGGCCCGAATAACCGGCGGTCCATTGGATAACATGGGCTGGCATCTGACCACTGCTCAGATGCCCAGCTCTGCAAAGGCACGGCTGAATCCTTTCGTGTTAGGTATCAAACACTGTGCTTTTTAACCCTGAACATGATACCCATGTGTAGGAACAGAAAACAGATGGCCAGGTGGCACCCATAGAGGGTGCCCACCAAGTGATTGAGTCTTGTACTGTTTTGGCGGGCTCTTCCGAGCCTCTGCCACCACAGACAAGAATCTGACATCCTGCTGGTGGTGCTAGCACCTTGGCAGGATGAAAGACAAGAGGCCTGAGCAGGAAGGCGGTCACACCTCCTCCCTCCCAGGCTGGCGCGTGAGAAAAGCATCAGGGCAGTGTGCCTCAAAGGCTTCTCCCACCTTTGATGTGTAAGTAGCTGTCCCCCCAGTGGAGGACAAATCCCTTTCCGCCCTGCCCGGTGAGGCAGGCATAAAATTAGCTATGCAGGAGGCATACACCTCCAAAAGTCTAGCCACACCTTTAAGGTGGACTAGGAGGTCTGCACAATCGAGGGATGGTTCTGCTATCTTAGTAGACCCTAATAATAGTGGGTTCTTGGTGGAAAAGTGATGTACTCCCACAGGAAGTCGTCACTTCAGAAGTGGATTAGCAGCAGGGACAAGTAGCCCATTGGCCACTGTCCCTCACATCCTTAAATGCCCCCTAAACCAGGATTTAAGGGGCTCCACTGGCACCAGAACTCAGATCTTACCTGGTAAAGAAGAACGAACTACAAAGAGATGTCTGCACTGACAACAGGACCTGTACTCCTGACCCAGCGCGAAGACAGGACCACCTTTAAAGTCACCTAAAGGGCCAGTACTGGAACAGAGTTCCTGGCGTGTGCCTGAGATGAAGACTAGTTGGTCCCAGCAAGAGGGACCCCAGTGGACACCGAGAATCCAAGGAAGACTACCCAGAATGGTGGTACCTGTCCTCTGTAACGTGCAGGAGTAAAGGCGGGCCGAGATCAAAGAACTGCGACACGACAGGCTCTGCATGTCGGAGCCTAAAGAAACTCAGCATCTAACGAGTGGGAGTAAGGCCAGTGCCAAGTTTAAAGCCTGTACTACCTGCCAGAAAGCCCGTGGATCACCCTTGCAGCTACCAAGGCTTGACTGTCGCCAGCCTGGAAACCGACAGCCCCACGAAGTACATAGACTCCAGAGCACCACCACCCCCCAGCATAAAGACTGACATCGCCAGTGTCCCCTCTCCTGTGGCTTTGCATCCTGAAGGAAGTGACTTTCACTGGAGCATCAAAACATCTTTGGCACGACCAACCCCATGACTGACAGCTAGAAGCCACCTCTGCACCCGGAGCCGCCGGGCAAAGTAGTGAAGATCCAACCGCCGATTATTGGTCCTTCCCCCCCCCAAAGACCTCTTCATACAAAGGGTAGAGTGTTCATGCACCCCCAAGTCCAGTTCTGCAACAAATTGCAGAATCACCTCTACAAGCAGGCTCCTTGGGCAAGGTAACCAAAGTTTGACTGTTGATTCCTGGTCTAGATACCCGCAGAACCTTAAGCTCCCGTGGGCTCGTCACAACTCACCCTACAAGTGCACGAGTGCAAACTGCTATTTTCCCCATTGACTTCAATAGAGGCCCTTTAAACTTGCAAAGTACTGTATTTCCTAAGGGCTGAAAAATTCACAACTCTGGTTGTACAAAAGCTACAAAGTTAAGTTTGGTGTCTAAATTAAGGTTAAAATCAAATCTGTTTTTCTAAATTAGTGTTGGATTTAGATCGAATCATGTCATTTTGGTATTGTGAAATGCTATACACATGTCCCTATAAGTAGCCTGACTGCTCTTTGCCCCACTACCAGGACTTAGCTAGGACAAAGCACAAAGAGATAAGTATATTTTTGAGTACATGAGAAATCCTCAATTGACTTTTATACTCAAAAAGTATTTTTTAGATTTTATCTAAAAAGCAGGGTAATTGGAACTGCTGTGTCGTACCCCCATTTTAACAGGACATAAACATTTGCAAAAGAATTTCCAAAGAAGCTAAGGTAGTTAGGTGAAAGAGTTTTCAAAAGTTTCATATTTTCCCAACTTATTAGATAAACCAGTGCACAATGGACAAGGTCTGGAGCCTTAATCAGCCCATCCTCTCCATCCTCAAGATCAATGATCTGAGGGAAATGTGCAAAGCTAGAAGTATTAGCTTTAAAGCTACTGTCAAGAGAAGAGACCTTGTAGAGGCCCTCACTAAGAGTAGGAAGCCTTAGTCCCAGTAAGCGGAGTGGAAGGTGGAGAGGACCTTGACCTTTTGTCCTTCCCCAGACCTCCATCTCCAGTGCGAAGTGTCCTAAGACCCCACACTAGTAGAAGGAGTAGGATCCTTGAGGACAACCTTCAGCAACTTGCCTGGAGGTGAAGAGGCTTGAACTTGAGGAGAGGAGAATAGCCTTATAAGAGAAGAGTGCTAGATTGGGACTAGTTCCCAGAGATGGTGACAGCAAAGAGAGTAAGGAAAGTGAGGTTTCTTGTGACCCTAATGGGGTAAGTCAATGTCCCCAAAGGGATTGTCCCAGCATACAGTGGAGGAGGTCACATAGACAAATGGTTTGCAGCATTTGAGCGATGTTGCAGAATGAGGAAGGATGGTCCACAGCACTGGGGCTCTCTACTTCGGGAGTTATTCCCAGCTAAGGGCAGATATAGACATCTGACCCTACCTGAGGAAGTGGCTGAGTCCTATCCCCATATGAAAGAACCCCTAATTGAACGGGTAGGACTTACCACAGAGGAGTACAGAGTCAAATTTAGGGACACCTGAGAAGGCCAAGACCAGACTTGGGTGGACTTTGTAGACTCCTCAGTCAAAGCACTAGATGGCTGGATAAAGGGCAATAAAGTTGACACTTATGAAGGGCTGTATAATCTTTTAATGAAAGAGCATATCTTGACTAATTGTTATACAGAGAAACAGCAGCAGAATCTGGTGAATTCTGAGTTGTCTTCTCCCAGACAGCCGACAAGTCGGTTAGTTCCCAGAACAAATCCCAAGGTGGAGGTGACTCCAAGAAGGGTGCACAAACTTCTAAGCAGGGGAAGGGGAATAGCACTGACAACGGTAAAAAGACAAAGGCCCTCATTATGACATTGCCGTTAAATCCCGCTTACCGCCATCCTGACTGTCGCCAACCTACCGCGGCGGACATCTGCTCACCATATTATGGCACACATGCCATTCTCTCACTATTCAGCCACATACACAATTCCACCAAACCAAAGATCAGTGATAAACTGGTGGTATCAAAACCCACACCGTTACGGCAACAGAAGTAAGCCCACCACATTATGACCCACGAATCACCACGGCAGACATTCAACGGCAGTAAACCATTGGCGGTACACACCGCTGCACTCAAAATTCACACACACATACAAAACAACACCACATTGGACAATTCAAACTACACACACACACACACACACACACACAGCACACACACACACACCACTATAAAACACACAGCCACACTACCCACAACCCCTTACGAATAAAAACTACTGGCACAAGACAGACACCACGACCACAGACAAAACCAGAGCCACACACTACCAACACCTATACACCACCCACGCACCTTATATCACAAACCCCAACACATCACCCTATACACCCTCACCGACACTACTCACACAACACCCATGGCACCACCGATTATCAGAGGAGGAGCCAAAGGTCATGGTGGAGGAAATCATCCGGGTAGAGCCACAGCTATTTGGAGCACAGGTGCAGCAGATATCCATTGCTAGGAAGATGGAGCTATGGTGGAGGATCAAGGACAGGGTCAACGCGGTGGGACAGCACCCCAGAATAAGGGACGACATCAGGAAGAGGTGGAACGACCTACCGGGGAAGATGTGTTCCATTGCAGCAAGACACCAACTCGCTGTACAGAGGACTGGCGGTGGACCCCGACCTCCTCCCCCACAACTAACAACATGTGAGGAGCAAGTCTTGGCAATCATGCATCCTGAGGGCCTAGCAGGAGGACTGAACTCTGGTAAGTTAACTCTCTACTACTATCACCCCCCTACCTGTATGCCATCACATACCCCCCACCCTCACTCCCATCACTCCACCACCTCCCACACACCCCACCATCACATCACACTCATCCCAATGCCAAGCCCTGCATGCACCACCAATGCATGGAAACCACTCACAGCCCTGCATGGATACCTATCATTAAAGCATGCACACTAGAGAGAATCAGCTAGCCCACCACATACCAACTCACACAAGTAAAAGCTGCCAGGGTGAATACAACCAAAGAGGGCAACCCACTGATATGTCACACACAGAAACAACAACACTGCATTTACATCCCCACAGGTACCCCAGCCAATGTCAGCGGAGAAGAGGTGCCAGCAATATCCAGTCCCCCCACAGAAGAGGCCCACAGTGATGACAGCGACTCTCGTCGCCTGGATCTGGATGACCAACCTGGCCCATAAGAGACCTCTGCAGAGTCGGTAACCCAGCCACAGTCACACACCACCACAGAGCATCCCCCCTCAGGAAACATCACCACAGCACCCACCCAGCATTCCCATACCTCTGTCCCCAGGACACGTCAATCAGCAGTGTGTCCACCACTACAGGGTCCCCAGGGCACACCTCATACCCAAGACAATCAGGGTCTTGAGGTCAGTGGCAGTGGGCTCACGGTTCAGGGGACAGAGCCACAGGACAACAGGGAAACTGGGAGGACTGCTGTGCGCCAGGGCGGGAGGACAGGCCCAGGGAACCGACTGTCCAGGAGGCCCTCACTGAGATCATGGGAGCATACCAACATTCCCAGGATACGCTGGGCCAGACCCTGGCCAACGTGCAGGAGAACAGGAGGCTGCAGAAGGGACAGTACCAGGAGATCAGGGAGAACTTGCAGGCCATTAACACCACCCTGGTCTCCATTGCAGGGATGCTGTCAGAGATGGCCATCATTATAAGGGAGGCAGCCTCACAATAGGGGGCCCCTGCGACCAGCTAGACATCTGAACTGCTTCCACCTCCGCTAATGGACAGGAGGCCCCGCCAGAGGACCAACAGGCCAAAAGCACCCCTCCCCCTGCAGAAGGTGAACCACTCTGCAAATGTTCCCTGTGATCCAGGCAGAAGTCAGAGACTATTGCCAAGACCCCCACCAGGAAATAAGACTCTCCTGATTGTTACCCTTATGTCCCACCCTGTCACCCTGCCCACCTCAAACTGCCATTGATTCCCTTCCTATGGCCCCTTGGACAATGCACCTGTACTACCAATAGACTGGAACTCTACCCTGGACTTTCCTCCATCATCACCCCAGCCCAATGCACTTGCCCCTCTACTTCTTAGCACTTAAATAAACACCCTTTGAAAAAATACAAGTATGGAGTATGTCAAATGATTTAAGTATGTATTCATTTAACCAGGTTCAAACATTGCAATTCAACTGTACAGTTATGTTCACATTGGAAAGACCTGTAGTTGGCTGCAGTGATCACACCAGGAGCGATAGTGGGGCACAAACAACTGCAAAATGAGTTACCAAAGGGTACAGTGAGTGGGCATAGAATTGGGAAATAACAGCATGCCAGTGACAAAGATAAACAAGAAAATGTCGATGAAAGATGAAGTAACACTGTCCTACCTGTGTATCATTAGAAGTATTGTCGAATCACTGCATTTCTGTTGTCCTCATCCTCATCCTCTGCCTCCTCATCCTCACTGTCCACAGGGTCCAGTGCTGCCACACGGCCATCTCCAGCCTCCTCCTCCTGCAGAAAAGGCACATGGCGTCTCAAGGCAAGGTTGTGCAACATACAGCATGCCACAATTATCTGGCAGACCTTCTTGGGTGAGTAGAACAGGGATCCACCTGTTAGATGGAGGCACCGAAACCTGGTCTTCAGGAGGCCAAAGGTACGTTCTATTATTCTTCTTGTATGCCCATGTGCCTCATTGTAACGTTCTTCTGCCCTTGTCCTGGGATTCCTCACAGGGGTCAGTAGCCATGATAGGTTGGGGTAACCTGAGTCACTTGCAAATATGGAGGGACAACATTTAGCCACACACTATCCCATATGACCTACACCATAACCATAAACCAACATCCACTGGGTGGTAACCACGGCTCTCCCATTAGCCACACCCTGTGCCTCTGTAGTTGGGCCATCACATTTGGGATGCTGCTATTCCTCAGGATAAAAGCATCATGCACAGATCTGGGGTACTTGGGGGAAAACAATGTAGCTACACATGTGTTTAATAAGGGCAGCCAACACTCTTGTCAGCAAATTGAGAACATTGGCTGTGACATTCCTGCTGCCAAGCCCACTGTCACTTGGAAATAACCAGTTGCCAGGAAATTGAGCACTGATAGAACTTGCACAAAAGGGGGGATCCCAGTGGGGTGACGGATAGCGGATATCAGGTCAGGCTCCAGTTGGGCACACAGCTCCGTGATTATGGCCCTGTCAAGTCTGTAGGTGAGGATAATGGGCCAGATGTATGAAATTGTTTTGCACTCGCAAACGGTGCAAATCGCAAAATTCGTCCGTATGCGAGTGCAAACAAGTGGTCTGCGATGCATGAAAGGCATTCGCAGACCACAAATAAGAAATCGCAAAAATTGCAATTTCTTGCGTGGCGACCTGGTTTTGCGAGTCGCAATTTGCGATTCACAAAATCCAAATCGCAAGGAGATGCTACAAAAAATTGCAAATTGCGATTTTTCGCAGAGTGGCATTTTGCACATGCAAAATACCATGAAAAGAAACCAGGTGGTAACCTGGTGCAAAATTTAAAAATGCATTTGAAATGCATTTTTAAATTGAACATGTAAAGCACACATGCCCTTTTGGCATGTGTGCACCTTACATGTCCCCCAAGACATTTTTGGGGTGCAGCAGAGGGGGTCTTAGGCCCCCAGCACCCTGGGCTTTTGCATTTCCAAAATTGCGATTTCTGGTTCAGAAATCGCAATTTTGGAAATGCAAACAAATTCGCAGCTATGGGCCAACAGGCCTATAGGTGCGAATGGGGCCGGTATCGCAATTTGCGATTTGGTAATAGCATTTGCGATTTTTAAGAAATCGCTATTACCGAATCGCAAATGTGATACATGGCACTTGTTGCCAAGTCCACCAGGGGTCTTTACACGGGGGTATGTCTCCATCTCCTATTCATCCACAGTGGTAGCAATCTATGGGGCACAAGAGTGAGGAGCTGGTCACAAACTTACATTGTAGCCACAACAGTACAATGCATGATGTTAATTTGAAATTAAAAGTTAAATTTGTCCTGTATGTCCAATTGTGAACTGTGACGCACTTATAATCCAGGGTCTGCCCCCCACCCCCTGAAATGGCAGCCCCTGTCCTGTGTGGAGGGACAGGTAGAAGTGAGGTAATTCCGCTGTTGTGCGCCGTTGCGGGAGGCAGTCGTAAACCGCTGTGCAACACCTCATTGGATAATATTGGCCCCTATGGGGTACAGTGGCCAATGGTGATGTACACCGGCAGTGACGGTATGCACCGCAGCGGACGTCACCGCTATTTTCTATCTATCTATCTATCTATCTATCTATCTATCTTTTCACTTGCTACATAACCTTCAACAGGAGATGACTTAGACTGCATGTGCTGCTGTGACCTGTGTCTGGAACCTACCATGGCGCGTGTGACTGGGGAAAGGGCCCCTGCCTTCACCTCAGCAGAGTTGGAGAGACTGGTGGATGGGGTCCTACCCCAGTATGGACTGCTGTATGGGCCTCCAGACCAACAGGTGAGTACACTGTGAGCACGATGCATGGGGCAGGAGTGCATGGAGTGGTGTGGGTGAAGGCCTCGTGTTCGGGGGGTTGGTGGATGTCCCCTGGGCAGCGTGCAGCTGGTACCTGTGTGTGCAAATGGCGATGTGAAGGGTTATGGTGGGCCATAAGTGTAACATGCAGGACGGTCTGACTAATACCTTTCCCTGTGTGTGTATTTCTCTGCAGGTCAGTACCCATCAAAAGAAGGGTATATGACATGCCATCGCCAAGAACGTGCAGACCCTGGGGGGTCTATGGCAGGCAGAGCAACCACTGTCAGAAACGGTGGGAGGACCTGAGACGCTGGGCATGGAAAACCGCAGAGGCCCAGCTTGGGATGGCCTCCCAATGAGGAAGGGGTGCCCGTTGAACCCTGACCCCCCTGATGGCTCGCATACTGGCGGTGGCCTGCCCGGAGCTGGATGGACGCTTGAGGGCATCACAGCAGCCACAAGGGGGTGAGTACAGCGCCCATCATTACAACTTACACCTGGTGGTGGTAACCGGGTGGTGGATGTGTGTCTGTGGGTGCCCATAGGCCAGGCCTGACATTGCAGAGTAGATCCCATGTTGGGCAGAGTTCTGATGTGATATTCCTCCTATATAGCTTGTAGGCATCCATTACTGGGCAGGCCTGTGTGGGTCCCAGGTATGCTGCAGTTGGTGGTATGTGTTCCTCCCCATGCCCTGGTGGATAGCACTGTTACTGGTACTGCCATGCATAGTGCGTAGGCCTATTCCCTGTGTGTGAGGGCGGTATGTATGCCAACAGTGGTGTTGGTGCAGCCATTGACCCAGTGTATCCTTGGTCTCTCCCCTCCCTTTTTGTTGTGTCATCCTGTCCTTATGTGCATTAGCATCATCTGACGGAGGAGCTGAGGCACCAGCAATGGAGGGAGCTGCATCTCACAGGTCCCAGGAGGCAGAGTCCACCGACGCTGAGGGAACCAGTGGGACAGAGGGCAAGGGAAGCACCACGGCAGAGATTGGAAGGGACAGTTCGGACACAGATACCTCCTCCGATGGAAGCTCCCTGGTGGTGGCGGACACTTCTGTGAACACCCCAGCTACAGGTACAGCTGCCACCCCGTACCAGCAATGCCCTCCCAGCAGCCCCTCATCGAGTTTCCTGTGCCCGCTCACCGAGGCGGGTGAACATCTCCTTCACCCAAGGCACCTCAGGCCCTGACGCAGTTAGCCCTGCTGCCCTGAGTGAGGAGGCTATTGACCTCCTGCGATCCATCTCTGTTGAGCAGTCAACCATTGTGAACGCCATCCAGGGGCTGGCAGCCCAAATGCAACAGACAAATACATTTCTGGAAGGCATTCAAACAGGCTTGGCGGCCCAACAGAGATCAATCCAGGCTCTGGCCTCCTCTCTGATGGCAGCCATTGTCCCTGTTTCCATCCTCCCCCCTTCAACTTCCTCTTCCCAATCCCATTCCTCTTAACCCCAACCTATCCCAAGCACACAGGCAGACGAGCATGCACAAAGGACAACACACAAGAGTGGCACAGGCAAACACAAGCACCACACATCATCCCACAGGCACTCACACAAACACCATCCAGATGCAGACATACCAACATCCACTGCCTCCACTGTGGCCCTCCCCTCCTCCTCCTCCTCCTTCACCTCCCTCCCAGTTGCGTCTACACTCACACCTGCATGCACTACATCCTCATCCACTACCGCCATCACCAGCACACCTATCAGAACACACACCTCACTGGCAGACACCACCACAACAGACATGCACACATCCCCTGTGTCCTCTCCCACTGTGTCTGTTACCCCCCTCCCAAGGTACACAAACGCAAGCACTCAGACACCCAACAGCCATCCACCTCACAACAACATCCAGCCCATGTACCTGCACCCAAACACAGCAGACAGACACCTCTTACAACCACTCCCTCTTCCTCCACTCCCAAACCTTCTCCCACTTCCTGCCCCAATGTCCCTAAGCAGCTTTTTCTTTCCACCATTGACCTCTTCCCTACCCCTACCCCCATCCTTCACATCTGACCAGGGTGGCTAAAACCCAGGCAAGCACCTCAGCCACCCAGTCCACGGGCCCAGTAGTGTCCACACCCACTCATGGTGGTAAAGGATCCAGGGCACCAGGAAGCCTCATGGAAAGGGTGCCTGCCCAAGTGCTAGCCAGAAGGTAAAGGAGCCCTCCCCAGCAGCTGCCCTGAAGGGCAAGTTGCCATCCCCAGCTGCTGCCAGGAAGGGCATGGAGCCTGCCCCAAGTGCTGCCCTGAAGTGCAAGGTGCCTTCCCCAGCTGCTGCCAGGAAGGGCAAGGAGCCTGCCCCAAGTGCTGCCAAGAAGAGCAAGGAGCCATCCCCAGCTGCTGGCAGGAAGGGCAAGGGGCCTGCACCAGCAGGCAGGAAGGACAAGGGGCCTTGTCCAGGGCTGCAGGGGATGGGCTGGAGCCTCCCCCCACCACCACCAGCAGCAGCGCTACCACCACCACCAGCAGTGGGCAGCCATCCGAGGCTGCAGGGGATGGGCAGGAGCTTCCCACCACAACCAGCAGCAGCACCACCACCACCAGCACCACTACCACCACTACCACCACTGAGCAGCCATCACCGACGTCAGACGGTCTGTAGACCTGCCTCATGGGCTGTTGTGCGGCCTGCCGCCTGAAAATCCTGTGGGTATGACACCCAGCTGAGAGGCTGTGACCCTGCACTCCCCAGGACCCGAAGCACAGGGCACGATGCCCCTTCCAGAACTAGTGGGTATGACATCCACTCACCCCATCCTCCTCAAGATCCAAAGCACAGGACACGATGCGCCCTCCAGAACCAGTGGGTATGACACCCACTCACCCCATCCTCCCCAGTATCATGTGCACAGGGCATGATGCCCCCTCCAGAACCAATGGGTATGACACCCATTCACCCCATCCTCCCCAGGATCAGAAGTACAGGGCATGATGTCCCCTCCAGAACCAGTGGGTATGACACCCACTTACCCCATCCTTCCCAGGATCCGAAGCACAGGGCATGTTGCCCCCTCCAGAGCATGTGGGCAAGTCACCCACTAGAGACTGTGGCCTTGCACTTCCCAGGGCCAAGCACAGGGCATGTTGCCCCCCCCCCAGAACCAGTAGTATTGTTCCATCTGCCGGCTGAGGTGCTCCCCCATTCCCTGTACCCCTGAGGTGCCTGCCTATTTTCCAACTGATGCCCCTGCAGTGTTCTCTCTGTGTTGATGCAGGAGACAAGTGGGGCCTTGGACTTTCTCATGTGGCCCTGTGGCCCACGTACATTGAGGAATGGGCAGTGTCCCTTGAACTGTACATATGTACATACTTTTAGATTGAATGTTCGTATTTTAATGTATCTATATTGTCGCGTAGGCTCTCATTATCCTAATGAGACTACTGGATTTTTGGGTGGCAAGATAGTTCACAGTGTGGGGGACTAAGTCTGACCCACGGTGAAGGACCCTTGTCACCCCAAATCCGGGTTATGCTCCGGCTAACTAGCAGTGCCTCATCTCTCCAAAAGGGAAGAGACAATTGGGCAGCCGAGCGCATGACATCTTAGTGCTTCCCAGGGAAGAAGTGGTCACTCGGGTCACAACCAGTTCTCTCATACAAAGTGCGGTCTCATATATAAATGACATAGGCAGTTTGAGTTTTAAAGATTGTTTTATTAAAACGACTGCATTTTAGATAACAAGGCGTGAGCCGCAATAACCAGAACCATACAACACAGTAGGATTGAAATAGTAACGAGGAGAGTGAAACATAAGAATAAGGCTATCATATTGTAACTAAATTATGTTCTCTCTAAGTTATATTTTGAGCACAGCATGCGAAGCTCTAAGCCTGCCTTTCTTGTTCCCCCGGGAGGACATCAACCCTCAGACCAGAGCAAAGGCCTGTGATCTGGATCAGCATCTGCAACCGGGCAGTCAGCATCTAGTTGTGGGTTCCTGGTCGTAATCTCCCTCTTACATGTACCAGGACTAGAAAGTGTTTTTATAACTAACACACCAGTGTTCTAAAAAACGTCCCTACATAGGGATGTGTACTGTCTATGAACCATAAAGACTAAACTTCTACCGACAATATACCAGACTGTATCCTTGACTGAAGCACAGAGCGAGCAAGAATGTATCGTTTGAGTACACAGTGCTGAAGTAAGCTAAACAGTGTGATAGAAGGAAATAAAACAGGACCGTGAAACTGGTTATTGTAAAATAACAGTGCAAGGCTAAATAAAATGCATCTAGGGCAAAGTGCATAGAGGCCTAATACGTTAAGCAAACGTGCAAAAAGCTACATTAAAAATGGCTACACTACAATATTATTACACTCACTTTCATCTATTTGTGTTGTCCTTGCATTATTCCTGAGGGGTACAGGGTCAATATGTTTTCTTACTGCATCTGATTGTGTGTATGGTGTTGGGGGCGGGGGTGTTGTGAGTGGAGTATGTGTGTCACTCTCTTTTTCCTCCCTCCCTCCCCTGTGCTAGGTGGCTGTACTCACTGTGGTCGACTTCGCCATTGTTGGTGCTCGTGGTGGAGCAGGACATAAAATATCATAGGAAAGATTTGCAGCTTGGGCTCCATGGCGTCATGGTTCTTCCCTGTGTCTCCAAAGGTGAGTCCTTTCACTTCTGTGCAGTGTTTCCGCCAGGATTTTGCTGTCATTGGTACCGCCCAGGAAAAGGTGACGGATTGATGTGTCTTAATATGGCAGGCAGAACATTGACTTTCGCCTGGCTGTAGGGGGCTCCCACCGTGGTGGCAGTTGTTTCCGCCCTGGCGGTCGGTGTGGTATAGTGGCTGTCTATCTGAGTTCTTTCCGCCATGGTCATAATTTGGCGGTAGTTACCGCCTGCCTGTTGGCGGTATTACATCTACTTTATCACTGACCGCCAGTGTTGTAATGAGGGCCAGAGTCCTCACCAGGCCCCTAAAAGAACTCCAAGGAGGGTGGGCCCAGAAACTCTTCCCAGACTAAAGGCAAGAGGTATCAGGGTAAGAACTGGGATCCCAAGAAGGCTGGGACATGCTTTGACTGTAGTCAGCCAGGGCATAAGAAAGGTGAATTGGTATGCACCAAGAAATCGCCCACTGAGGGGCAGTCCAAGGGCACTGCTAGTGTTGAGTTGGGAGTAGCAGTGTACTCTGGAGAGGCCAGAAGTTACACTGAAGCTACCTTGGTTTCCCTGGGTGGGGTGGACACTGAACCCTTGCCTGTCTTACCTTCCAATTTGGAAAAGTAAAGACAGTGGCCAAGAATCAATAGGTCTGAGGTAGAGGCTCTGAGGGATAGAGGTGCCAGTGTCACTATGGTCACAGCCAAACTGGTTTCCTCAGACCAGATGATCCGTGGTGAGAATCACCTTATTACCAATGCTGATTATGAGACTAAGGGCCACATGTACAAAGCTTTTTTCTCATCGCAAATGGCCCGATTCGCAGAATCGCAATTAGGAAGGGGAGTTCCCTTCCTAACTGTGAGTCGCAGTGCGATGTAGGATTGTTATGTGACTGTGAATGTGGTCACAAAACAATTGCAGTTAGCACCAATTTCAAATTGGTGCAAACCCATTCGCAAACGGGAAGGGGTTCCCATGGGACTCTTTTCCCTTTGTGAATGGTAGCGAAAATACTTTTTCAGAGCAGGCAGTGGTTTCACAGACCACTGCCTGCTCTGAAAAAATTAAAAGAAAACTTTTCATTTTTGTTTTTGAAATGCAGCCCATTTTTCTTTAAGGAAAAGGGGCTGCATCTAAAAAAAAAAAAAAGCTGCTTTATTTAAAAGCAGTCACAGACATGCAGCCATTCCCAATGGGGTCGCAAATTGCAACATACCTCATGAATATTAATGAGGTAGGTCATTTGCGACCCCATTGGAAATCGCAAATAGTGTAAAGAACACTGTTGTACATATGGTTTTGCAGCTCGCAATTTTCGACTCGCAAATAAGTCGCAAATTACGAGTCGCAAAACTCTGGGTCCTACATCTGGCCCCAAGTCACACCCAATGGCTTTGGTGAACCTAGAGTGGGGAGGAGTAACTGGCCCGAAGAAGGTGGCTATGTCTCCTGCCATTCCAGTAGAGTGTCTGTTGGGAAATGATTTGGAAACGCCTGCATGTGCAGAGGTTGAGAAGAGGGTCCATGCAGAAATGTTGGGTCTGCCTTGGTGTATGTAACTACAAAGGCACAGGCTGCACGTCAGGGCAAAGATAAGAAACTGGAGTCTGAAACTATGGCCCAGCACCTTTAGAGCAAGAGGAAGGGAATGAGAACTGCTGACCCAGCCTCTACTTCCACACAGGATCAGGGGAGAAATCACCCCAAAGCGAAGGCCTGATGCCTGAGGAGAAAACTGCAACTGAGGAAACCTGGTCTGACTGGCAGAGCTACTCAGCGCAAGGGGACCCTCCAGGGAAGTGATTTGCAAGGAGCAAAGAAGTTGCCCTACCCTTGAGCGCCTCAGGCAGCAAGCTGACAGGCAAGACAAGGAGACACCAGTGATACTCACAGAGTCTATTAGGAGGATGGCCTACTGTTCACTGAGGCCAGGGACCCCAAACCAGGGGCAACCAGGAGAGTGGTGGTCCTCCAGGTGTATAGAGAATTCATCCTCACTTTGGCTCATGATATTCCACTGGCTGGATATCTGGGACAGTCCAAGACTTGGGCCTGGATAGTGGCCCATTTTTACTGGCCTCAGGCATCTGAGAGAGTAAAGGAGTTTTGTCACCCCTGTGTGACCTGCCAAGTCAGTGGCAAGTCAGGCACACAGCCAAAGGCTCCCTTAATTCCACTACCTGTGGTTGGGGCCCCTCTTTGAGAGGGTAGGGATTGACATGGTTGGTCCCCTGACCCACAAACTGCATCTGGGAACAGGTGTATTGTAGTGGTAGCAGACCATGCCACTAGGTACCCAGAAGCAATCCCACTTAGAACTGCCACTGCACCTGCGGTAGCCAAGTCCCTCCTGGGTATCTTCACCAGGGTAGGGTTTCCTAAAGAAGTGGTCTCTGATAGAGTGACACAGTTTATGTCTGCATACCTAAACGCTATGTGGGTTGAATGTGGTGTGACTTATAAGTTCACCATCCCCTATCACCACCCAGACTAATGGCTTAGTTGAAACTCATAAGGAGGTGCACCGTCCTTTTGCCATGCCTCCTGTTTCCATTCAGAGAGGTTCCTCAAAAGGGGGTTGGATTCAGTCCCTTTGAACTTCTGTTTGGACACCCGGTAAGGAGTCGTCTGAGTCTTTTGAAGGAAGGATGGGAAAGGCCTCTCAAGCAGCTTAAGCAGGACACAGTAGACGATGTACTAGGCCTCTGTTCTCGCATGGCAGAGTACATGAAAAAGGCAAACAAGAATCTTCAGGCCAGCAAGGAGATTGTAAAACACTGGTATGATCATAAGGCAGCCTTGCTTGAGTATCAACCTGGCCAGTTGGTGTGGTGTATTGGAGAATGTGGCTCCCAGGGCCCCCCAGGACAAATGGACTGAGTCCTATCCCATTGTGGAGAGAAGGGGGGAGGTCACCTACTTGGTTTACTTAGGCACCCCCAGGAATCCTCATAGAGTGATTCATGTTAGTCGCCTAAATCCACATCAGGACAGGGCTGACATGATCATGCTGTTGGTCACAGATGGAGGGCAGGAGGAGAAGAGTGAGCCACTCCCAGACCTCCTGTCATCCAACCCACAAGATGGTACTGTGGAGGGTGTTGAGCTGTCAGCTACCCTCACTGCACAGCAGCAGGCTGACTGCAGGCAAGTTCTCAATCAGTTTGCAGAGCTCTTTACCTTAACCCCTGGGCAGACAACATAGTGTACCCATGATGTGGACACCGGTGACAGCCTCCCTGTCAAGAACAAGTTGTGCAGACTGTCTGGCCAAGTTAAGGACGTTGTGTGGCTGTCAGTTTCCGGGCTGGCGACAGTCAAGCCTTGGTAGCTGCAAGAGTGGTCCATAGGCTTTCTGGCAGCTGGAGGTTGCTTGGCGGGGAGTAGAGGCTTGAAACTGGCCTTGGGCCTTGCTCCCACGCTTTAGATGCAGGACAACTAGTTTCTTTAGGATCAGACATGCAGAGCCTGTCGGGTCACAGTTCTTCGATATCAGCCCAACTTTACTCCTGCAAGTTACAGGGGACTGGTACCATCAGCCAGGGGAGTCTTCTTTGGATTCTCAGTGTCCACTGGGGTCCTACTTGCTGGAACCAATGTGTTTTCACCTCAGGCACACGTTGGGCACTCCGTTCCAGTACTGGTCCCCTTAGGTCACTTTGTGTCCTCTCTTTGCCCTGGGGCAGGAGTCCAGGTCCTGTTGTTGGTGCAGACGTCTCCTTGTGCTTCTTTCTTCTTTTCCAGGTAAGATCTGAGTTCTGATGCCAGGGGAGCCCCTTAAATCCTGGTTTAAGGGGCGTGTATGGGTGCGAGGGACAGTGACCAATGGGCTACTAGTCCCTGCAGCTAATCTATCCCCGAAGTAACGACTTCCTGTGAGAGTGCATCACTTTTCCACCCAGAACCCACTATTCTTAGGGTCTGCCTAGATGTCAGAACCCTCCCACGGCTGTGCAGACCTCCTAGCCCACCTTAAAGGTGTGGCTAGGTCTTTTGGAGGTACATGCCTCCTGCATAGCTAATTTCCCACCTACCTCGCCCGACAGGGAGATAAGAGCTTTGTCCTCCACTGAAGGCATCAAGACAGAGGGCAAGAATGTACCTGAGCTACTGGTTATTGAACACTCTGATAATCCCTGGGCTAGGCAGTGGTACTTGTCTCCAAGCCTCACTCAAAAGGTGGGAAACCTGAAATGAGGTTCTGTGTGGATTATAGAGGGTTGAATGCAGTCACTAAGGGCCAGATGTATCATCACGGCCCTTTGCGATTCGGAAATAGCGATTTTTAAGAAATCGCTATTTCCGACTCGCAAAGTGCCATGTATCACATTTGCGATTCGGTAATAGCGATTTCTTAAAAATCGCAAATGCTATTACCGAATAGCAAATTGCGATACCGGCCCTATTCGCAGCTATGGGCCTGTTGGCCCATATCTGCGAATTTTTTGCATTTCCAAAATTGCGATTTCTGAACCAGAAATCGCAATTTTGGAAATGCAAAACCCCAGGGTGCTTGGGGCCTAAGGCCCCCTCTGCTGCACCCCAGTTTTTTTTGGGGGGGGGGGACATGTAAGGTGCACACATGCCAAAAGGGCATGTGTGCTTTACATGCACAATTTAAAAATGCATTTTAAATGCATTTTTAAATTTTGCACATGGCTACCACCAAGTTCAACTTGGTGGTAATTAGCGATTCCTTAATGCCCAATTCACATTAAGGAATTGCTTCATACATGTGCTTAAGAAATCGCAAATAAGGGTTCCTTATTTGCGATTTTTTTATTTAGAGAATCGCAATTTGCGATTCTCTAAATGGGGTCGCAATTTTAAGGAATCGATATTTTAGCGATTCCTTAAAATTGCACTGCGAATGCCTTTCTTACATACTGAAAGGTGATTTTGCATTTGCAAACGGCCGAATTTTGCAATTCGCACCGATAGCGAAAGCTAAATTCTTTGATACATCTGGCCCTAAAAGCTGATGCACACCCCATTCCCTTGAGCAGGTGAGCTTATTGATAAGCTAAGGGCAGCCAAATTCTTAAGTACCTTTGACTTAACATCAGGGTACTGGCAAATTGGACTGACCTAGGGAGCAAAGGAGAGATCTGCATTCTCCACTCCAGAGGGCCACTTTCAAGTTTAAAGTGATACCCTTTGGCTTAAAGAATGAACCTATCACTTTTCAGAGGTGCTCTCTGACTTGGAAGACTTTAGTGCAGCTTACTTAGATGACATAGCTGTCTTTAGCTTCATCTGGGAGAATCACCTGGCCCACCTCAGAAGTTTTACAGGTTCTGCACCAGGAAGGCCTATCAAAGCCAGTAAGTGCCAGATAGGGCAGAGTTCTGTTCTCTACTTTGGCCACCTGGTAGGTGGAGGCCAAGGCAGACCTCTAAGAAACAACACAGGAAAGTCATTTGGACAGCAGCCTGTCAAAAGGCCTTTGATGCTTTGAAAGCAACCATGTGTTCAGCACCTGCCCTACAATCACCTGATTATAGGTAACAATTAATTGTCCAGATAGAGACTTCTGAACTAGGGATTAGACAGTACTGTCACAGACCAATGATGAGGGTCAGGATCAGCCATTAGCTTTTATTAGCAGATGACTCCTTTCCAGAGAGCAGCATTGGAGTGCCATTAGGAGGGAAGTCTTTGCTGTGGTTTGGCCCTTGAAGAAGCTGAGACCATACTTGTTTGGGACTCACCTCAAGGTTCAAACCAACTACAGGCCTCTTGGGTGGTTAATGCAGATGAGAGGAGAGAACCCCAAATTGTTGAGGTTTTCCATTTACCTACAGGGGATGGACTTTGTATTAGAACTCAGATGATGGACTGACCATGCCATTGCAGATGGCCTTCCTACGTTCTTCCACTTAGAAAATGAGGACTACCAGAAGGGAGGTTAGTGCTCATCCCCTTTCATCTTGGTGGCCTCTGCCACCACAGACAAGAGTCTGACCTCCTGCTGGTGGTGCTAGCACCTTGGCAGGGTGAAAGAAAAAGGGTCTGAGCAGGAAGGAGGTCACACCTCCTCCCTCCCAGTTTGGCTAGTGAGAAAAGCATCAGGACAGTGAGCCTCAAAGACTTCCCACGCCTTTGATGTGTATGTAGCTATCTCTTCAGTGGAGGACAAAGCTCTTACTTCCCTATCGGGCGAGGTAGGTGGGAAATTAGCTATGCAGGAGACATGTACCTCCAAAAGACCTAGTCACATCTTTAAGGTGGGCTAGGAGGTCTGCACAGCCGAAGGAGGGTTATGACATCTAGGCAGACCCTAAGAATAGTGGGTTCTGGGTGGAAAAGTGATGCACTCTCACCGGAAGTAGTTACTTCGGGGACAGATTAGCTGCAGGGACTAGTAGCCCATTGGCCACTGTCCCTTGCACCCATAAACGCCCCCTAAATCAGGATTTAAGGGGCTCCCCTGGCACCAGAGCTCAGATCTTACCTGGAAAAGAAGAAAGAAGCACAAGGAGACGTCTGCACCAACAACAGGACCTGGACTCCTGCCCCAGCGCAAAGAGAGGACACAAAGTGACCTAAGGGGACCAGTACTGGAACGGAGTGCCCGACGTGTGCCTGAGGTGAAAACTCATTGGTTCCAGCAAGAAGGACCCCAGTGGACACTGAGAATCCAAAGAAGACTCCCCTGACTGATGGTACCAGTCCCCTGTAACTTGCAGGAGTAAAGTTGGGCTGAGATCGAAGAACTGTGTCCCGACAGGCTCTGCATGTCTGAGCCTAAAGAAACTAGTTGCCCTGCATCTAAAGCGTGGGAGTAAGGCCCATGCCAAGTTTCAAGCCTCTACTCCCCGCCAAGCTACCTCCAGCCGCCAGAAAGCCCATGGGCCACTCTTGCAGCTACCAAGGCTTGACTGTCGCCAGCCCGGAAACTGACAGCCACACAACGTTCACCGATTCCAGAGCACCCCCCACCGAGCATAGAGACCGACATCGCCAGCGACCGATCTCCTGTGGGTTTGCAGCCTGATGGAAGTGACTTTGACTGGAGCAGCAAAGCATCTCTGGTGTGGCCAGCCCCGTGATTGACAGCTAGAAGCCACCTCTGCACCTGGAGTTGCCGGACGAGGTGGTGAAGATCAAACTGTCAATTCCTGGCCCTCCAAAGACCTCTACATATGAAGGGTAGTGTGCGTCCAACCCCAAGTCCACTGCATCAGGTGTGCCGGGCACTGTGTCACTCCAGCATTGTTAAAGTAGATTTGGGCCTACTGACGTGCCCAATCCAAGATGGCCACATTAATGTCACCAACGTGATGACGCATTGGGATATGTTAACGCAGTGCACCGTCTGCATTTGCGCCAAAGTTGAACTCGCTAAGGATAAACTGTGGGGGCACACTCCTCACATGCATAGAAACAGTTATGTGCCCTCAGCGCTCATGCGCCATACTGCTCACGCATTGCACTCTCCATGATGATAGCCACAGGAGATTCCCTATCATTAAGCCACACTAACGCCATGCACCAGTCTTTGCCCAGACCTCAGTGCCGTCAATTTCAGTCAATTCCGGATAATGCTACAGCTGCATAAAAGAAACGGGAACCCAATATTCCCGAAGTGACGTTCCTGGAGTTGGTGGGCGCCCAACAGGTTTTTGCTCATCACCAGTATGAAGTGAGGGATCCTACTCGACTTAGTTTGAGTAAATAAAGTTTTATTGTTTCACAAGGTGCCCACGACACGAACACCTCCTGAACACATCTTTGCTTCCAAGATTCTAGCCGCACACTGGTCAATGCTAGAACCTTTGAACCTATTACACATTCACGTTCTAACGTTACAATTCTATCATGACTTCATAAAGTGTACTTCATGTAAACATAAAACAAAGTCAGCCCATAGGAGGTATCAGCAAGGAGAGCACTTACGAGGAGACCAGGACCAGCACTCCCGCCCAGCAAAGTAAGTCCTGTTTGAAATCCCGGAGGCTGGATTCTTCCCTCTGCATGGGAGAGGGGCATGTATGCCAACATTTTAGAGGTGGAAAGTGGGCGATTTTGAGGGGGAAAAAATCTGGAAAAGGTATTTTCCCCATTGATTTCTACTGAATCAGGGGCAACTTCAGGTGGGAGGCAGGTTAAATAAATCTATTTTTGGCTTAACAAATCGGGAGACTCCTGCCTGAAACAGGTCTATAAACGTGTGGAGGAGACACCTAAAAGCCCAGCTGGAGGCCCATCCTCCCCTAACACCTCTACCTCCCACTTCTCATGCGTAGTATTTTAGTTTATATCAATATGCATTTTTATCTTGCCTTTGTCATTTATGTTATGTATTCATTCTAATTTACTGGTGAAGTCTGTTCTATTTTTTATTCCTTTCTGTTTCTGGTCCTCGGATGGTTCTGGAATGTGAGTACGGTAATTCCTACCTGCCCTTCTCGGAGCCAGTGGAGTATCAGCTGTGGTCATGGGTCCCATACCAAATAAAAGATTTTCTTTCTTGCTTGGAAACGATTTGTGTTATTTGTCTTTCCTGCCTGCTGTTCATTTGCAAGTCTTCTACTTCCACATCGTCCCAGTAAAAGCAGAGAAACAAAACAGGAGGATTCTTGGTACTGAAGCCATTATTTAGCACCTAGGAGACTGGGTAGAGCTGGGACACATAGGCCCTCATTCTGACCCTGGCGGTCGGTGATAAAGCGGCGGCCAACCCGCCAACAGGCCGGCGGTCCAAAATATGCAATTCTGACCCTGGCGGGAACCGCCAACACAGCCTGCCGCATTAACACTCCGACCGCCACGGCGGAACAAACAAACAGCGCGGCGGTCACCGCCAACAGCCAGACGGCAGACAATGTACCGCCCACACTATCACGACCCACCAATCCGCCACCTTTTCCGGGGCGGGAGCACCGCCGATAAAAACACGGCGGAAACAGACTACGAACGGGAAAACGCTCACCTCTACGCGAGATTCCGGCAGTATGGAACCCGAGTTACAGGTCATCCCCGCACTCCTATACCTACTCCTGTACCAGGAGCAAGCCCGGCGGCGCGGAAGACATCGGTGAGTACTGCACCTACGACACAGGGGAGGGAAAAGATTACCGGCACACACCCACCCACCCACACCCACTACAACACACACATCAGTGCATTCCCACAGATCACTGTCACAACCCACAAACCCCCCCCTCCAAAATAATGCAAAGACCAAAAGAAGAGATCTTAAACGGGCAGATATATTGAAAAATGGACAGCAGTAATCCTAATAAATAAATAAACTATGTACAAAATATATACATCTACTATATGTAGTCCAACCACTGTCCGTGGACCACAGGGGTCCTGAGCAAAGGGGCAAGGCCCAGTCCCACGACAAGAACTCCACGGAGAGAACACTGCAGGGGCATCAGAAAGAAAAAAGGACAGGCACCTCAGGGGGAAGGGAAGGGGGGGCACCTCAGCCACTTGAGTACACGACGCCAGATCCACGAGGGGACTCCATGACCACTGGCCCATCCTGGGGAGTGCAAAGCCACAGTCCATACAGTGGGTGGCCTGCCCACTGGGCCATCCTGGGGAGTGCAAAGCCACAGTCCATACAGTCCATACAGTGGGTGGCCTGCCCACTGGGCCATCCTGGGGAGTGCAAAGCCACAGTCCAAACAGTCCATAACAGACTCCACTGCCACTGGAGGAGGCATGTTGGCCAGAGGACATCCTGCAGCCCTGCCCGAGACAGATCCTGCCCTGCCACGTCTGCCAAAGGGCCAGCGGTTCTTGCCTTGAAGGGCCCAGTTCAGCGGTTCTTGCCTTGAAGGGCCCAGTTCAGCGGTTCTTGAGACGGCGGTCCCCAGCGGAGCGGTGCTGGAGACGGCGGGGCCCAGTTCAGCGGTTCTTGCCTTGAAGGGCCCAGTTCAGCGGTTCTTGCCTTGAAGGGCCCAGTTCAGCGGTTCTTGGCTTGAAGGGCCCAGTTCAGCGGTTCTTGCCTTGAAGGGCTCAGTTCAGCGGTTCTTGCCTTGAAGGGCCCAGTTCAGCGGTTCTTGAGACGGCGGTCCCCAGCGGAGCGGTGCTGGAGACGGCGGCCATTCTATGGCCAACTGCTCATTGCCTGGTGGTGCCCTCCTGGGCAGCGGGGATGGTGCTCCTTCAATGCCCACTTGGGCTGTGGGTGGTGGGGCCCTCCTGGCCAGCTGGGCTGGGTCCTCCCTGGGCAGCGGCTATGGGGGTGGTGGGCTCTCCCTGGGCAGCTGTGACGGTTCCTCCCTGGGCAGCGGCTATGGGGGTTGCGGGCTCCTCCTGGGCAGCTGTGACGGGTCCTCCATGGGCAGCAGGCCTGCTGCCTGACTTCTCCGCCTTGCTGCCCTTGCCCTCCTTAGTCGGGAGTCTGTGGCCCTTTCCTCCCTTTGGAGCTGTGGCTGTTGACGGTGGCTGGCTAGTGTCCTGGGGGGATATAGAACCCGGGCTCCTGCGGCGGCCCTTCCGCCTTCTGCTCCTCTTCCCAGGGGGTGGGCTGGCTGTCCCCTTGCTGCTGGGCGAAGATCCAGACCTGCGGGCTGGTGGGCTCCAATACCCCTGCACCCTTGTCAAGGGGGCTGCAGGGCTGGTGGTGGCTGAGGTGCTCTTCTTACCCCGACGAGAAGGAGGGGGGGGCTCAGGGTCAGGAAAGAAGGTAGCAGTAGAGAGAGAGATTTTCTTGGGACAATGGAGAGTGGTAGGTACAGTGGGTATGGGAGTGGAGGGAGAGGATGTGGTTGTAGGCGAAACAAGTTTGCTGTCTTTGGGTGCAGGTGCAGGAGCGGGAGGCTGTCGTGAGGTGGATGGCTGTTGGGTGGGTGGGTGGCTGCGTTTGTGTGGTGTGGAAGAGGGGGTGACAGACACAGTGGGAGAGGACACAGGGGACGTATAAATGGCAGTGGGGGTGGTGACTGCACGTGTGCGGACTGTACTGGAGGGTGTGCTGGTGATGGAAACACTGGCTGATGGTGAGGTGAATGAAGGTGTGAGTGTAGACGTCACAGGGAGGGAGGAGGGAGACGAGGAGGTGGGGGTCACAGAGGTGGTAGTGACTGTTGGCATGTCTGCATCGGAATGTTGCTTGTGTGAATGTCTGCGTGATCTGTGGTGCTTATGTTTGGATGAGCTGCTCTTGGGTGTTGAGGTGTGTGCAGGCTGGTCTGATGGTGTGGGTGGGACAGGCAGAGGAACAGGAGACTGGGAGGAGGGAGTTAGTAGAGGGAGGCAGGAGACAGGGACAATGGCTGCCGTCAGTGCTGAGGCCAGAGCCTGGAACGATCGCTAATGGGCAGCCTGACCCGAATGAATACCCTCCAGGTACGCATTGCTGCGATGAACCTCCCTCTCCACCCCCTGGATGGCATTCAAAAGGGTAGTCTGCCCAACAATGAGCGTTCGGAGGAGGTCAATGACCTCCTCACTGAGGGCAGCGGGGGTAACAGGGGCAGGGCCTGAGGTGCCTGGGGCGAAGGAGATGCCCGGCTTCCTGGCAGAGCGGGCACGGGGCGAACGCTGAGGGGCTGCTGGGAGGGCGGAGATGGTGCGCTGGGTGGCGGCTGTACCTGTAATGGCGGGGGGCACGGATGTTGCCCCCCCGCAAGGGAGCTCCCTTCCGAGGACGTGTCTGTGTCGCTGCAGGGTCCAGTCGTCCCCGTTGTGGAGCTCCTCTCGCCCTCCGTCTCACTGGTCCAGTCAGACTCTGTGGCATGGCCCTCCTGGGCCATGTGAGATGCAGCTCCCTCCTGCCCCGATGCCACTTCTCCTCCGCCTGATGATGCTGATGCACACAAGCACAGAAAGACAAACAAAAAGGGGGGGGGAGAGAGAAATAAAGAGATTTTGAGTACATGGATCACCGGTACAGTTAGCGGACATGACAGACACAGATGCCCCCTGCACTAAGTTGCGCACTTGGGGTCCGCTACGCATTCCGTGGAACATGCCCTACACGCCTAGAGTTGACAACTGCATCCATGGATGACACGGCCCAGGGATGGCTGTACTGGCACACTACTGAGGGTGGTGGCTGGGGACACAGGGGCTTACGGGGGTGCCCAGCCTACAGATATCGCCCTGGCCTAGGGGGACCCACAGCCCTCCTCCCCCACCCAGACACCTCCACTGCGCGACAACAGAGTAGATTATGCTTGTACTCACCCCCTTGTGTCTTCTGTGCTGCCCTCACGCGCCCATCCAAATCAGGGTAGGCCACCGCCAGGATCCGGAACATCAGGGGGGTCAGTTGACGCCAGGCACCTCGCCTACGTTGGGAGGCCATCCCCAGCAGAGACTCGGCGGTCTTCTTGGTCCCGCGGCGGATGTCCTCCCACCTCTTGCGGCAGTGGGTGCCCCGTCGATGGTGGACCCCCAGGGTCCGGACTGCCTTGGCGATGGCACGCCAAATCCCGATCTTCTCATGGGCGCGGACCTATGTGACACGTACAGGGAGGGAGAAATACCACGTTCAAGTTTGTCTGCATTTTCGTTGCCAGTGGCCCAACGCCCCCCATCCCCGCCAGGCCCCCCGCCATGCCCCCCGCCAGGCCCAACATGCCCCCCATCCCCGCCATGCCCCCCGCCAGGCCCCCCGCCATGCCCCCCGCCAGGCCCAACATGCCCCCCATCCCCGCCAGGCCCCTCGCCATGCCCCCCGCCAGGCCCAACATGCCCCCCATCCCCGCCAGGCCCCCCGCCATGCCCCCCGCCAGGCCCAACATGCCCCCCATCCCCGCCATGCCCCCCGCCATGCCCCCCGCCATGCCCCCCGCCAGGCCCAACATGCCCCCCATCCCCGCCAGGCCCCCCGCCATGCCCCCCGCCAGGCCCAACATGCCCCCCATCCCCGCCATGCCCCCCGCCAGGCCCCCCGCCAGGCCCAACATGCCCCCCATCCCTGCCAGGCCCCCCGCCATGCCCCCCGCCAGGCCCAACATGCCCCCCATCCCCGCCAGGCCCCCAAGCCAGCCAGTGGCCCCAAATCCATATTGAATTAAACTCACTTGTTGGTCTGGAGGACCGTAGAGTAGCGCATACTGGGGGAGGACCCCATCCACAAGTTTCTCCAACTCTTCTCCAGTGAAGGCAGGGGCCCTTTCCCCAGGCGCAGCAGCCATTGTCCCTTCCAGACCGAGGTCACAGCAACACTTGCAGTATAGGTCCTCTCCTGTGAAAGTTCAAGTCGCGAGTGAATAAGTAGATAGAAAATGGCGGTCACGCCCGCGGCGGTGCGTACCGCCACCGCCGGCGCCCTTCGCCATTGGCTCCTGAAACCCATAGGCTTCAATGTTAACCAATGCGGCTTTGCGCCGCGGTCTTCGACCGCCGAACGCCGCGGTGTGCCACGCCAGCGCATTGACCTCACATCCCATTGTCACACTTCACAGGTCAGGCAGCCGCCATTTCGAGGGTCCACATGGCTCAATTTCAACTGCGTCACACAGGCCTAGGCCTTGCATAGCCACTCATACACGCCATTCACTGCATTACTGTGCAAGCTGTGAGTACGTACCTGTGGGTTGCTTGACTGTGCTCTCCATGTTGTCCTTCCTAGGCACCGCCCGCTGGGTTTGGCGAGGAGACGGATGAATCCTCCTGTGTACAGGCCGCTGGTGGACCTGTCGACAATGGAAGCACGCCACATTATCCTGACCTACCGGCTTGACCGTGCCACTATACATGAACTGTGTGCCCAGCTGGAGCCCGACCTGATGTCCCCCATCCGCCAACCGACAGGGATTCTCCCTCTGGTGCAGGTCCTGTCAGTACTCCATTTCTTGGCAAGTGGGTCATTTCAGACAACAGTGGGAATTGCTTCTGGGATGTCTCAGCCCATGTTTTCGAAGGTGTTATCCAGAGTGTTGTCTGCCCTGATGAAATACATGAGGAGCTACATCCTTTTCCCTGAGGTGGGCGAATTGGCTACAGTGAAGGGTGATTTCTATGCCCTTGGACATATTCCCAACGTCATTGGTGCCATTGATGGGACCCATGTGGCTTTGGTTCCCCCAAGAGACAGGGAGCAGGTGTACAGGAACAGAAAAAGTTACCATTCCATGAACATCCAGGTGGTGTGTTTGGCTGACCAGTACATCTCGCATGTAAATGCCAAATTCCCTGGGTCAGTGCATGACGCCTACATCCTAAGGAATAGCAGCATCCCTTACGTGATGGAACAGCTAGAGAGACACCGTGTATGGCTATTGGGGGACTCTGGGTACCCCAACCTGTCGTGGCTACTGACCCCAGTAAGGAATCCCCGGACCAGGGCAGAGGAACGGTACAATGAGGCCCATGGGTGTACTAGGAGGGTGATCGAACGCACCTTTGGCCTCCTAAAGGCCAGGTTTTGGTGCCTGCATATGACAGGTGGATCCCTAATGTACTCACCTAAGAAGGTGTGTCACATCATCGTGGCCTGCTGCATGCTTCACAACCTGGCTTTGCGCCGCCAGGTGCCTTTCCTGCAGGAGGATGGTCGAGACGGTGGTGTTGTGGCAGCTGTGGAACCTGTGGAGAGTGAAGAGGAGGAAGACGACGGGGATGAAACAGACAACAGGGACAGAATCATTGAACAGTACTTCCAATAGGACACAGGTAAAAATTCAAACATAATTTAGTAAATGTAAACTACTCTCCTGCATCTCTACTGCCTGTCTATTTGCCCCAGTGTATGATGACTGAGTTGTGGCTTTTCCCTCCCTATTTCAGATCTGGGGTCCCCACTACGAGTCCTGTGCTTCGTTTCCCCATGGACTACAGCTTTGTGGCAGCTGTTTGTTGACTTCACTATGTACAAGGACATATTTGCACTGTCATGTCAATTACAATATTTTGAAATCACAGCCAGACTCCAGATAGTTTTGTGCAAAATAGGTGTTTATTTCAGTGCTCAAAATGGGATGGGTGGTTTCAAGTGGGTGGGGGCTATGGTGAAGGAATGTCCATGGCAGAGTCCAGAGTAACAGTCACACAGGTGCATTGTCCATAGGCCTGTGGAGAGATGGAGCATGGGCAGTTCAAGGATGGACAGGGTGACAATGTGGGACAGTGGGATGACATCAGGTGGTATCCTTTGCTGGCGGGGGTCTTGACATCCTACTCTGTCTTCTTGCGAGATCTCAGGGCCCTCTTGCGGGGTGGTTCTTCTCCTGCAGGAGGTGGGGGTCTGGTGGGCTGCTGTTGTGCGGGGGCCTCCTGTCCACTAGCGCCGGCGGAGGTGGTTGGCTGTTCTTGGTCCAGGCTAGTGGCAGGGGCCCTTTGTTGTTGTTGAGTGTCCGTCCTGGTGTTGAGGAGTTCCTGCAGCAGCCCTACCATGGTAACCAGGGTGGAGGTGAGGGCTCTGATGTCCTCCCTGTACCCCCGATAGTGTTCCTCCTGCAGTACCTGGATCTCCTGGAACCTGGCCAGTACCGTCGCCATCGTCTCCTGGGAGCGGTTGTATGCTCCCATGATGGTGGTGAGGGCCTCGTGGAGAGTGGGTTCCCTGGGCCCGTCCCCCCCCTGTCGCACAGCTGCCCTCCGAGTTGCCCTGTTTCCCTGGGCCTCTGCCCCCTGGCCGGTGTGCCCACTACCACTGCCCCCAGGTCCCTGTTGTTGTTGGGGTGGTGGGTTATCCTGGGTGCCCTGTAGTGGTAGACACACCGCAGATTGACGCGCCCTGGAGACAGAGGCATGGGCCCGCTGGGTGGGAGCTGTGCTGGTGTTCCCAGAGGGGTTTGGGTCTGTAGTGGCCTGTGGCTGTCTGAGGGGAACCGACTGTCCAGAGGTCCCCGATGGTCCTGGCTGGTCATCAGTGTCCAGGTCGACAGAGCTGCTGTCATCGCTGACGGCCTCTTGGGTGGGGGGTGTGGAGAATTCTGGGCCCTCCGTGGCGGTGTGTTGGCGGTCGGGTCCTGCAGGGGTATAGAGGTATGGTTATAGTTTCAATGTGTGCCATATGGGTGTATCTGTGGGTTCCCGTGTCCCCAAGTGCTGGCATTCGTGTGTGGGGGCTTTGGTGAGGGTGGCTTGTGGGGGGGATGTGTATATGCATTGGGCATGCTTTGGTGATGGGTGTCCATGCTTAGTGGACGCATGCAGGCCTAGGTTTTGGGATGTGTGGGTTGTGATGGTGAGATATTGGCAGGGAATAGGTGTGCTGGGGGTGGGGGTGAGGATGGTGGTGGGGGTGAGGGTGGGGGTGAGGATGGGGGTGAGGGTGGGGTTCGAGGATGGGGGTGAGGGTTGGGGTATGATTTGGCATGCAGGTGGGGGGGAAGCAGTATTGAAGCTTCAACTTACCAGAATCCATTCCTCCGCCGACTCCTGCGAGGCCGTCAGGATGCAGGATGTTCAAGACTTCCTCCTCCCATGTTGTAAATTGTGGGGGTTGAGGTGGGGGTCCTCCGCCAGTCTTCTGCACGGCGATGTTGTGCCTGGATACCATGGAACGCACCTTCCCCGTAGGTCGTTCCATCGCTTCCTGATGTCTTCCCGATTTCTGGGGTGCTGTCCCACAGCGTTGACCCTGTCGACAATCCTCTGCCATAGCTCCGTCCTCCGGGCAATGCTGGTGTATTGGACCTGTGTGCCGAAGAGCTGGGGCTCTACCCGAACGATTTCCTCCACCATGACCCTGAGTTCTTCGTCTGAGAAGCGGGGGTGTCTTTGGGGTGCCATGGAGTGGTGTGTATGATGTGTGGGGTGGAGTATGTGTAGTTAAGTGTGTTGAGTGTGGTGGTGTGTGTTGTTTTGTGTGTGGATATTGTGTGGGTGATGGTGTAGTGTACCTCTGTGTGATGGTGTTCTGTGATCGCTGCTGTGTCTCTCAGTGCTTCTTTTTGGATTTTGGTCGAAGGGGTTTGTGGGTGATGTGGGTGTGTGTTTTATATTGTATTGTGTGTGTGGGAGTGGTGTGTGTATGTGTATCAGGTGTGTGGAATTCAAATCGTCCAATGTGGCTGAGTTTTGTTCGTTTGTGTGTATTCTGACCGCGGCGGGGTGTACCGCCAATGGAAAACCGTGTTTGAAAGACCGCCGCGTGGATTCGTGGGTCGTAATGGCATGGGCGTATTTCTGTTGGCGTGACGGTGGAGGTTTCGTCACCTCCACTTTTCCGCCGACCGCTGGTCTGGCGGTCTGTTGTGGCTGTCGGATTTTCTGAGGTTTGGCTGCTGCGGGTCAGAATGACCGTGGCGGATTACCGCGGCGGAATTATGGAGGATTTCTGACCGGCGGTAGGCGCCTTTTACCGCCGAGGTCAGAATGACCACCATAGAGTAGACTCTGTGACCACGACTTTAGAAAAGCATTCAAACCTGCCACTAGAGGGTCGGGTCTCCAAATGAAAAAGGTTGGCAGCTGAGTGTTCAGACAGGAAGCAAAAAGATCGATCTTGCATGGGCCCAATGAAGATTCAACACCTGAAACACTCTGGGTAGAAACCTCCAATCGCTGGGAGTCGCTGATGAAACGCAAGTTCCAGTCTGCAGTCACATTGGACTTGCCCAGAATGTACTCCGCTACCACTGAGATCTGGTGTCTGAGACAGTAATGCCAGAAGTCCTTTGCTATCTCTGCCAACAGGTGAGATGTGGTACCCGCCCAAATGATTAATATACCTGGCTGAAAACACGTTGTCCCTCTTGAGCAGAATGCAACATTGCGCTTTCCGGGGTGACAGTGATCTGATAGCAAAAGATCCTGTCAACAGTTCCAGGCAATTGATGTGGTATTGGAATTCCTCCGGAGACCACCTGCCTCCCGTTTCCACCGGACCGTAATGTGCACCTCAGCCCCGCCGGCTGTCATCTGACTCTATGGTCATCTCCGGAACGGATGCGAATATCGCTCAGCTGTTCCACGCATCCATGTGATAGAGCCACCAAGAGATCTCCATCCTGGCTTCTTCCAACAAATAAATCTGCTCTGAATATTTCAGGCCTTTCTGAAGATGTAAAATCTCGATAATGTAAGGGGCCCGGAAAGATTGCCTGTATGGAGTACTCCAGAAGGCCCACCAGACAGGCTAAGATCCTCAATGATATAGTCGGAGAGGCAAGGGCTCTCCACAACTCTTCCTTGATAGAGGACCATTTGGAAATTGGTAAAAGGAGCTGCGCCTTGACAGAATCTCTCTGTAATCCTAAGAATTCTATGGTTTGGGAAGGCAACGTGTTGGACTTATCCGAATTGATGATGAACCCCAGATCTTGTAGCAATTGTGCTGACCACAAGAGATGACAGAGGTCAATTTCTTGAGTCCTGAGCCATTATCAGGATGTTACCAAGATAAATGATTAGTCTCACTCCCCTTTCTCTGAGATACTGAACCACCGGTCTCAACAATATGGTGAAATACTAAGGGGCCAAGGACAGGCCGAAGGGAAGTTTGGCGTATTTGTAGTAACGAGAGCCCCATAGAAACTGCAGGAACCTTCTGTGGTGAGTGTAAATTGGGACTGAAAGATACATGTCTTTTAAATCGAGAAGCTCTAGCCAATCACCTTGTTTTAAGAGATCTCTGAGTAAATGGATGCCCTCCATTTTGAAGTGGCGATACACCATCCATGAACTGAGGTGTTTGAGATTTAATACCAAGCAGGAGCACCTGCCCTTTTTTGTACCAAAAGTTTGGTGCTTAAAAAACCTCTGGGATGGGGCAAGGTCTCTATGATGGCCTGTTTCTGAAGTAATGCCTGAATTTCGTTATCTATGAAAATGCGTTCCGAGTGGGAAAAATGGAGAGGGGGAGGAGAGGACGTCTGAACAGGATAGGAAAAGAATTTCAGCCGAAACCCCTGCACTGTCTGAGGGCACAACGGTCTTGTGTGATGTTTGACCACCTGGCTAAAAATAGGTGAATTCTTCCCCCTAAAACCACCTCCGAAGAGGGAATTATTCTCACTTGTAGTGGCAGCATCAGAAGCGGCACTGTTACTGCCTCTATAGCCTCCTCTGGAGGCACGCCCTCGTCTTCCTCTGTAGCGGGACAGATAGAAATTGGAACTGCCATATGCACCTCCTCTGCCTCTCTGGGGGGCTGCTCGCAAAGCCTGGTAGTATCCGCGGCCGGGCATCTGACCTCTGAAATGCCCAGCCCTGGCAAAAAGTGCGTTGTTGAACGCCCTCTTGATGGAGAACTGCGCCTCGTCTAAGGCTGCAAAGGTGGTCACATATTTGCTCAGGTTTTCGACAAACTTGTTGACGAATAGTAAACAGCTATGGTACCTGGTTCATTGGGTGCCAGTTCTGCAAGTTTGGGGTCGAGACACATCAAAAAGGACTGTCTTCTATCTGTGGACCCTGCACAATTTGCATTGCCTACAAAGCTTATCGCCTACTGTGCCCACTCCAGTATGACCTTGGGGTCAAGGGGGAAATTAGATTCTTTGGCCTGAACTGCCCAACTCTAGGATCTTCGTAACCGGTCCAGAGAGGTCCAAGAGTTTGTCTTGACAAACGTACCAGGCGCGGTCTAAACCCTCCTTTTTTGGATCCTTCGCAAATTTCCTCAAGAAGGTCATCATGTTGGATCCAGTTCCGGCGTATCCACCACTTTCACCAGGAGGCAAGGGTGAGGGCATTCAGATCTTAAGGTTTTTCTCACATCCTTCTCAACACCTGTGCGCAGGCGATCCTGCATGTAATGTGCGACTTCCACACAAGGGACCCACTCCGTGGATCTTGGATGAACAATGTTCTCCACCTCAAACAAGAGATTACAGCCAATAGGCCCCAGGATATCAGAAGAGAGATAGTGCTCTTTGCGCATTTTCTTTGAGAGGGGAGAGTCTTTCTGAGACCCCCTAATTGATTTTTCTGAGTTAGAGGAGGAAGAAGGGTCGTAATATACCCCCTGAGGTTGGAGAGGTCTTTTTGTAAAAACATCTGTGGCTCCTTGAGGAGGCGAGTCCTCGTATTTGCGCCAATATATCTACTGAGGAAGAGCCACCTGCACGTTGCCTCTGGGAGGGGTCCGAGGCAGCAGACATCATTTGAGGGATCAAGCTTGATTGGGTGGGATCACCCAGGGATTTACGTCTGCCATATTTAGTCAGAGGCTGGGTAAATGGCTTAAGGGCTTTGATGAGGGCCCGGTTCACGGAGCCTTGCATGTGGTAACCCAGTGCCTCTACAAGTCTCTCTTCCATCTGGTGCATAATGGGCACTTCAGCTTCCTCCTGGTATTGGTCATCTTCATCACTGGCGTAGTACGCCATTGCCACGAGGCTGGTGAAAGGAAGAGGATCGGGGGGATCAACCCCAAACAGGTGAGTCAAGAAATAAGTAAAAACAGTAGAACACTGTTGTAGTGCCTGATTTATAGTGTTTATTGTGGAGGGAGCCACCTGCCAATAAGTTATTTCTTTGCCAGCACTAACTGGCAACAGGCCAAATCAGATTCCCCTGGGACCGGCCCCGAAACATGATATTCTCCCTCATCGGGCATTCTAGGGACCTTTCATGTGCTTGTGCAAGACACAGTGCGCGGGAGCCGATCGGAAGGCAAAATTTCAGACTCTGCTCCGCATGCATGCGCGACGCAACCAATTGAAAGAGGACAGCGTCAGCTAATATCATACGGGGACCGGGTCTCTGGAGGTCCCGCTCCACTAATTGTGCACACAAAACCGTGTGCGTATGCTTACAATAGAAAACGGCAACTACTAT